>NC_070649.1:10277072-10586634 GCF_947347685.1 Pleuronectes platessa | reverse complement strand
CTTGTGACAAGGGCATACGGAAGAGATGCCAGATACCCAAATTATCGTGTAGACGGACTATTGTCCCCTTTAAAAACAACTTAACAGTTTATTCCGAGCTTTGTTATCATGTTAGGAAATATAGTATAGCTGAAAGAAAATGTTTGTCTTTGGTGAAATTGTCAAATTCTCTAGCGATTGTAGACATGGGAAATGGAAATCAACCTGATATATATATATATTGATATATATATATATATATATATATATCAGGTTGATTGTATAATTGCATATATTCATAAAAAGAATAAAGAATTCATTCAGGTCACATTCGCGAGTATACATTTGTGCTGCAGCTCCATTCCTTTGATGTAGTGCTAGAGATTGATGGCATTACTATCTCTAAGAGGAACATTATGAGCATGTTATATGACGTCATTTCAGTGAGATCATAATCAGAACGAACACCCTGTCTATTTGTGTAAAATATAATTGTACTGCATTTACGTGGCGCTTTTATCACTCACTCACTCACTCACTCACGTTCGCCCATACACATTCATGCAGGGCTTCTGGTTGCAGCACATTCCTGTCTCACATCCATCACACGCCGATGGCAGGGGCAATTTGTCGGATGCGTCGGCATGCGCACCAGAGGAGCTGTTGATGGAGCCGCCGGAGTTCTGGTAACTGGACGATAAGCTCCACCTCCCTGACCACAGCCGCTCACCACGACTACCGGTTTCCCATTTGTTCAAATCAGTGTTTAAGCCTTTTTGAATCGGGGCTGGAGTCTTCTGAAGGCTCTGGTATTTCCCTGTTGGTTTTAGAGAATGGGTTAGTGCCGGAGAAGTCCTTTGTTAAAGGTAATTACATGCTGAAACCTGATGTTTGTGTTTTATCACGAAGCAACAGTTGCGTGTCCATGGCAGCTGGAATCTCCTGTAATGAGACAGAAGGAGTGGGACAAGAACGTCAACAGCTGCCAACACCATCGACAAACATGACAACCTTTCCCGTAATAACTTTCCACCCACATTACATGAACGCAGCGGGAGTCATCGGATCTGGTCCCGGTAATTGAGTCAGGATGTAGATCGGTAGACGACTAATTACTACGGAGGAGTAGTGCGCAGGCAGGTGAGCGGTTCAGACGGGAAAACTCGACGGGCGGCAACGACCAGTCTTGAAGATGCTAATTGGTAGGACTGGAAACAGAAGATGAAGGACAAGAGCCTTTAACACTGCTGACGCCGAGGAGGGCGAGGAAGAGGAGTGTTTGTTGAGGGGCTTGAAAAAAGACTCACATCTCACTCCCTTCTTCCGACATGTCGCATCTCTTAGTGTCTTCTAGCTTATCGGAAAGTCTAAGTAGCATGTGCTGTGGCGAGCGAGAGGAGATATCGGCAGAGTGTTAGTTTGCGGTGACCCTGAAAAGGAAAGACAACCAACACTTGAATTGTTTGCGGTCTTTCCGTCTGACTTTGTGCGACGGCCTGCCCTGAATTGCAACACATGGGCACGAAACTCTTGCGCGGACACGTGAAAGCGAGCAACACGGAGGAGCGGCACGCTGTGTTGGGAGCGAGGCTTTTGTCCATCAAGGGGAATCCGGCTTCAAAGTGGTCTCACATATGCAACTGAGGACACGGGGCGTCTGTTCTGAACAATCCTCTGTGTGCGGCGACACGGGGCTTCAAAGGGCAACTCCAAAATGCACTGAGAACATTGGACGTTTGTCTCGACGTCTCCATGTTCGGAGACGTATCAAAGAGCCACTCGGCAAATGGGATTTGCATGAGTTACGTTGGTTTTCCCCCGAATGTAACCTTAAAAAACGTTTTGTTTTTTTAAGATATCTTGGTTCCTGCTGCCACTCTGCCCCCCACAGTGAGCTGGCTTCATGAGAAAGCATAAAAGACGCTGAAAAGATAAAACATCCAGGTAATTTATTCGTTGCCAACCCTTTGTTACCCTAATTCAAGAGAAAGCTGATGGAGCTGTTGCGGTAAGGGTGACCTTATTTGAAAAGGCCAGGAAGCGAGTTTCGGCTTCAGCTTCAATCCGACGCACGATCCCAAAATGTCATCTGCAATAGTCTTTAACACATTACACATCAGAAAGAGCCAAATGGCAGCGCCTTAAGGAAATCACTCATTATTTCAGTGCTAAAATGTTCTAGCCTCCGTGTCTCAGTGTGCTATTAGCTCACCCCTGACATTTGTTATATTGTGAAATATACAGTGAGGGGGCTTCACTGTGGAAGGAGCCATTTAACCCTTTGAACCTCAAGGCGCTCTGCCCTCAACAGTTGAATTAATTTCCGCTCTTTGGCAGAGACGTACAGGCCAAGCGCTGAATACTGAGCAGTCCTTGTGGTACGCGGCAAGGAAAGGGTGCACACAGAGGGAAAGACTCGCGGTATCTGTTTTTGGTTTCTTTTACAACGAACCATGTCATCAGCGCCAGGAAATCAGGGCCATTTTCTCAGCCCTGGCTTGAGTCTCACACACACACACGCGCACACACACACAAACACACACGTGTTGCAGAGGTAATATTTTGTTTTCCAGTACTTGATCCCCCTCTGGTCTCCCAATCTCTAGATCTGCAGTATCCATTACCTTGGTCCTTGCAATACCCCCCGAGATTACTTTGTTATCATCCATCTACACTATATCCATCTTTCATTCTGCCCCCGCCCCCCGCCCCCCCCCCCCCCCCCCCCCCCCCCCCTGCTCCTCCATCCTCACTTTTTTCTCCTCTCTCGTAGCCACGGCACCCCCCTCCCCCCTCCTCCCTTGTGCCCCAGCTAATTTTATTAATAGAGACCACCCACTCAGACGTGGGTTTTCAAGTGACCGCAGCCTCAATTCCCCCATTTCGCAAAGACAATAAAAGAGAGAGAGAGAGAGAGAGACAGAGGGAATACAGAACAAAAAAGAAAGCAACAATAGGAGAGAGGGGGCAGAATCAAGAGAGGGGAGAGAAAGGAAAAGTAATTAAGGTGAGGGTAGAGGGGGACAGACCAGAGACCCCACTCGATAAATCAAGGGGCAGCCGAGCAACCTGTCAGTCCACAGGCTCTTTTTATTGGTCACTGAGGATCAGCTAGTATTAGTCACCGGGGTCTCGCTGTGTGTGATTGGGTGGATGTGTGGGCAACACGCGTATGTGTGTGTGTGTGTGTCCTTGCGCGCGTGCGTGTTTGTGTCTGGAAGGATTCCATCAATAACACATGGATCGGGGGGCCACAGGCAGAGACAGGGAGTCCGCGTTGGAATTGGTGGAGGAAGATGTGCAGAGGAAGAGCGGAGTTTTGTGTGTGTGTGTGTGTGTGTGTGTGTGTCTGTCTGTGTGCGTGTGTGCACTGCATAAGAGTGTGTCTGTAAAAAAAAAAAAAGGCGAGCGAAGTGAGTGAGGGAGAAAGGGAGATAACAAGTGAGGTATTCATGTTGGGTAATGAAAGAGCACAGGGATAGCCGTCATTAGATGAGCCAGTCCTCACTAATGATCATCAAGAGCAGCGGCATCGGCCTGTGTGTGCGTGTGTGTGTGTGCGTGTGTGTGCATAGGTCTGAGCCTGTGCAACATTGTCTGTGTTTGTGTTTGTGTGTGTGTGTGTGTGTGTGTGTTTGTGTGATGAATCATGATTCAAGCCCCCCTTGCCATATCCAACACCCACAAACATTAAGGTCATTATTGATGACAGGACCCCTTGTGATTCAGGGCTCTCCTTGCGTGTGTGTGTCTGTGTGTGCACGCCGAGTGGAAAGGACAAAAATCAGCACCCACTTCCTGCTCCTATCCTTGTGCATGGCCGCAGCAGTGTCTCTTAACCCAAGAGACAGCGGCAGGATCACAGGTAAGGCGGCGAGCCCCCTCTAACAAGACCTGAAAGCCGGATTCACACACACACGTTGACCAATCAGCAGCGAGTGCCGCGGTGACACGAGCGATCCCTCGGGAGTCCCCAACTCTCCCCCCTCTTCCTCCTTGTGTTTACGTGCACACCGCCAACAACGTGAAAACATCAACGCAATTCAGACACGTCCGGAATTGATCTCCACAATAACATCATCATCGTTGTAATGTCCGCCGTCAGTCAACGCCACAGTCCCATTGGACAAATGTCGTGGAGGTCAGCCAATTGGGGTCAAGGTTCAGTTTAGTTGAATGTTCGCCACAGAGCCCTGGTAAGAAATCAATCAGCCCACACTGCTATGGGCTCCCCCCCTTCAAAATAATGGCTTGGCCTTGTCAAACTACTAATTTACTTATGTTTATGTCTTGCTGGTATAAAAACCCGGTTGGTGAGACACTAAAAGGGTAGAAAACAATGAAGCCCACATGTTCACTTTAATCTTGAATCTTAGTATTTTTCTTCATAATGAATTTTTGTCGTGTGACAAATTAAAATGTTCCATCGCAGTTGTTTCCTGTTGAATAGAATCTTGCGATAGAATCTGTCCTGCGGGGCCCATCGTTCATTTTGTTTAGCCGCGCCACAATTCAACCTTTAAAAACGGCAATCTGGCAGAACTAATATAATATTCTCACCTCCATCAATTCTGCCATTTAATTGAGATCCAGTGCTGTTGTTTCCCTAGCGGGTTTACATTTGGACAAAGGCATTAAGTAGCGTTTGACCTAACAGTAAGTATCACTCTTGAGATTAGACGGAGTGGACAGAGTGTAAACTCAGAGTAATTGCCTGCTGTTTGATTTTAGTTTCTGCCTCTTGAGTATGAATCATAAGGACTTTCTGGATTAACAAAAAAAAAACGGGGATAAACGAGCACAAAAACCGAGAGCGCCTCTCTATTCTGAGCCAGACACCACGATGGCGTGTTATTTTGGCAAAAAAGGCACGTGTGACGTAATGCAGGAACCGGCGTGGGTCACGTGTGCGGCTCGGCTCGGCGGTGCAAAGCCATTATCGCCTCCAGGCAGGGGGAACAGGAGCGGTGGATTACCCCTGCAACAGTCAAACATTGCTTGACTCTGAGCCATTATCCCCAAGCCCCTTATTCACTTCTCAGCCTTTTGCATTCATCACCTCCAGATCCTCGAGCAGCTCTGCCGCCTTTCACTCCACACTCACAGCACGCGTAAACACTGCTCGCTGGCAGCCCCTTCTCCCCGTGGTGTGTTCGCTGCTCGTGTCGTTCCTGCTTCGGAGAGGATATAGGCGACATCGGGTATATCCGAAACCAAGCGAATTACACCTCCTTGTGTTCTAATTTAATTGGTGTTTTAAATCCATTTTAAGGATGTTGTGAGGATTTAGAGAAAAGGCCGATTTGAGAGAAATGTTATGACACCGGCTCAGAAATGCATCAGACCCTGAGATCTTTAACACAAACACGACAAAGCAAAGCAGAATATATAAAAAACTCCTTGGCCAGCAGTCGACTCAGGCCTTCAGGCACAGCAGTGACATTGTGATGTGTTAGTGTCTGTCTGCTCACTTCTCGCCTTCTGAATCTATCTGTCACATCACATTTTTTTTCCACGCTGTTAAAGGAGAGAGATGTGACATTTCAGAGGCTCTGCAGCAAATACAATATACTCCTCCCTCCTGAATTCAAATACATATTCAGGCACAGGTCATTGAATGAGAGCGGACGTGGTCTGCGTTTAATTATGTTATGACTTGTATTTCAAGATGAGATCTGTCAGTCTATTGCCCATCATGATTAAATGTTCATAAGAATACTGCTCTTCAGTGCTGGAGTAATCCAGTGACAGCTGTCTTTACATAGATGGGTACGTATAGATTTAAATAGCAGGACTCTAGTTGTGAACCACAGCCATCCTCACTATATCCAAGGTGTCAGTATGTCTCTATAGTCTACATCCTCCAAAGCACTATGGGAACTGTGGTTTCTTAAGCACAAAGTGAGACGTATGAGGGAAAGGATTTAAAATAATAAGAATGTCAAGATTCATCGATATGGCCTTTTTTAATCCTGTATCAATATTTGTTTTTACATTAGTGAATCTTACTGTAACATTGAAACGGCCCTCTATCCATTTATTCACCAATATTTCCCCAGAGGAACCTATATATTGACAAAGCACTTAAACTAAAAACAAAACTGTTCTTAGGACACAAATGGATAATGGAAAGGTTAAATGCTTCTTTTTTTTTAAAGATCCTTTATAAGCGGAATTCTTGCTGCAGTCCCCTGATCGTCTTCAGTGTCCAACTGACTAACTGCCTGGCAGACGAGGGACACGAGAGACATTTTGTTTACAGTGATCCGACACTACATTGACTCGGGCAGAGATACTGGGCTCGGCCAGATAAAAAACGGCCCTTTTGAAAAAGCCATTTCGCTTTTGTGAACAATGACGAGATTAGCGAGTGCCGTCCAAGCTCCAGTGTCCATCTGGCGGGTCTCCAGCACACGGCTCACATCTTTTGTTTGACGACATTAGCTCATGATTATTTTAGAAAAAAACGAGAATACAAGCGGAGAAACACATATTTTCTCTCACTCTAACTCAAATTCAAAGCTTTGATGCTTTTACATTATTCATTCGACAATATTCGTGTGGCTATAATTGATTTTCAAGTAGTAATACACATAAGGCTACATCTCTTGGTCCGCCTGGCCATTATTGTCGTGTTTATTCACTTGTGTCAGAGACGGACACCTTTATTAGTTCCCAGTGTGTGCGGTGATGAATACGCATTATTAAACACTCAAGAGAGAGGCCGGCCGCTGTGTGGATCCACAGCTTCCAAAAATGTTTTTAATGGGCTCTTGTCAAGAGGCCGAGAGGAGCTGCCGCCTGTACTCTTCATTTCTAAAGGGGCTGAGTACATAAGAGAAGATGCCCGGGGCAAAGGGGGTCCGTGGTTTTAGTGTAAATACTCTTCCCGCACGTATTTGGTGTTCATCATCATCCTTTCAGCCCCTCTTGGGACAGTGATCCCGCTCCTCGACTTGGAAAGGGAGGCTCTGTGATGCAGCGCTGGTCCAGACTGCTCCCGAGCGCACTAAGTCCAAACACAGATAAGCCTGTCAAGCCCTCCCGATGGTCACTTGATGGAGTCGCTGGAAATGTATTAAGGTCAGGTCCGCGACCACGGCGGGTGACTCACGGCAGCTTAATACCATCATAAAACTCCAGCTGAACATCTCAACCTGGCTGACCCTGGCTGTTAGGTGGTGACCGACTGCTGGTGGCCTATCAAACAGGGACGTGTTGGTGTAAATACAAGGCGGCGATTGGCACGCCCCCAGACTTTTCTATTTGAGATAATCACGTCGCAAGTAAAGAGGGTGGCGTTCAATTGGTTCATGGAGTTGCTGCACAGTAAAAAGAAGAAGTGATTCATGAGCGGAGGGGAAATCTGAGAGCAGACGTTTCACACGAGCAAAGAAGCAGCGTGAGCGCGAAGAGGTTCATTCGGTTTTGACAGATGGTTTTGACAAAGCCGAACTCGAAATGAAAGACCACATGCTTATGAGCCTTGCTATAAATGGCTGTAGAGCCTTGGTCGTGGACTGTACATGAAGATGAACGACATGACTGCTGTCCAATAGTGAAGCCAAAATGTCTCTATCACACCCTGGTGGCTGGCTGCAGTATAGGTTTTAAACCCTGCATACTTAATTTTTGGCATTTTTGGTAGATCTTATCACACTGATGAATGTGCTTATTCTTTTAGTAAATTTAGATTATTAATTGTTTATTTGATGCCTTAAAAACAGGATGCAACACCATGTTTGACATCGAGACCTTAGTACCTTGGCTCAATCCCTGGATCGCTACTGTGCAGCAGAGGGATTGCGGTACAAGATGGCACAATCGGTAATCCAAGGTATATTGGTTTTATTTCTGGATATGGGGAAGAGGTGGAGATGTGTTGTCCATGTTATTATACAGGCTATGGTTTTTATTATTGGACAACAGGAGCTCTCTGGCATACCAGGGAATAAGCATCAGTATATCTGGCTTTGGCTCCAGAGACGTTACCCAACTAGTTACTGTCATCATACGTCTTTCAAAGTATTTTGTGGCAAATAAGACACCTGAAATATCCCCAAATGCAATTTTTTGAAACTCCGGGTGGTTTTCTGGATGTGCATACACAGTAGATGAGTTTCCTTCTGCACCCATCCTCATGAGGAAGCCTCTCAAAGAGCAAAAGGATTATACCCTGTAGCCGTGATGGTGGATCAGTGGGATGGGAGATTAGCTCAGCAGGCACCATCACTGCTGCAGAGACGGGTAGAGAGTGCTACCCAATTATCCTGGATCTCTGCCTGAAGGAGCATTATAAACAAGATCTCTTGTCAAAAGTAACAAAAAAAACAACTTGTACGCGATTGAGATATCAGCTCTACGTGTATTAAGTGCACATCCCTGCAGTTGCAGATTATAACAACATTTAAATCGGTGTTTAGCCGTGATTGCACAATGACAGTTTATGAGTCAGGATTTTTGCATGCGTGAGCTCTGGTTTGCAGCTTGTACACGACGACCTTCTGACCTTGGAGCTCTGTAAAAGGTGGGGGATTAATGGTCACATGTAGGCTGAACATGTGTTTACATCCTGCACCATTCGCTGCACTGCCCTTTGTGTCGGCCTGATAAAAGCAGATTTATTAAATGTCCCTGAACGCCCCTCGGGTGACTGCCGTGAACTTGTTGCTTTCAGCCGTATTGTTTTCCTGCAGGCCGACAGTTTATTTGCGACGACGGGGCTCCAGGTTCGCTTTGTCCTTCACAAATCAAATGTTGTGAGAAAACGAACAGGCGTCATGTCCTGTCGCACGGACACACAAATGAACAGCTGTACTGCTGTCTTTCAGAATTAGCAGGGGGTAGATTTCAACAACACCGCTGAGTTACCGTTGGACCAACCGCACGCTGGGTTAATCAAACACAGAGAGATGTTTGGCCAGCTTAGCCCAGCAAGATGTGTTAAACAATAAACCAAAATGCTGCTTTGTGTTAACTCCGGTGCTGGGATTATTACACATCATTAAAAGGTTTCTGTAAAAGCTGTTAAACGAGCTATTTCAATTGACTGCATTTATATTGTGTTTTTCTGCAGGTAACATTCACACGTTCCCACAGTGCATCTGTCACACGACCCACCCTCCCTCCTCAGCCACAGCATTTCCTTTTAGACCCCAACATGCACTACACAACAGTTAAATTGCTCAGATGTATTGATTGATAACCAAATGCATCCAAGCTATGGTAATAATAATTCAATTTGCGATAACAACTTCAGCCAATAGGGATCTTTCAATCAAAACAATAACAAAGCCCCGATTGGATGACGTGTGGTAGCACAGTGGGATCATGGGAATTGTCTTCATCAACATTGCCGATGAAAACAAACAGAAGATGTAAGTTTTGGCTAAATGGCTAGCTGTGTGTTTTTACCTTTGTCGGGGCATCCCCACTATCAAGTGTGAACACAAAAACTACCAAACTCTCTATAAATAGCCCAGACAAGTGGCCAAACAGGCTCAACCATGCATTTGTGCACACGAAAGAACCCGGCAAATGTAACCGTGCCAGTCATTTCAGGACAGAGAACGTCTGTTTGAGCGGGCCTCCCTATGGAGCTGCTGCAGCTGAGTTCCACATGTGCGGGCGAAGAGAAACAGCAAGAGGGTTGAACAAGGGAAGTGCCGCGACACAACCTATTCTTTTACGTTTGCGAGAAGTCCAACCACGCAAACATTTAGCAAAGATTACATTCCCACACAATATCCCACTGTTCCAAAGCCTCGTAATTACAAGCCATACGAAGGGAAGGCTTGGAATGAAAGAGAGACACGGCAACAAAGGGAGAAAAAGAGAGATCAAGACTGACAGAGACGGATGGGGAAGGAGGGAGTCAGGGAGGTTGATGAAGTGAGAGGAGAGGAGGGGTGCGGCGGGGAGAGTGAGCGCTATCAGTCAGTGAAATATACCCCATGCCATCCGCCACCAAAGGAAAACATCACTGCTCTGGGGTGTCAAGTTGAGATGGACGACCGGGACAATGGCTCTGTGTGAGATCCTCTGTGTATTAATGTGTGTGTGTATTAGTGTGTGTTGTGTGTCTGTGTGTGGGCATCTGAGTATGAGTGTGTGCAAAAAAAAAAACAGAGAGAGGGAGAATGGATTCTGGTTTGATACATCACAGGCACAAAAGTAATGGCTCACTGTGAGATCATTGCAAGCTGCCCGCTGTGTGCACATGAACACGCACACGCACACACACACACACACATGCCTGTGCACAACATGCACGCAGAGAGCCAAGCAATGAACACCATCACAATGGCAGTGTGCTGTGGAAGGTACAAAAAAAAAAAAAGAAGAAAAGAGAAAAGAATAAATGCATCGCCCTGGGAGCGAAGCTGCAAGTATGGAGCTGTTACTCGCTCGCCCTGGCGTAGACTCTGTGATTGAAACAGTGCAGTGGAAGCAGTGTATCATGGGTATTTCGAGCGGTGATTATATACGGAATGTTTTTGGATTTTGTTTGGTTTTTGTGTTGTTGTTCTGTCAGGGAAGAGAATGTGGTTATATCTGTCAAACTGACTCCGTAAACAAGGACATTTGTGGAAACTTTGAAACAATATTTTAGAAGTTTGTGGCTGTTGAGAAGAAGGTATTATCGTTTTTTTTTCTCTTTCGTACAGAAGAATTGTTGTACGACTGTAGTACAGATGAAGCAAAGGAATACAGTCACTGTGATGGCAACAGTCTTCAAAGAGGGAGTCAGAGTTCATTACACAGGAAGTGAAGGGACATCGACTGCTCCGCAGGGAAGCAACTCGCTGTTCACATGTCGTACATCGCACGGATCAGACTGGGCGTGAAGGGCAGAGCCACCTCCGCCACTGGGATACCCCGACAGTGGGATTAGACGGCAGTGACTGGGTGATGAGAGATCACAGAGAGAGAAAGGGACGGATCTGAGGGATGCGGCACTAATTAGATTAACACCTCGGCAGGACAGCGTGTCCACTGAGAAGCGTTGTGGCAGGAGAGGCGAGAAGGTGGCATGACGGCCCAAAGTTTGGACGAGGTGTGAATATAATATTTATATTTTTGTTGAGGAACAAAGCGTACTCGTCCTGGCATGCGGCGCTGCTTCATGAATCCCAATCGTGGGAGAGTTTGAGGAAGTGCTAAGGCAGAAATTACAGCGGGGACACAGGGGTCCAAAAATATCAGCAGAGGCAAATATAAGAGTCCTGCATCTTCGGGAAAAACCTGATCTAATTTATGAGCTTTAGTTCAGTTAATATGGGGTGGTAATACTGAATTTTTTAATACTAAAAAAATTGGACTAGGGGCAGAAAATTACGGACATCAGACTGGAAGGTCTCTGGTTCGACTCCCGGAGTGTCAAAAAACATACCTGGATGGACAACACCTGGATCTACCGGGATGAGGGATTTGTTTTTGGGAGGTCGTGGCAGGAGGGTGGGGGGGCTCAGTCCTGATTCTCTGGTTGGAACCCAGGGCCGTACCTCAAGTCCATCTCAGAGTAAACAGCTGTACGGACGGACTCCTTCTTCAGACTTGTGACCATGATGGGCCTGGTCCTCCTCCGGGTGAAAGGGTCCATATTGTGGTACTCCTCAGTCGGTGCTTTAGGAGCGGGTCGTTTCCTGGACTTGACAATGGGAGGGAGCGTGATCTTCAGGCAGCGCTCTGTCGTCCTCAGCTGGGAAAGTGGTTTTGTCTCCTTGTTTAATGTTTTCAGTTGGATCTCTTTCACCATGTCGGCATCTCCGTGACTTCTTGCAGTGCTCTGTTTGTCGAGTAATTGGAGTTTCCTCTTGGCAACATTCAGAAATGCTGTTTGGAATCGGTTCTTCTTGGCGACAATAAACTCAAAGTCTCCCTGAGTGAAGGTGTGATCCAGGGCTTCTTGGATTGACTTCTCCTTACTCGCGATCATTTCAGGTGTGGGAACTTTCTTCCCAGCCGCCATCATCGCCAGTTTCCACTGCATTAACTCACTTGTTGTGAATTCCTGGGATACAGATCTTAGAGTCACAATCTGGTCTTTACTAGCGTGCCTGAGTTTGAATACCAGGTTGGTCCGTTTTGATCCGACCTGGTAGATATTCTTTGTCTCCATCACAGACACAATTTCAGCTACACAGTGAGGTGGGTCGCTGATGCTGGCTCCAGTAACTACCCGGACGAAGCAGCCGGTCACAGTAGTGGCAAAGAAGGGCATGTGGCACCATTTCTCCAGCCTGTTATAGGACAGGCAGATCCTCTTGAGCTCTTCAGGAGGGAAAGCAGGCTGAGTTATCTGTCCACGAGCTTTCTTATCCTCAGGCCCTCTGTCGTGCTCGACCTGCCTTTTCCATTTGGTGCCAGCAGATCTCCCCGACGCTGCAGAAGCAGCACTGGCAACAAGGGACTTCCTTTTCACCACTGACGACATCTCCGTAGAAAACCTTTGGGCTCGGTGAAGGGCCTGAAAAATGAAAGATAGAATTCATGATTTAAACTCCAGTCCCACCTTAACACAACATTTGGCAAGTGTTTAACTGTAGTTGAAGTCAATCACTCAATCAAATTGTATTTGTATAGCCCATATTCACAAATCACAATTTGTTTCACAGGGCTTTAACAAGGTGTGACATCCACTGCCCATAACCCTCAACAAGAGTGAGGAAAAACTACCAAAAAAAGACTTTAACAGGGTAAAAAGAACGTAGAAACCTCAGAGAGAGCCACATGTGAGGGATCCTTCTCCCAGGACAGACAGAAGTGCAATAGATGTCAGGTGTAAATGAGAACATCATCAATATAAAGGTATTTGCAGCATTGATTACAATAAACACTTTGTCGCACAACTGAAGGTCAATGAATTGATTGATTATTGTGAGTAATAGTTGAGTATCTGAGGAAAATTATTAAAGATCAGGCAGTGTCATCAGGCTTGTTGTAATCATCTGCATTATGTATATTTGATTTGTAGAAGTACAGTATTATTTATATTAATATGGCTCACTGGATATCAGAAGTACCAATTGTGATGCATTTACTCAACAAACTCTATGAAAATGTATTTGAGCTTTAGCCCAAACATGAATATATTATAATATATTACAATGTAACGGACAGTAAAAGTCAAATGATCTCACCTTGCTGTGTTTTCTGTCCATCGCAGAGTTTGCTCCAGAGTCTTGAAAAGTGCAGTTGCTCATCTCAGGATCAAAGAAGCAAGTGAGGTTTGTTCATTGAGAAGATTATTATATAGTCCTGATCACATCGATGGATCAATGGATCAAAGGAGCAAAGGAGCAAAGGAGCAAAGTTGCCTATGATCTATGACCACTGACACTGTCACTGCAGGAGTGGAGTTGTTTGTTTACGGCTCAGCATCATGGGATTCATGATCCATGTATGTCCGCGGTACAGAACATCATGTTTTATTGGTGTGTAATTAAACTTTGACGCCACGCCACGGTCACACCAAGTATCTCCATCTTGTTGTTATGACACTCATCTCATGTTAAAGTTGATCTGAAGTAAAAATGTGGAATATGGCCAAAATTGCCACTGAATGCAAAATGGCGGACTTCCTGTTGCGTTTTTCATAATGCTCCTTGAGACTTTTTTTCATGACTGGTCACGATACACCTATGTCCCGATTTTGGTGAAGATCGATGAAGGGGAAACCTAGGGGCTGGTTCCAGGGGGCGCTGTTGAGCCCAATTCCAGTTACTCCAGAATACTAAAATATCTGAACACCTTGAATTTCCTGCAAAGTTTCATAACTTTCTGAGCATGTCCAGACCCTGAAAAAGCCGCCCAAAGGGAAATAATAATAATAATAATAATAATAATAATAATAATAATAATATTGCTCAGGCCCTAGCTATAGTGTTCCAGTTTTACTGGAGTCATAGCATAGCAACCATTAGATTTAAAAAGTCAAATTTTCCTTCATGCAGATAAGAATCTGAGGAGTGAAGATGTGATTAACGAGGCTGTAAGCATGAATACAATATTGTGATGCAGCAAAAATAATATAAAATTCAACCTTTTAGGAGTCTTATTTTTTGTAAAAGCTTATTCTGAAAATGAACTATTACATGGAAAAAGTACAGTGGAGAAAACCTGTGAAGTGTAGTAGCACAAGGGTAAAGGAGTATAAAGTAACATGAAGTAAAGAAACACTCAAGTGAATGAACACCTCAAAACTGAAATCAGGTGCAGATCTCGAGAACCGGACCTCGGCCAATAACAGAAACAAGGTTTTATCATTCAATTCGGTCTGTCATGTTGAAAACAGTGCGTGGATCTGTCGGAGGAAGAGTGTTGGGGTGAGCGGGGGGGGGGGGGGGGGGGGGGGGGGGGAGGAGGAGGAGGAGTTGGAGCGGAGGAGTGGAGTGAAGGGCAAGCCAAGTAAGCACTTTCCTGTCCATTTTTCATCAGACAGGCTAAATTAGGGCAGGCTCATCTCTTCTCCTCTCTCTCTCTCTCTCTCCCGATCTCTCTCTGCATGCGCTCCCACATTCCCGACACGTCTCTCCTCTCCGGACAACCCGGAGCGCGGGGGTGGCGTCGCTCCGAATACCCTTCTCAGCATCCTGCCCTTTTTTTTCCACCGCCTCTGATTTATCGGCCGGCGGGCGCCGTCCATCACGCCGTGACGCAGGGGAAGCGTCTTGTTTTCTCGGTGCGCGTGCTGTCCCGACGCTCCGCCCCCTCCTCCCTCGTCAGCCAGCCCCTCTCTCCGTCTCTCCCCCCGCTCTCTTGGTTGGGAGGACACTTCTGACATCTCATTTTGCTGTGTCACGCGGTGACCCGCCGACTCTCGGCTGACTCGTCCCCGTCTGAAGCCTTGTCATTAGCCGCCGCACGGTGTCAGACATCTGTGCTCCCCCGCGTGAACCGAGCAGAGGCTGACATTTAAATAAGGGGAACACTTTGGGCAGAGGCCAAATTATATTTTTCTCGAGGCAACGGATGAAATTTAGCAATTAACATTGACAAACTGCTCAGCTATTTGGGAAACGAGAGAAAAACCAAAACTGCACTCAGTAGAGCACATACAGTTCGTCCGCCAAAGCCCAACAGGCCCTTTAAATCCAATCAAGCTGCAGCTAAGTATCTGATTTTCCCAAAGATCTATTGGTTATTTCTTGAGAAAAAAAAAACATCCTGGATCTGATCAAACGGACCAAAGGCCGACAATCTGAGCACGAGTGCCAAGGAAGAGCTTTTACAGGATTAAGCATTTTTCGCTCAAGCAATAGAAAACAACAGCTTCTGTTTGTTGTCCAAAGTATTTCTCCAGACCCAAAATTTGAGCTGTTTAGCCGACACACATCCACACTGCCAACTTCTTTGTTGCTTCTTCTGCGTCACAGCTCACTGACGTTTCCTGCCACCTGCCTCACAGGACTTTCCAACAACAAAAATAAAAATGCGTCCGTCACAATCTAATTCGCGCGTCTTCCCCTCCCATTGAGTCGTCCTATTGACAACACCAGCTGTCTGGAATTGGTTTATAGACAAAGAGCCCAACGCTTCTGTTTTCTCAAATAAACATTTTGATCGATGATGAGGGGGGAAACATTACGAGGAAGAAAAAACAGGAACAAGTGATTTCTGCATGAAAGGCACCGGACGAATTGACACTTCTACTCACCGCTGTTTCTTCCTAATTAATCTCGGGATACGACAACAGGACTTTAATCTGTAATCACGCTGTCATCAGAGCGACATGTTCCCCCATTGAACTCTGATTACAGCCCCGTCATGTTCTCGCCTATACATGGATTCCCGTCCAATGAGAACAATGCAATCAACTAAACGAATGGGAACCACCTCGACTGGCACGCTGTCCCCCTCAATTACCAGCGCGCCTCGCCGCTGACACCTGGGTAATAAGATAAGCAGGTAAAATGTGCTTAGTCTAAGTGCCAACAACAAAGCACTCTTGGTGATGACTAAGCGCTTCTGCAGGCGTTTGGGGAAAGGGAGGCATTGGCAGCGAGTACAGAGGTCTCACGCTTGTGTCGCCTGCTTTGCAGCCAGCATAGGTGCTTGGTTCGAAACAAGGAGTTTAAACCAATCCCTCAACACAAGGGATGAGACAGCAGTTGGAAAGCAGTCAGAAGTATTTCAATAATACATGTGAGGGACCTAAGTGTTGCTATTAATAAACCTTCAAAGAACATGATTACATAGATGAGCACAGAGATCTGTGAAGTGACGAGGGAGACTCATTTTAAAGATGCTACGACTGCACTTCTCGGGACATTCTCCGGAGTTATCAGAATCAGAAAGGATTTATTGCCAAGTAGGTTTAGACCCACCTGGATTTTTCTTTGGTGAAAAAGGTGCATACATTGAACATTAAACATAAAAACACAATAAGTACTTCACGTAAGAAAGACATAACTATATGTAAAACAAAACAAAAATATATACAAGATATAAAAAGTTAAATAAAAAGTTAGATGCATAACAGGAGAGAAATGTGGATGTTCAATATGCAATATACTGTTATGTGTGATAATGTAACACAGAATTGAGGCGTGGGGGCGGGATAAGAGTCCAAGTCAGATGGGGGTCCCGGGCCTTGTTGATAAGGCCAACTGCAGCCGGGAAGAAGCTGGTCTTGCGGAGGGAGGTTTTGGTCCTGATGGCCCGCAGCCTCCTACTGGAGGGAATGGGTTTTTTATGTGTCCTTATCAGAGGTGTCAAAAGTATTCCCATTCATTACTCAAGTTGAAGTACAGATACTAGGGTTTAAAAATACTTTTGTAGAAGTTGAAGTATCAAATCAAGCTTTTTACTTAAGTAAAAGTGTAAAAGTACTGGTTTCAAAACTACTTTAAGTATGAAAGTAAAAGTAATGTAAGGGGAATTATTGAATTTAAATACATTAAACTACCATATGTGTACTACTGAGCATCAACATGCGTTTCATGGAGCTGAAGACATGATAACTAGTTGCCAATAAGTATTGTAATAGTGCAAAAAGTCAAACTTCAGTGGAATGTTATCAATAACCTTTATTGGAAGAGACCTTGAGACCTTTGGACTAAATCCTGTATGTACAACAACACTACTGATAGGCTTTGTTCAGCCGCAAAAGCAGCAGGTTCTCAAAGTTATTTGAGCCTATGCATGCTCCACCTGGCCTGAAGATGAGCCCTGCAACACTGAACAGTCTTTCACAGGCTGCTGAGGCCGTGCCCCTTGTACACACCGCCCGTCGCTACTACCGATTGGATAGTTTAGGGAGGTCCTCGGATCGGCCCCGCCGGAGTCGGTAACGGCCCTGGTGGAGCGTCGAGAAGACGATCAAACTTGACTATCTAGAGGAAGTAAAGGTCCTGACAAGGTTTCCGTAGGTGAACCTGCGGAAGGATCATTACCGGTACAGCCTGATTCGACTGCATGGCACCCAAACCCCGAAGTATTTATACTTCGTAACTTGACAGTCTGGTCCTTATATTGAATAAACGTCCAACCCCATCTTTGAAACATCGTGGGTGCTTTCACGAATCCGAGGAAAATGGGACGAGTATTTTCTGTGTTGAGTGTTTCGCTCAACATGGAATCTCACAGAGTGCGACAAAGTTCACCGATGAACCAGCCTTATAAAAGATAAATGATCGGTCTCGAACATGTTACATCGGACCCATGTTTCAAGCACTCGACCCGCTGACCCCAGCATCTCGGCTCACCATCTACGGTTGAAGAAAGGTTTGAACTTACGGGATCTTTATATTAATATATAAGGACGTCTTTTTTAACAGAGATGAGGTAAGAAGTCATCTGAGAGGCATCGGGTCCTATTCAAGCTCCACCGGCGCATTTGTCTGTCATTTGCACCTGTAACTGTTTAATACAGCATGTAAGGTGGAAGTTAAAAGTATGAGTGAACTGTAAAAGGCTTATAAAAAGATACAACTCACAGTATTAAGTATGAACAAGATCAAATCCTTGGAGAATAGTGCCAAGTTTGATTGATGGCCTGCCCGTCTCTTCACGAAACCCTCCAGACATCCTCAGATTGTCCGATCTTCCACTTTCCTGATTGGCTATCGTCGGCCAGACACATTTCTGTGGGTCAAAGAGTGCGAGTAGGTCCGATGAGGTTTATTATGCCGAGGTTTCTAATCTCAGAAACTAGCGGGGGTCCGTGAAGGTTTCTGTACCGCGGCTCCGGCAAGTGTTGGGCCGAGATCAAAGATCAATTGAGGACTCTGCAGCGTCTCTACCGGGACGTTGTCGAAACTCCCCGTCTTCACTTTGTCCTCTTTCATTATTGGAAGCCCTCTCATGCTGATGAAGAGCCCCGCGTTGCATCAGCTGCAATCCGCCGCTCTGAAACTGCTGGCTAATCAGCAGGCGGCCCGGTATCCTGCCAATACAGAGGAGCCCGAGTTGCAGCCTCAAACGTGACGCAGCTTTTCCTTACACACTTTAAAATGGCATCAATGGAGTCTGATACAGCAAACGCAAGAGTATTATTCATAAATTTGTATTAATAAACCAGATTTTCCACAACACACAATGAGGACGGGGTATATCTGAGCCATTCCGGAGGGAATTCTGCGTTTTCTTCTTTCGGTGGAGCCGACTGGAGTGGCAGATTCTTTGATAAGTAATAAATTACGATATGTACAGTGGGTTATTTTTTCCATTTCCTTTGCAATATGATCCATTATCTCAGTGGAGCTGTGCCTGGAGTGCAGGTTTTTTTCAAATGTGCAGCAGTTCAATGCGGTTTTAAAAACAGCCGCGGATCATTTCAACATTTTCTCCCTTCCGTTGTGCATGAGAGCATACACAACACAGTAGTGAGCATGTGTCACCGTCAACTTTGACTAACTAGGTACACTAATCTTCGGTTCAGGCTGAAATTCTGTAAAAACCTTTTATTTTTATCTTCAATTATTGTGTATCTGCAGTCCCTTTGTTCCCTGCCATTGTAAAATTGTCACTTAACGGTGCGTTTGTTCCATTATCTCTCTCCGGAGATGCTTCTCCCTCCGGATCCAGGCTGTCAGCGCTGCCGTCATTGTCACAATGTGCTTCGCTGTTTGCTTCATTTTAACCCGTCGTGAAGGATTGGAATTACAGCGAGCATGTTCACCAACATCCCTGCTTTGCGTCCCTCTATGAAATCTCTGGGTGAGGTAATAACAAGAAAACTGGATTTACCACCCTGCGCTCGGTTTTCAGACAACACCGTCTCTGCTGTTGTCTCAGAGGCTGTGATTCAGTTGTGTCTAGATTCAAGATTCAAGATTTGTATTGTCAAATGCACAACAATAACATTAAGCAGTCGCTGGCAATGAAATGCTTGAGTCACAGGCTCTCTTCTTGCAATGCTCAAGTAATGACAACCAAAAAAAATTCAATAGAAATAGTATAAAATAGAATATCAACATTTAAAATAGAAAATAAAATATATATTTCTAAATATATATATTTACAGATTAAGAGAGAAATAAAATAAAACAACAATAGTGCAACATCTAGTTGTCAGGGAGGTGTCACGGAGTCCAGGCAACACAAGTCCCACCTATCTAAACTCCACAGATTTCATGACGGAGTAAACAACACAGATATCTGGGAACATTAAGTGCAAACAGAAATTTGACTTGTCAAGAGGTGCACACCACATTCTATACACCTCTGAATATTGAGCCATTACACCACTTTCTATTCATAATACATCGGAAAAAAAGGATCCTGTGAATTGCACAGCTCGGGGCCGACTGACACGTATGAATGGCAAAGCTTTTACCTGTAAACGCCCCCCAGGGAAGCTCGCACATTTTTTTCCCCCCACATAAAGCCCCCTGCAGGAAGTGTTTTTCACCTTAAGAAAACAAGTACAAAACATTTGATGTGGTCGGCTTTGAAAGCGGATTTTTCTTGATCAGCAGCGCAGAGGCCACGGGATGAATCAGTACATCGATGATTCCCCCCCCCACCCCCCCCCCCTCCCCTCCCCTCACTTCTAAAGGCGTTATTTTTCACACGGAACAGTTCAAGGCGGATATGTTGTCTATTTCCCCTTCACCTTGGCTTTGGGAAGTGTTTCGGATTGGACGGATCAATGAGGGTATGGCTTTTTGCAAATATTCTGAGATGGATTTTTCTCTCATACTTTTTTTCTTGGCTTGAAGCTTTGAATCTTTCCTGTGCTTGGAGGATCGGCTCAACACAGTTTAATGGCAAGAGCAGGAATGTGTGTGACAGCGACGCAATCTTTTTGCCGCCGCTGTTTGCAAAATGACACACTCTGCCATAGTCCTCACACACAGAGAGCTTACTGTATAGAACTGCATTTATATAACAGAATAGAGAAGAGACTAGAGCTGCCCCCGTGAATGGCATTGATTTGAATCAGGGACTCAGTGACATAACCTTCTTTGTCACTGCAGTAGAGGGTTTTGTTTACTGCAGCTGCCATAAGGATGTGCTGTGATGTACCATAATTACCGCCCACGTCATTATAGGTAAGGTGCATTGATGAAAAATGAAGACAGACGATGAATGTTTTCAAAACATATATCAAAGAAAAGACATGAAACTAATCGGCAAATGCAATTTTCAGACAAATGACAACACTGGCCAGATTGTGTTCCCTGGCAACGTAAGGAGGTAACGCTCACGGTAGAATGTTCACGGACAACATTCAGTATTTCTTATGGTTTTTTCCGCAAACATATCTGATCTCATGATACAATTCCCACTCCTTTAAAATAATGGATGCCAGTGTGTCAGCGAGTGTGTGCTCCCAGATAGGGCACACACACACCGGTCCCTGGGCTTATTTCAAAGTAGGCCCTACACTTGCCTGTGTGTTTTCTTCTCCTCTTCATAAGTGTTTGGTGTTTTCCTTTGTTGTATCAGGTAAAAATAGCAATGAAATGTCAACAGTTTCCTTTATTGTCGTTCTATAATTTCATAAATGCAACAAACTATAGTTTAGTATAGCATAATTTTACATAAAACTTTATTAGATTTATTAACAAATATGTTTTTCGGCTCCAGATAAATTTTATTTGGGAAAAGTGGGCAAAATGGCTCTTTTGATAGCAAAGGTTGCCGACCCCTTCTATAGACCTATGCTAGGAGGTATATCTAATGGACAACCTAAATTCTGCAAGCTAGACTATTATGCAGTTGTAGAAACAACACAGGGGGTCCCTAGGCCTGAGAAGGGAAGACAATTTAAAAACAGTTTAACGTGGATATTAAGTAATAATAGTAATCTATAACTAGATTAAAATGTAATTAGTTTCGTCGACTAAAACTAGACTAAAATGTTCTGAGTTTTTGTCGAAGAAAAGTAGACTAAAACTAAGAAGGATAAAAATGACTAAATGTGACCAAAACTAACATGCATTTTCGTCTAAAGACTAAGATTAAGACTAAATCAAAAATAGCTAACACTGGTATATAGTAATACAGGCTTGTCCCATTGACTCTAAATAAAGACGTATGATGCGTCTACACTTCTGCCCACTATCCAGAAGCGAAATATCCTAGAAACATATGCTGCCATCTCGTGTCTATGCCATTAAACATCATTTGGGGGCTGAAGTCTGTGCAGCAGTGATCGTGGGATGGAGCCGAGGCTTTGTGATCCCGTCGACACACACCCTCGACCAATCCCAGGTCAGTTTCAGCTCCCAATCAGGATGTTTCATCACGTTTCAATTGGACAAACTGGGACCAGAAGATACTCTGATAAGACCACCTAATATATTTTGTACTTTGACTTTTTAGTTTGGCCCAAATCCCAACGATAAACACGAAGGGGGCAGGGTTTCATTATTTTTTGCCCTTTTATTGAATGGTGGTGGACACATTGTCACGGGGAGGAAACAGAACTGGATACAGTGCTATGAGAGCTAGCGCCTGACCCGGTAGTTGAACTTGTAAACATTGCTAAATCGGCAATGTCAAACAATACTCCGTTTCCCATCTGTATTACATTCCCGTACAGATGGGATCTAATTACTCCGTATTAATTACAGATCATCTCCCTTGTAGACGCGAGGACAAGCAGAGCGTCCTCGCCGAGAGCCGCGAGTCGGGGTGACAGAAATATATGTACAGATACAGACGCGAGTGTTCGCATGCAAAGCAGGGACCGCTCTACACCCTGACTGCTTTATAACTTCCAGGTGTTCTCCTGACACGACCAGATGGAGCTGGTGAATCTTCACACTGCTGCACAAACACACGGGACAAGTGTTTTTAGCTGCAGACGCATTTCGGCACTCGGAAAGGCGACTAAAAACGGACATTGACCTATACGTCTCATATATCGGCAAAAGGCGAGGAGACGTTTTGGAAAGGTGCAGGTCCGAGCCACTGACATGTAGTGCAAGTGACAGAAGCTAACTACCGCTGAGCACACTCGGTGAATCTTCATTATCTAATGCCTGAGCTGCTGGGCTTTTAGGCTTATTAATGTTGGCGAATGGGGACACCGGCTCTGTGTAATTACTCTGCCTCCCTGGTGGGTGATGGTGGCATTCTCAGGGAGCTTAGCACCGGCTTCCCATGTAGCTCTCCCCACAAATCGGCTGGGGAGGTAGAACACATGCTGTTTCTTAGCCTTCTCCCCCACAACATGCATTTCTCTCCGCCTCTCTTTCCCCCGGTTTTTCCTGCTTGTTTTTCTCTCTCTCTCTCTCTTTCTCTCTCTCCTCTCTGCCTTGCTCGCAGTCTATTTTTGCAACTTGCATCACGGGTGTGCCGACATTTCTCAGCAGCGACGGAATAATGAGAAAACGCACGGGAGAACAGAAAATGAAGGACCTTTCGCCGCGATTAATACACCCTGTTTAATATACCACGGGCACATTCGTCTATAGTAGCAGTGCTCATATACAGAAAAAACTAATCCCAGTAAGAATCTATCAATGCCATCTATCAAAAACTGGACCTCAACCCACTGGAATCGGAGCACAGGGATCAGATTAAGTCTCAAGCCTTTTCGAGAAATGCATTACTAAGAAACTTAATTATTTAGGAGGGAAAAATGTATTTTATTTAGTGTACTTGTAGTAAAATTGACAATCAAAAACACGTGACAGTAGACCATCTTTACATGAAAATACAAAAGGGTTGAGTCCCTATGGCTAATGTATCATTTTACAGGATTTGTAATTGATCAATATTTACAGTGTGTGCCAATCCTAATGATATGCAATACAATGTAGCTGTCTGTTAAATAATGAGGAGTAACAAGTAAAACCTCTTCCTCTGAAACGCAGTGGAACGTAAAGGTGCATCCGGTGGAAACACTCCGAACACAGATCGGCCATGTTGGTTTGGCCGATCAACAGAGCATCAACACGAGGCCGACTTTACATCTGTGCCCACAAAACAGAACAAGAGCCATATGCGCTTGTGAATCTCCCCCGGAGTTATCGCCACACAGCAACCTCCAGAAAACATATACTTTTAGAGTGCCGGCTCTCCTAGACCTGTCCCACTTCAGGACCAGTAAGAGAGCAGGCAAGATCATTGCAGATCCTTCCCATCCCGGTCACCACCTATTCCAGAGACTTCCATCCGGGAAAAAGGTTCCGGGCCATCAGGACTAAAACCTTGCGACACCTGAACAGTTTTTCCCTATGGCAGTGGGGCTCACAAACAAGCCCCCTGCATCACACTGACTCTGCTGACCCCCCCCCCCCCCCCCCCCGCCCCCCCCCCCCCCCCCCCCCCTCGCACATAATTTATAACTATATATTATTGGCACTATCACCAATCTCTGCACCTTAGAACCGCACGTGCCCATAACTCTCTTACTGTATATATTGTTGTTCTATTGTTGTTTTTCTATTGTTGTTTGTACAGTGCACCAACCACAACGCAATTTCCTGTATGTGCAAATATACATGGCAATAAAAATAATTCTGATTCTGATTATTCTTTCTGCTGATTTGTCCAATCGACATGGTTTTGTAATCGCCATGGCCTTTGGTAAAAAAAAGAGGACATAAGCTTTTGTTCAGGGGAGAAACGCTGTTGGCCTTTGTTGTACCAGTGTTTTTATTAACTCGCAGTTCGGGTGTCTTCTCCTTAGAGTGTTTGGCGTTCAAACATGATCCCTCGCGCTCACGCCGTCACAACTTCCTCAACACGAGAGTCAAACATGTCTATTTCCCTCTCGACTGAGCAAGTCAATCCCGCAATCCGAAACACGGCCGCCCGACGCTAAGCCGATCACTCTCGGGGAAATATTCGTGTGTCATTGTCGGGGGCTGGTTGTGAGGCGATTCACCTGTGCACCTGGATTCCTTGAGCAACTTCATCGGGATTTTCAGTGTACGCGTGCGACAGATACCAATAACTCTGGCCGGATAATAACGAGGACTTACAGTGAACGGAGCAAAGCCACCGTGACGCCTCTCCAGTCTACGAGAACCTTCCAAACCCGCCGCCTGTGCCTGTGCCTGTGCTCCTCACGAGCCCCGGCTTCCGTCTGTGAAATGAGAATGCAAATCATATTTAGCGGTGTGAGAGTGTGAACTGGCAAGGCAGAACATTCAATTCAGTCCCGATATTACCAAAAAGGGAAAAAGGGTGCGGGGAAAAGTAAAGCCCTGTGCTGTGTGCTTGTCACAAGGCCAACAGCACAATGCCTGTAATGGAGGATGTGAAAAAGGTTTATTCCACTTATTTCCACCCTCGTTCTTTCCCACCCCGTGAAATCAGGCTGAACAAAATAACATACGACTCCATTTGGGACGACTACACATCATAATACTGTGTTCACACTTTCAGAATAAGACCATCTTGGAGACATTTATTCCGAAAAACTTTCGGCTCCAATGTCCATTACTGGCCAAAGTGAGTTATTTTATAAAACGTATCTTGTATTTTTTTTGCGATCGCTTATCTCATTGGTTTGAAATGGGACCAATCACAGTTAAGGAACATTTAAATCCAAATTCGATCAAAACATACTCGCACAAACCTCCCTTCCCTCAATTAGCAGTGCAGTTTCAGTGTGCATAATAATACAAAGATGTCCACCATGCCCTCTGGCTTGGCAGCTGAAATCTAAACCGACTTTGAGTGACAACTGGTCAAAATTTGAAGACATTTACTTCTAGACAGAAATATTGTGTTTGAGGCAAAAGACCTGTTTCGTGAGGTAACACTGACTCTGACCCTTCAACCACCAAAATATAATTATTCCATCCGCGAGTCTAAGTGAACCCATCTTATCTTTGAGTGACTTTGGAACATTTGTACCAGATTTGAAGAAATACCCTCAAGGCGTGACGCTATATCGTGTTCACAAAGAAATAGAATTCCTCCCGCCACTGAGGCATTACAACTTCAATCCCTCTCTTATTTAGTCGCCACTATTTAGTGTTAAGGACAATTACTTTTGATTTGCGGCCCTTTCCAGAGGGTTTAAAGTGAGTTATTGACAGTTATATGACTTAATTGCAATAATAACCTTGACTGTGTTTCGGCAGTTTACATTACCACAAATGACAAATCACCTTTTTAACCCTAATAAGCAGGGAAAGCTACCAACTGTACATAATGAATCGGCTTTTATAATGGGGATTAATGAATAATCGAGCTTTCTATCATGTTTTACAGGGATCTTTTTTATGTTTAGTGTGATGTTTTAATGATTTTAATATAATACTGCGCTATGTGAGAGGCATTAAGTGGACACAAGGTCCCTCACTGCCACTGCTCCCTCATACTATGTGTTCAGACATAGCCAATTATAGAAGCTGAGCCATTACATGTGAATTCACCCTGGGCCTGATAGGAAACTCGTTTTTTTTAACGTGTTTATTTTTAACCACACAAATCCATGAAACAATAATGGAAGAAAGCTAAGAACTCCTAAAGGGTTTAACAGTCTGGTTATCAATGGATGCGGTGCTTGAGGAAACACAGGTTTCCCGTCACCCTGCAGATAAACTAGAATGGAGTTTATTCATTCCAGATTAAGCCTGCCCTCTTCAGTTTTCCTAATTGGGCCGCATTAGTGCCAGCCTGAGCAGATTTCCACTTGGCAGAAATCTGTCACTTGGAATTGGCTTAACGTTCGAGAAGATATTGAATTTCCGGGGTCTGAGAAAAGCCCAGTGTGTGGTTTTCGATATATTTTATGTCTCCAGCGCTGCACTTGCTGACGAGGACGAATCAAAGACAATCAAGTTTGGAGGGTACAACAGCCGCCTCGATGGACCTCTCAGGTGTGTACCGGTCCAAAGGTAGAACGGGGACACCACAATAACGCCTGTGAAAAGCTCCTGGGTCCTCACGTCTTTAAAAAGGACTTTGATACTTAACGGCCAGCTCACTCTCTCTTAGAGTAACAGACCAAACGCATACACCTGATCTTTCACCCACATTGAACCACACAACTCATCACTTTCTGATGCTGTTTCTCATATCCAGGTATTTCTTTATGCTACCTTTGACACACTGCTACCACCAGTGGCAATAAACGAACCCTTCCAGGTAAGGGCCTCGTGACTTGATGTCAGTCGCTGGAATAAACTCTGATTTGACTTTTGCCCAAAGGACATTGGAGCGGCGAAGGGTTTCCTGTCAGGTATGTGAGTTATGTTTACAACCCTTGGTCGGTTTGAAGTAACACTGGGCGAAGCTTAAATGGACCAGAACTAAAAAGGCAATAATGGATTCGTTTTGTTCCTGACAAAAAGCGTTGAACTGCAGGATGGGGAAAAGCATCAAAAGATGGAATACTTTTTTCGTTCTCGGCTCCGGAAATCGTAACCCGATTACGCTGCTAACGTTTCACATGTGAGTCGGTCCCCTGGTTTACAGCCAATTTCCATTTCCTCTGCATCACACGAGCGGAGCTGACCTTCCATCTCGCCTTGCTCGTGACCAGCTCACCGTACGCTGGTCCCTGTCCCCAAAACCACAAGATTTACGACCATGATCTCAAGAATCATTGTCTCCCTCCATGTGTCTCCAATCGCTTGTGGGGCGTCTTCCTTTGCAGGCAGTCAATATTTAACAGTTAACCTTTCACAAAGCCCTACTTTTGAATGTTGACCGCCAAAATAAACCTGCCCCTTTGGCCGAGTGTATCTGCGTTCCGTCACGCCTAACGTTAATCCGGCAACCTTTGAAAAAAGGCCACTGTAATCCCCCCTTTTAGATGGAGCATTCCGCAGTGTCTCCTCCCGAAAGTGTTTATGCATTGGCCCTTAGACCTGTAATGCCCATGCACTCCAAGTTCACATAAGAGAAAACATGCTGCTGGAGTGTTGCATATCTTTGCTTGAGTAGACGCATAATGAAGACCTCTCATTGCTCAATGAGACATACGTTTACAATGTGGAGCACCTCTTCAGGACACTGAAGACACTGAACAGCCGATGTTCAGACGCAGGTTTTCGGTTTTAATGGAATAATGAGCTTAATCGTAGAACTTGAAACCGGCTTTAGCTATTTGTTATGGCAAACGTCCCCACTAATCAGTAGTCTTTCGCAGTTTGGCGTGACTGAGACCGGATATGAGAAGTCATTTGCAACACTTCATTAATACTACTCATCCAGATTTCAAATCCGAGCATGCTCGATAGTTGCCAGACCTCGAGACATTCCATTAGCAATCAGAGCCACGGACGCGAAAAGCTGATAAACCAGTGCCTCGAGCGGAGGATTTCTCTACGCCCCGTTTGCACAGATGTGAGTACACATTACGGCGGCGAGAGAAAAAACAAGTCGCAAACGTCGTCAAATTAACCAAACGGATGCGATTCAACTCCTGCCATTGAGACTCCCGGATAATAGCCAGTACCAGCTGGTTGAGTCATTTGAACCGCTCCTCGTATTTCTTCGCCGATCATAAAACGCAAGCTCCGCTGAAGATAAGAGAGATGAGTAAGCACATAACTCAACACGATACAAAAGGATGGGGGGGGGATTCATTACGCCGGCAGCCTGTGTCTTGTGACTGAAACGGCGCCACTGGCAGGGAAACTGGGATATCGCCTTGTGTGTGTGTGTGGGCACATGTGTTGGAAGGTGTCTTGGGCAAGGTGTAGCGTTGCGATGCAATTCATCAACCCAGAAATGAAATCTCAAAACTGGGCCCACGTGCTTTATGTAGAGCTAGGACTGGTGGGATTTCAATTTAACTAGAGCTGCAGCTTTTCAATTAGACTTGTGCCAACTACATAACAGTTGTGATAAAAAAAGAGAACTCAAAAATGATCTTTAAGCAAACCGAAGAGGAGAGTTCCCGGAACGACACGTTAATACAGTGCCACAAACAGTGGCCGTGAACGGTGCAGTGGCCCCCGACGTGTTTACGCACGAACGACAGACACTAAGTGTGTGTTGTTGCGAGGTTGCTGCCGCAGCCCCCCTCTCTCAGCTCCGTCTCGGCTCTCCGTGTTAAACTGCAGAGGCACCGCGGGGTGCTGACGGCGCTCAAACCTTTTAGCTGACTCAATGTTTCACGGCACCACCCCACTTCTCCAAACGTCAGGCAGATGTATCCTCTCCGCCGCCCCGGTTTGTTATGACCTGACCAAAGCAGAACTGCCGCTGGACCCATAAAAAACAAAGGATGACAACGGAGAGAGCGAGAGAAAGGGAGAGAGAGCGGTGATGTTTCTACTGTGGAGCTGCTCAGAGAGGACATTTAAATATTTGAACCCGTCTCCAGGTGTATGTCTGTGTGAGACGTGGCACCATCTGTTGTTTATGGCAGTTGCAAATAAGACGCCTCAGCTTGTTATTATTAAAAATAGCTAATAAATCTGCCTTATGATTCTGTGTTTATGACTTAAACATGTGTTTTTCACCGGGATCTCCGCAGAATGGCACCACGTCGGGTTTGCAAAATTTATGAGATTTTGTAAACATTTGATACGGAGCCGCGTTTATATCAAGCGTCTCGAATTCCTCAAATCCCGCGGAGAGTTAAAACCGAAATTGCTCCTATCACAGGATGAATGTTATTTATGAGGTTTCCGACATCCCCTCCGGGAGCGAGTGCGGCGTTGCCTTTTTTTACGGTGCTTTCAGCCACAGCAACAGAGTTATAATGATGTACTGTTCCCTGACAGATGCAGTTTGAAATATTAAACAGTGGTTAGATTCTGAAAGCAGGTTTTTTCTTTTTTTTTTACGTGCAAGGCTACGTTTATAAGCAAATAAAACAAAGTGGCTGAGTGTCTGGGTTTGTGCGTGCAAAACTCCAATTCCAAAATGAACTACGATTGTAATATTTACTGATAATCCTTTTTTAATGGCCTGAAAAGCTTCTTATGTGTTTCTGACAACATATACAATACAGAATTGTAGATAATTTCACTAAGCTGTGTGTATTCAACAGTCAAATCCCATTGCAGTGCTTTACAATCTGAAATAGCTTTGAATCTTGCATTTATAAACATTTATAATGGTGCTGTGTGGCAGATCTCAAGAAAATACCATTTCCAATTCTCTGTAACCAACACATGCTGTTAGATGATCAAGTCCCCTCGATGATGTGGGGAGGAAAGTTTTGACGCTACAGAATCAGAAGAACACACTGTAACAAAGAGTGAGTTAATAAACAAAAAAAAATTTTGAGCACGTTTGAGTGCTTTTTAAATATATACAAGCATTTGCAAAGTTGTTCGTTATCACTTGAAGTCGCCCTGTGAATATCGAGTCGGGGGACTGCTGTAAAATAAAATGAGCAAGTGACGTGGGAACCGGCTCGAGGACATGACAACGTGAGAGTTGTATGTCATAAATAAGGCGGCTGTCCCCGTCACATGAGAGTGAAACATTTCCCGCATGGAGTCACATAATTTCTCAGCCATGACAACCGACTTTAATGGAAATAATAAACATGCAAAAATAGGTGTGTTCCAATTTGGGGGGGGTGCAGGTGAAGGAGGCAGGGTTTGTAAGCCGTGTACCCTGCGAAAGCCAAAATGGGACGGTCCAGTGATTTACGTGAGGAAAATGCCCCGCCCTCACTGCCGTCACCTTGCAACTGAGCTGCACCTTGACATGACAATAACACGTTGACGCCCTTTTGCTCGTTACCCAGATAAAACCAAGTCCAGTTGATCCGAACAATGTATTTTAACTAAAATGCTGGCTGCTATGGCAATTGCTTGCTAGTTTCCTTATCAACCACCATATCAGATTCATTATAATGAAACAAATGAAAGTAAAATTTGTATTATTCAATTAATGATCTAAAAATAAAAAAAATGATTATCACAGTAGGCTAAACATCATTGATATATGTCTGATGGAAGCTACTGCGGGAAAATAACAACCGAAAATGGGCCATAGAATGTAAAAAAGACCCCGAAAGACATGTCATTTAGTAATTTCAGAGGATTTCCTTTGCCGGGAAGGGGGACAGAAATGCAGCATTGTTGCACGGTTCAAAAATTGTTGTTGTTGATTTGTAATACACGAAGTTGGAGCAGTGACAGTTTAAATATCCGTGTCCCAATTCAAGCGTTTGCGTCCTTCCGAGGGCTCGGGCTGAAAATTGTCTCCTCGCTCTGGAAAGGGGAAGGATGGCTTCCGAGGGCCCTGTTTGAAGGAGCGCCTTGAAGTGGGGCAGCCTTCTTTCACCGCTGTGACGCCATCTGTCTTCAAACGCAGCCTCCGAAAGGACGCGGCTCCCCGAAATTAGGACACGGCTATTATAACCGTCACTGCTTTTAACTTCATGTTGCAAACATCCACTACAGAGACTTTGCAAAGGTGGGGGGGGGAACTTGCAAGGGTAGACATGAGACGCAACTAACAGGTTATAGAACGATTCACCGGTGGTATTTATTTTTCTATGCAACACAGGATTATGTATTGGAAAAATGTATATGTGTAGTGGGAAAATAGCTAAGTGTGGTTGAAACCTATTTTATAGTTGAAGAGTAACTTTGTGCATACCTGTCTAAGACTCCATGACCTGAAACCTGTATGACCTTTCTATATACCTGTTTGACCTTTCCATTACTTATTGACTGTCCAAAGAACCCAATGTAAATGTATGTAGTTCTAGTCTTAAACTATGCCTATAGAACCAGACTGAACTGGCTCAGGCATACAGCCTTGTCCTCCTATACAAGGTTCTTGTATTTGACAGTTCTCCATCTTCACTCTGAGATCCTTGTGACTCCCTGTGTCGATCCTTTCTGCAGAAAGCCCCTTGATAAATACACGTAGATAACTTTGGTGTTTCCAGCCTCTTGTATTTCCAGATTTCCCTCACACTTACCAACCAATCAGCAGAGGAAAGCAGCAGCAAATCAGAGGCGAGTTCCAACCCCCAAAATCGACACGAGATCACTGTCTTTAGGTGGAAATTAGCTCCCTGCTCCGTCTTTATCTTTGCCGTCTGTGTGGTCAGTGGAGCCGTGATTTGGAAGCAGTTGTCATATTCGTCTCCGTTCCGCCCACGCTCTCTCGCCGCGCCGTGTTTGTGGACTTGACGGGGGAATCAATCTCCGGTCGGATTGATGATGCTGAATGAAGGCCAGATTAGCGGGAAAGGCCAACAGCTACCGGGGGTTCTCAAAATCAAACTGAATAAATGTCCTCGGCTGACTTTCTCTCAAGAAAATTGAAAAAAAGCAGCTTTTTATGATTTGATATTTCCCCCATAAAACAGAGAGGGATTCAATAATGGCGACAATTCCCGCTTTCACAGGCTTCACGACAACAAGCCGAAGGGTGGAAGTGTGTGTTTCACTTCGATAATATACAAGACCCACCACATTTATCTATGAGGACAGTGACCGCAATCAAAATGATCAAATGCATTTTTTCACACGTTCTGTGTAATTGCTTTTTCGTGCCCTCGGAGGATGGGGATGATGAGGATTCAGGTAAGGTTGATTTGTTTTTGTTTTGTCTTTTTAGGGGTGAGGGGGGGCTGAAAAGATGATGTGCATCCCATCACGCTGTCATGGAGACGCCGGCGGCGCCGTTTATTGCTCGGGTTCAGAACAACCGCCGCGGTAAATTTGTTTTGCGTAAACACAACAGTGTCTGACGCGTGACGCTGCTATCCAGTGTGGTTCCCGTTTATGACACTAGCTTTTGAATGAACACTGTATATTGATTAAATGGTGAGAAGCTTGGGGGGGGGGGGGGGTAGGGATACAGTAGGTTTAGATTTCCCATTCATGTGGCAAAAATAGAATTATCAGTCAAGTTCCGATTGGGAGATAATGATCTGGAAAAAATGCAAATGACAGCAAGTCCACACAGACCTTTTTCGAAATGGCAATGGCAACACAATTAAAAAAAGAAAAAGGCATGGAGCTCTTTGACCATAATCGTTAATCCGTTTTACTTTCCTCTATTGTTTGATATTAGGATTTGTATGAATGCAAAGTTAAGAAGAAACTCCTGAAAGCGGCTAGTCTGGCACGTCCGCCCCAACAAAGCCAGGGTTGACGAGATGTAGCTAAATTTTTCGATATGCAGACTTTGCGACTATGCCAGCCAAGAAGGCCAAATCTTGACGTTCTTGTGGAAGAAATCTGGGAGGTCGGTGCCTATGGGTTTAAATATGTGATTAGCAGCTTTAAGCAGGGGCAAGGCTCTTGCTTTGGATCCCAAACTCAAACCTAACTCTTCGTGCAGCGAGGTGGCGTTTCCCACAATCCTCAGCCCAAGATGCCGGAGACTAGGGAAGCATCTGAATCATGCCGGGTAGAAATTGGAGATGGAAATGGTGTTAACTAGAGGGTGTCATTACCCCCTTCCAAAAAGCAGAAGCTCTAAAACTCAACACCTGCAGTTCGAAACAAATTGGGAACAGTGGGTGAACTTTTACACGGTGGGATTAAAAGCGGAGAGTTATTTGCAGCGAGCCAGAGGGCAGAATGTTTAATGCGCGGAGCTGAGATGCCTAAATTCAAGTGGAGGAGCCGCATCTCCAGGTAAGATTTATTCACGGGTGGAAAGAGCTTCTATTTTTCTCCGGGACGATACTTTAAAAGACATAACCTTCCTAACCTTCACGTTCAGTCATGTCCAAGACCCTAAAACGTCTACTTTACTTCCTCTATCCGTCCGTCTACTGCAAATAATGTGTGCTTTAAATGTCTAATATACTGTGTGAGGAGAAACGTGTTCAAGAACTGGTCAGACTGAACGTGTGTGTGTGTGTGAGTGTGTGTCGGACAAATTTGGAATCAATTTGCGGCCACATTCGCCAGCAACACACACACACACACACACACACACACAGCGGTGACACGTATCAGTAATTACCTAATATATTAGACAGATCAGAAGACGCCCTTGTGATGCTCTGTGACACCAGGCCAGCTGTTTATGCTCGGCGCTTCCTTTGGTCTCTGCATCAGAGCGCTTCTGCATAGACGGCTGCTGAGGCTGCACTTCCTCTGATGGAGCGGCTGGGAGGTGATTTCTGTTTTTTTCTTCTTCATCTTTTTCTTTTAACGATTTTTTTTTTTTTCCTTTCTATTTTTAAGCCCGAGCATGCTTGCACCCTGCACCCCGAGGTGACTCAGTTATTAGCCGCTGCCAGCTGGAGTCGGTGGAATGCAATCTTTCAGCTTCTAAAAACAAAACAAATGACGCATCGAGAAGTTGATGAGGCCACAGCAGCTTTGTTACCGAGGAGGTTATTGTTTTTGCCCCTGTCAAATTGTGTATTTCTTATTTTCTCACCGGGATTACAACTGATTTACACAACACATTTAAGAGCGGATCTGGAGAAAGGGATTGCACGACTGCTCCCCAAAATGTAGTGGCTGTAGTGTAGGGTTAAATCCAGCTTCCTACTTGTTAAAGGGGACATATTATGCCCATTTCACCACAGTTGATATAGTTCCTTGGGGTCTTAATGAAATGTCTGTAACATATTTTGGTCAAAATACCACAAGGATCATTTAAAACAGAACGTTTTTACCCTGTCTAAAACAGCCCTCCTCAGATTGACCTGTTTTGAGTGCCCTGCCTCCCCTCACCCCCCCTCCCTCCTTCACGAGATACAAGCACCCAGATTTTTAGCTATCCATTACTTCTGTAGAAATATGGCTACTGCAGACGAAGATACAATCTTGCAACCATTTTGTTTTGAACCAGAGTCAGGTGGGCCGAAGCCTGGCTGCGAGAGCCCCAGCTCCCCAGCGTAGCCCCGCAGTGGGAGCAGTGGGAGCTTGAGCTGGCGCAGCAGTAGCATCCTTCCAACCTGTTGAGTCAACGTTTAGAGGTGTCCCGGGGGTCCCTTGTTTATGCGGCCACTTAAATGTCTGACGGGTAGCAGCAGCAAGCTAACCGGGCCGGTGGAGCCCGGCTAGCGTTAGCTCGCGAGGTAAGGCTAGCTTTACCTCGCTCATCCAAAGCTGGTCCAAGGCCATGTAGCGAGACTCCCTACATGGGCATGGTGTGACTATTACATTACAATACATTACATTATGACGTTTATTTCGGTCGTAATCCCATTCGACACACACTCTAGCGTATCGTTTGAGTTTTTTGGACGGTAGACATGCCAGATACCCAAATTAACGTGTAGAAGTGAATTTTCATAATATGTCCCCTTTAATGGATGGGACATTGAAAAATGCAATGGAGTGACGCTTGTTCAGTGAGCCGATTCTGGCTGTGTAAGCCCAAGACGTCAGTGTTGATATCCAGGAAGTTTGGCTTCAGACGCCATCTTTATAAACAGTCCAGCGTTAATGGTGGTAGACCTCAATCTGCGTTATTGCCACAGGAGCAGAAAGCTCAGTATCTATAAAGCGCAGGATTAAAAAGCCCCATTTGACTTTGAAACTATAACTCCGCCCGATGATCTCCTCCGTCAAACCACCCGTCAAAGGAGTCACACCAGTGGCTATTTTTGATGAGGGTGGAATTGAGCGATGGGGCTGTTGTTGAAATGGGCCAACTGGAATACAGCGGGATGAACAGCTTGGATGGAGGGGCTGCAGCGGGGAAATTATCTGTGCCGTAATAGAGCCCACAGTCGGTAATGGCTATTCGGGCGGTAATGGCTCGGATGGTTAAATGGTCAGAGGGAAAAAGAGCGGCGTTTGATATTACGCCATGCAGACTGTAATCATCATCAGGTTTTTATAGCGGCCGCATGTTGGAATGACTCTGTGATGTTGACCATTTTCAAAGATTTATATACCCACATATATATATATATATATATATAAAATGTATAAGAAAAGACTTTTCAACAACTAACATCTCATTGTGTATTATTCACGGAGAGCTGATCATTTTATAGATTCACTACGAAAAGAACCCTTCCCCTTACATCCTTCCATCTGCTCCTGACCAAATGTTGTCGTCTGAAATGATTTAAATTTTTTTCACAGCCCGAGAAGAAATATTCATTTCACGTCCTCTCCTCTCATATCTCAGTATTTTCGGGGGGGCAGCTATAAAAGAAGCCGTTTGAAGGAGAAGAAGTCGTTTAGAGAGATTTTGCACAGTAACTCTCACCGAAACTATTAAAGCAGGGTGAAAGACAGGATTTTAAAAAAGAGAGGGGGGGGGGCGTGTCTCCAAGCATCCCCAGTGGAAATGACACACTCGCACGGGGCGAGAAATTCCAATAAAGTCTGTTTGCTGTCTGTTAACCACGTCGCCGGGACCAGCAAGTAAGGTCACAGCCAGTTTTTTTATTTTACAAATGTTGTAAATACAACAAACGCACTATTCAAATATAGTGTCAGATATGTTTTAATAACCTGGACGTTTTTCAACACAGTTATCAGGCTAGAAAAAAATAAGGGCTGTGTTTTTTTTCTCCATCCCACAAAACAACAACAGTGGAGCGACGTACCGAGTGTCCTCGATGACAACCACAGCTCGGACTAAAAGCAACACAGATGAGCCAAACAGCCGTTTCACCAGATCAGGGAGCTTCTCTCAGCCATGTGATGTCGGTTTGTATTTTAGTAAACACTCAATCTCATCACATCTGACATCAATTAGGGTTTGTCGGGGCCTCGGAAATGAAATATTAATGATCGGCATTTTAATTAAACATTGAAATTGTCTCCTATTTTGTAAAACATGACGGTTTCCTAACTTTTTATGTTTGCCAAATTCAAATTAATCCCTAATAAGCAGACAGAGTTCTCACGGGACTCATGTATTTAACTTATTTAGAGAAATTGTTTATAGTATATGCGTATTGCATGATGTGTCTCTAAAGTGTAAAGACTTATCTGAACAGGGACAGGTCTGCACGTCTCATGTACTTGATTCATATGGGTTAAGTTGAAGTACAGAGTCTCCCTGCTTGGTATGACTAGAAGACATATATCTTAAGAGGTTGTAAGGGGTAAATTAAGGCTCGACTAAGTAGAATAAATTATTAGAAAAAGAAAAAAATAACTCATTAATAAACGAGGAACTCCCAGCGGGTACAGCAAAGAGAATTCATTAGAGTAGAACCTATAAGTTGTCACTTCCTCAATCAGAACAGAACAGGCCTATGGGCCTATGGCAGTGGGATTATGGGAGTTGTTGTCTTCAGGTGCAAATCATGGTCACGGATGAGGTGACGTATTAACTGGCTAGCAGTGTGTTTCTCCTTCCTAACGCAACGTTCTCCCTGGTATATTTACGCATTTAAAAAAGCGACCAAAGGGAAACGTTCGGTTACCTTGAAAAAAACTGGGGATTTCTCTGAGTTTCATCATTGTTGGAACCATTTTGGATGATGTAACTACACAAGTCAACAAAATACATAGCAGAGGTCTCGTTATTTTTAAAGATTTGAAACGAATTGCTACATATGACATCTTTAAGCTGTCAGGATAAAAATGAAACAAAGCTTGCTTCCTAATGGTGAATCCTCCTGAAGTTAATTTGAACATATTCTTTTTTAGAACATAACTGGAAAGTCAGCTAATACAGTCTGACGATCATGTACCTGCGGAATCTTAATTTAATGAGTTGGCTGAACTTGCTTGTGGATTGTGGTCCCCCTCCCCCATGCAACTTCCTGTTGAGTAACACAAAACAACACACGTGTAATGGTTTGTTTTGGGAACTGGTGTCGCATTTAAGAGTCCGGTAAATAATCCCCCCCACCCCCCCGGCTGTGCCCTTCCACAGCTCGAGTTCGGCCTCATTTATGTTCCCGCCGTGATGAATGTGTCACGCCGGCAACACTTGAGCGGAAAAACGCACATAAACACGCGCACACCCACACAAACACGTCCACCGACGCACACAACACCCGGGTACACTCCATTTCCCACGTCGGCCGGCCACAGTGTGATCTGATAAATGTTTTTTTGGTGCAGGTGCTTTTTTTTTTCATTAATACAATCTCACAAAGCTACCCTCACAGCATCCTACAGCCATCCAGCACATCGCCAAGGAACACAGACGGAAGCAGAAAAGAAAAGCGTGCGGTAGAGTCGGAGATCAGGACATATTTTCCCTTTCAAGCCTCAGGTGGTTTTCTGTGCCGAGCCATTATTTTGCCAACATTTTTTTCCTTTATTTTCTCCATTGGTCCTATTGATTTCCCTACAGGGAATATCTGTATTGAGCAATGTGTCACTTAAAATGATGCATGGAAGAATCACGGGGTCCCCGGTTTGCCACAGTGCGCCGCTCTCCATTTGTTGTCGTCCCTCCCGCAAATATAAGTATTGGCGTTTGGAATGAAAGAGACTCAGTATTGTGTCAGCTGCTCTTTAGTGTTCATCGCTTTGTTGTTCATAACCACGGGTCGGAGGGCGAGTGAGGCCGGCGGGGGAAAAAAAAGGGGATTAGGGAATCAAGTGTTTCATTATCGGACTCGCGTAGGTGGGAAGAAAAGAAAACATGATAACAGACGTAGCATTGGATCCTCTACATGTCAGATCTTGGACTAATCCACTTGAGGAGGGAGAATGGATAGCGAGCAACTCTTAAACAAGTTTAAAAGTAATGTAAGAGAAGCAAATACCACTCATCCCTCAGATTTAAATGCCTCATTACAACTTGGCTGATGGGAAGTCGGTGAAGTTGTTGAGGCGGGCGTTATTGCAGCTATTTGGGAGATGGCTTTGTAACGCACTCGTCAATTTCTATGCCGTTTTCTTGTATATGGACATTTCCCACCAGTATGTAATCGCTCTACAATTTTACTGTGATGGCGTTTTTGAAATCTACAGCTTCTCGTTCGCATGGTGATGATTTAAAACCGCGACAGGGTTGAATTTGTTCTCGTTAACATTTAACGGGGACACTCGAAACAGGAACGCGCACATCCAGTGCAACGTTTACAAAACTGCCAATCCGACGGGAAGGACGTTGTGTCACTTTCTCGACGCCCGTGTTGTCAAACTGTTCCTTTCCTTTTTTCTTTTTGGAGCATTGTGTGTCAAAGCTTCAAAGACTCATGTATATTCAGAGGTTTTCCACGTTGTCTGTACTCCCACCCAGACACTTTCTACACTGGATACAATTTGCTGCGTTCGAGGCAGATCTTACTCGTAACGCTCAGAAAGGGGAGTTTGAGGAAGTGCCCTGGATATGAGTTCGGTATGTTTATCTGGTGTGGGATCGGGGGAGCGGTTGATTTATGGTCAGTGCCTATACACCCATCTGCAAATGTTTACCATACATATGGCAAAATGTCGGCTTTTCAGGCTTTTTTTTGCTATGTTATGGACTTCTATGAGCAACTGGTCCACCACTTTAATCCAGATTGATCCGAATTGCCATGTAATGCCGCTCGGGGTCTCCAGAGGATGATCCCACTGACTTTGGTGATCATCTCACATCTCCTCTAATGCCACGATCAAGCCAGTTTCTGGTGAAATATCCCGGTGACTACTGGAAGGATTACAGTGAATCCATCCCCGTTCACGGTCCCAGGAGGAACAATCCTAATGATGAGTGCCATCTTGTGCCCCCCCTCCCCCCCAACAGCACTTTGAGGCTGTCATGTGTGGTTTCAAATGAAATGTCTCAACATGAATGACGACTACTCTCCCGAAACTTCACATGAAGCACCACCCATTAGGCCAAGATTTCAAATTGTCAAACAGTGGTTTGGTCCAATGCAGATTGTGTTGGGTGATATTGTGTAGAGGTATGCATTTGACAATATTGCCGGTGTTTCCCCTCATTTAAGTTGTGTTACATCTATCCTTTGGCCATCTGTACTATTATTGTTATTATAAGTATTGTAAGTTGTGTTTTCAAACAAAAGTTTTAACTTCAAAGAACCTCCACAAACTTGCGTGTTTTTAAAACTAACATTTGAGGTACTTAGGAATCCGAGCATGTTCCGAGAGGAGAATCAGTGTTGCCTCGAATCAGGGGCAGCCACTTGACGTGCAATGCATTTGAGTTCCCACGAGGAGTTGAAAGCCGGAGCCGTAGTTGACATGTCCCACTGGGGCGCAGCACCCGAGGCCAACCCATGACTTCTGGGTGATTACAACGTCTCTCAGCCGGGGCCCCAGGACAGCGGTGGCTCCCCCTGGAGGACCCTGGGAGGGGGACACGTCGCCTGCTCTTTGAACCCCCCCGCTGCCATACAGACCCTCTTAAAAGGAGCGGAGGGGAAACAAGTGACCAGTGGACAGATGTTGTCATGAGAGGGAGAAACAAGCACAGCTCCCTCAGTGACGCCAAACGGGAGACCGTTGATGGGTTTTCTTTTTGGGGAAAAAAAGGTAAATAATTCATTTTTCTAAATAATTCAGATTTTGTGATTATTCCAAAGTTTTGGGTTGCTCCGGCTCTTAGGTAAGGGTTTAATTTTCGATCTATTGGTTTGGGAGGGGGGACTCCGGGGCTGTAGTCCTTCCGACTTGAGCCGAGGGCCTTTTACATGATAGATGCCATGTTAAGCGTACACCTTATATCTACAATAACAATGTGAGGAAAGGAGATTGTGATTACAGATGCCAGTCTCTCTCTTCATTTCACACAGAAGTGATGTCCCACTTAATGGCAGCTCCTATTGCTGGATAGTGTTCTACCAAATGACAATGTCTGTACCTCCAAGTCGATCAGTGTAATATCTGTGCGTGTGGGTAGCAGACAAAAAGCTTTTTTCTATTAGCCACACCTGAACTCGGCCAAGGTCAGGTGCGATTCCCACTTTGTTCCCTCTTTCAACCAAATAAACGTGACATGCAAAACAACCTGAGGGAGAAATGTACCAGCGGGACGCCTGCTTAATCTGTTTCAAACAAGAGATACACACAAAACATCAGTCTGAAGTGATTGCGTTTACGTGACTGGAGAGGGCTGCCGGCGACAATGAAGACTCCAGTCGTCTTAATCATTAAACAATAGCAGAGACAAACGCCAAACCAGCAACCAGAAACTGACAATCAAAGTGACTGTTTTAGACAGGGTAAAAAGGGTGCTGTTCTAAATTATCCTTGTGGTATTTTGACCAAAATATGACATTTCATTAAGACCCCAAGGAACCAAATCCACTTGTGGTAAAATGGGCAGAATATGTCCCCTTTAAACAAAGTTTAGTTAAACTAAAGATTGTTTCAGGAATCTGAATTTGTGCTCATTAAAAGATTAGATTGATAAAGGGCTGAAATAATTTAAAATAATGCTTTTTAAGTAATGATTTAATTATTTTCCTGGCACAAAAGTGTGAATGAATAACAACAAAAACAAATTAAACAAATATTGGTATCGGCTATCGGCTAGATTGTTGTTTTAAACATCGGTATCTGTATCGGCCAAGAATTTCCATACCGGGGAATACTTCGATTTTTTCTCGACCCCAAGCAAGATAATCACTCGCCCACGTTACTACGGAGTGTGCAAATCACCACATGGAGTGTGTGAGGGAGGCCAGTATCTCAGCAGGTGTTCGAAAATGTAGTAGAGCTCACACCTCACTGGCAAGCGTCTCATTATATAGTTAGATGACCTAGTTTGCTCAGGGATAAAAGCTCAACGTTATCTACCCAATACTGTTGAGACTAGATGTGACCCTCAGGGGCACACATACCTCTGCCAGGGCCCAACGGTCCCCAAGAACCATGAATTATTCCATGGGGGAAAAAGGGTTAGAAAATCTCTTCCATCTCAGAAATGGTAAAGCAAGTTCTTGCCACATTATCCCACTAAGTTTTGTGGAAATTCCTTTTGGGTTGTTTTTTGTGTAATCGTGCTTGATAACCAACAAACAAACTGATAGAGGTGAAAACATAACCTCCTTGGTTGAGGTAAAAAGTGGGGAAATTGCAGTTGCATTTTCTTTTGAAAAACGGGCAAATAAATGTAATAGCCGCAGTGTTATTATACTTGAAAATATTTTTGGTAGCAAATGAGTGTATCCTTGGTTGTGATTTTTCCCAATCTGACATTGAGGGATACATCTCATCCTCCTTGTACATTTGAATGTCTGCAAACAAATGACCAAGTACTGGCTCCCACAACAGCCTTGAGCCGGCATCAAAGCCAGTTGCTAACACATTACTTTTGATTGACAGAGCTCCCGGGCTCGACGCTGCGGTTACATAACCTCGGATTGGCAGAGCTCAATAACCGTGTCTCGGGTTCACAGCGAGCACCTCGCATGTGACCGGTGTGCGGGAGTGGGATGCAGGAGAGAAAAGCTGCAGAAGCACAAGGAGGCACAGAGAGGAGAGCTGCCTTCAGGCGACAGCGTAGGATGCACGGAAATAGCACTCAATAATGAAACTCTGCATATTAAGCATCTACCTTGTTGTTGTTTGGTGTTTGGCTTTGATTATTAGGGGCAAAAGCAAATAGAGACGGTTTCTGTGGTGAGATGTATTGGAGCTGGAGAGGTGCAGGGCCTGTTGAATAAGCTGCCCCTGCTGCAACGATAGGGCGGCGATGGAGCTCAAGGAAATCGGTTGAGTGTTTGGAGGATGCAGGGCTTTTTCTCGATACAGATTAACCAAACTGATGTGCATATTCAAAGCTGCTACCTCCCGGTGACGGGGCGTCCTTGTCAGCGCCGCGGAGAATGGGACCATTGTGCATAAACCATGACAAATGAACTCCAAATTAATACATCATTGGCACTTTGTCATGGGACTGAATGACTGGGGTCTATTAGCATTCAGTCTGTGGCACGGAATCAGAATGTCACAATGTCCATTACGGGTGGAATTTGAATTTTTTTTTTAAATCACGCAGACGGCTGATGAAAGAGTTATCACAATGGCTCCTAGGGAAAGTCACAGAGTGTTTCTTGTCTTGGAGGAGGCATTACTCGTATGCTCATTGTGTTCTGCCTGCGTATATAAGCTTATACAAGGAAACTGAAACACACCAGGGCTGTCGCTTTATGGAAAGAAAAACAGCAAGTGTGAAATAATAATGAGAACCTATGTAGTGTCGTGTTCAGCTACAGTGGAGGATTGACTCCGCTCCGTGGGGAGAACCGTGCAGTCGTTCAAGGCAAGGCCTCAGCGGGTCTGGTCGCCTTGCTGCCGGGTGTTTACAGCCAGGAACAAGACCTTATTAACACCACCTGAAATGTCACGTGACCCCTTTCAGGAAGAAAACAACCGGTGTTAGCCAGCGCAGAACATGGATAATAAGAAGCGTTGGTTGACCCTGTGATCTTTGCTAACAGCTATTGTACAGCATTTTAGATAGGTATTATTCATAGTTTACACCAGTTCTCGCATGCCTATTGGACATGATGGTTTCAGGCTTGTTAATATGGACAAGGATAAAAGCTGAGATGGAGTCAGAACCCTTGTGTCGGCGGAGATCAGATTTAAACTCTTGAAAAAAAACTAAAATGAGAAACGCTCGTAAAAGTTTTCTTCCAAATCTATTAAGTTTAAACCATATTGTGTAATCTTCTTTTAGAACCTTATCCATCTCAAATGTACCCGGACGTTACTTCTTAGATGATTCGATTTTTTTTTTGTCAAATGATAAATTAACTGAGGGCAACAGGGAAAAGGCAATAGATCAGTGTAATGAGACGTCCATTGTTGATTCAATTCAAGTTCAGAAAAGAATCATTGTTCAGGGAGGATTCAAATCCAAAAGCTAATTAAACATTACATTTTCTTTAATATGTTAATCCTCACAGTGAAAATGCGACAACTCAAACACACACTGGCATAGAAACCTGCTATTTTGGAGAAGTTTGTGTGGGTGTTAAAACATTTTTTATTAAACCCACCATGAACTGGAGTTTGCTCAAATCACTGCAATCATGCAAAATGTTCCAATTTATCCGTAACCACGGGGACATTTTCCTATTCGACATGGATCCAAAGTGAAAAACTCAAATTGTATTTTGAATCGTTGCTATTTCATTAATTCTGACCTTTATTTAACCAGATTGGTCTCTCGTCTTGCCTCCAGGGGCGGCCGGGCTCTGTTGCAACGCCGAATCATAATTCACCTCTCAGCCTTGAAATATCCGCTCACTTGTGACCTTGAGAAACCATATTATAATGCAGTAAATCGATGGAATGAATTCATGAAATGTCAGGGAATGTACTGCGCACAGGCCCCCGTAATGTGAGAACTAGAGCCACAGCTGTGCCGTTTCTATATTTAGGGGATTATACAATCATTCTTTTGGGAATTAAAGGACCGCATTGCAATTCCCTACAAACATTTTTGCCTCCATACTGATGAATACTCAAGTGTATATAATGGATGAGCGCCACAACAATCCCGCTCCCTCGCTGTGTCGCCGACCCTTAAAGTGAAACCGAGCTGTGTTTTATAGGAGGATGTAAATAGGATACAACTGCCTGCGATTCCCACTTTGTTCCCTCTTCCGACCAAATAAACGCGACGTATTCTCCCCGCACAACAACCTGAGGGAGAAATGAACCAGCGGGACGCCGGCTTAATCTGTTTAAAACAAGAGATCCACACAAAACATCCGTCTGAAGTGATTGCGTTGACGTGACAGGAGAGGGCCGCCGGCGACGGCACAATAAAACATTTCCTGGATTCCCTCCTGTGAAATTCTGAATACAGCTGACACCACGGGTCGAAAGACAGGGGGGATTAAGACCCAGAAATGTAATCCACCTCTGAAACGAGCTTTGACAAAAAAAACTACACTCACAAAAAAGGACAGCAGTGCGCTGGGTAAAGCACTTATTCAAACAGCTGTGCTTCCTCTGTAATGTTAAAGATCAGAGAAAAAAAAGATACGACAAGAAAACAGCCTTGAAATGTGATTGTGTGTTTTCTATGGAAATTGCAACATTTGGCAATCAAGTAATTCTCAATGACACTATAATTACCAGTCAACCAGTGCAGTTTCAGTCTGCAACCATTAACATCGGTTCATCTTTGAGTTCTAATGACAACTGGTCAAAATCGGAAGAAATTCCCTAAAGAGCAAACTTGAGCTGCCATGTCTATGAGGCCAAAAACAGGTTTCATGAAGCCCCTGTGACCTTGACCTTTGACCACGTTTATCAGTGAGTCTAAGTGATCATGTGTGCCGAATTTGAAAGGATCCCCTGCGGGTGCTCCTGCGATAGTGTGTTCACGATGCAAAAAAACCCTGAATCGCTTAGGTGACAGTGACCTTGACCTTTGACCCTTGACCCCAACAATAACCATCTTTGAGTCCAACTGAGCTTTTGCAAAAAATGTCGAGGGAATTCCCTCAAGGCGTTCTTGAGATATCTTGTTCACAACAATGGAATTGATAAACAGATGGACCAACATACATATTGACTGGTAACCTGAAAACATGATGCCTCTGGCCGATAATGATACAAATATTAGACATTGATATTTCCTCCTTAATATCGATTTAAAATATGATTTATTTCTCTGTTCTACAAACTCAACGTGGAGACAGTGTTGGTTTTTACTTCGCATCAAACACAGCCAGAGGTTAATGGTCTCCTGGATGAAATGGACCATGTGCTGATTCTATTTAAAACTCGTGGCTGCAATCTGGTCTCTTGAATTGAACCTCCATCTTTTTTTTTTACCATCTTTCTTGGGTTGAAAGAATTTTTGGAATCCTTGGTTTTGAGAGTCATGAGACCCAGACACCAGCAGCTCACTAAACTCACTCAGGTGTCATTTCTCAACTTCTGTTTCTCTTTACAGACAGGGTTAATGTTGGTGTAAATATACTGGTTCCTAAACTAGGGGTCATATTCATTCAGATGGTTCCCAAGATCTCCGGGGTCACATGATCGCTGCCTTGTAGAATGTTATGTGTCATATGATGTTTCTAATAAAGGCAGCAAACGCCTTATGATAAACTGGTTCTGTGGTTGAAGTTCTGTAACTTAACACCCACTACCACAGTATTCAACACCTTATGTAGGTCATATACAAAGTGGGATCAAACTCACTTCTGTTTGACTTGACTGACATGTTATTTCCCCCCCCTCCGAGGATTTACCCACAAAGTTGTCACAAATCTACAATATTGGTTCATTTACAATGCAGCGTTTTGTAGTTACTGTGGTTTCTCAGAAATACAACCATGTGCCAGAGTGCTGATTATGCATTAGGATGAATGCTGAGTTGATGAATATCCAATTCAGTGGACAAGTTGCACAACACTTCATTTTTGCGTACATTATTGGAGTTTACGATTTTTCCCTTTATTAGGGCCCGAGCAATGACAGGCACGGACAGACAGTGAGGCCCTATTGAAATTGTAAGGATTATTATTATTATTATTATTAGGGCCCGAGCACTGACAGGCACTGACAGACAGTGAGGCCCTATTGAAATTCTAATAATTATTATTATTATTTATCTTTTACAGGCAAATTAATACGCTTTTTGAGGGCAAAAAAAAATCCTATTGGTTCATTTTGAAAAATGCAAAAGGAAACCTGCTATTTTGCATTTACTGGCCATTTTGGACAAAATCCCACATTTTTACTTCAGTTCAACTTCAACATGAGATGAGTGTCATAGCAACAAGATGGAGATACTTGGTGTGACCGTGGCGTGGCGTCAAAGTTTGATAACACGCCAATAAAACACAATGTTCTGTACTGCAGACATACATGGACCATGAATCCTATGATGCTGAGCCGTAAACAAACAACTCCACTCCTGCAGTGACAGTGGTCATAGATCATAGGCAACTTTGCTCCTTTGCTCCTTTGCTCCTTTGCTCCTTTGCTCCTTTGATCCATTGATCCATTGATGTGATCAGGACTATATAATAATCTTCTCTATGAACAAACCTCATTGCTTCTTTGATCCTGAGATGAGCAGCTGCACTTTTCAAGACTCTGGAGCACACTCTGCGATGGACAGAAAACACAGCAAGGTGGGATCAATTTACTTTTACTGTCCGTGGCATTGTAATATATTATAATATATTCATGTTTGGGCTAAAGCTCAAATACATTTTCATTGAGTTTGTTGAGTAAATGCATCACAATTGGTACTTCTGATATCCAGTGAGCCATATTAATATCAATAATACTGTACATCTACAAATCAAATATATACATAATGCAAATGATAACAAGCCTGATGACACTGCCTGATATATAATAATTCTCCTCAGATACTCAACCATTACTGACAATAATCTATCAATTCATTGACCTTCAGTTGTGCTACAAAGTGTTTATTCTAATCAATGCTGCAAATACCTTTATCTTGATGATGTTCTCCTTTACACTTGACATCTATTGCACTTCTGTCTGTCCTGGAGAGTCCTCTTGGACTTTTGAACAGATCCAGGTGTTGTCCATCCAGGTATGTTTTTTGACACTCCGGGAGTCGAACCAGAGACCATTCAGTCTGATGTCTGTAATTTTCTGCCCCTAGTCCAATTTTTTTTAGTATTAAAAAATTCAATATTAGAGCATTGGTTTTGTTTCTTAATAAGTTTGAATATGTCACTTGATTTACACTTTAAATAAATGGTGTTAGTTAACATATCGTTGTGACTCATTCTGCGTGACTCCTGCTGGTGATGGTTCACCCTGAAAACTGAAAGTTTTCAAAAATGTATTATTGGTTCCAAAAATCCAGCACCAGAAGGACTGTACTTCATAAGTTATCTTAGTTTATTCAACACTCAAGAGTCTTTATTGTCATATATAGTAAAACAGACAATCTTCCAAATACAAATAAATAAAATATCAATAAAGATCATTTTATTAAAAAGAGAAAATCCTTTTTTTTGTTGTTGCCAATTTGAGGCATTAAGGCTGTAAATGGCACCTCCTGGCATAAGTCAATGCACCATATTCTAGGGAATAGAAGAATACTCATATGAAGTTATTTATTTGACTGTGATCAACGTTTTAGTATTATATCACTGAGTAAAATAGATATATACCGTATCTGCATCAAGTGGCATGTACCTGGTGAGGCTGTGCATGATAATAATGGGTCCGATGGGTCCTTAATTAATTTTTGTTTTTCAGTGCATCTCCTGCATTAGTGTGAGTACAGCATCCATTTCCAAAGGGCTAGGATTATCATGCTCACCCAGCACTTATCTGCACGCAGCCTGGGTGGCAAAGGTCGGCCTGCAGCCGGATTCGCTTTCATGAACAAGCCAGTAACTGGAGTGAGAGGAGGAGCTTAAAGGCGCAGAGTGGGATGCGGCGGGGCTCAGACGGGATTTGGTTCCGCCTCATTCACGGACTCGTCCTCGTTCTCCCTCGGCGTCCTAACAGTCGCATTATCGCAGCCTTTCCTTCCCACCTGCACTTCCGGCTCTGTTTCTCTCAGGGCTGTTTCCGAAGAAATATTTGTACACAGACAATAGGCCCTTTTAAAAAATGGTGGGTATTTCAATAATTTGTGAAACTTTTTCTTGCAGCTAGGGGGCACTGCAGCACCCTCAGAACAATTACTTCCTGGGTCCTTACAATTTTAACTATTTATTTTCTCGAGTCGACTTTTTATTCAGACTTAGAGACACAGTGGACCGATTTGTACCCTGATATTAACAGACTCAAACAAATGCAATATAAGCGGCAGAGGTGAAATTCCAAAGCAAAGCCCTCAATATTCACTTTTTTGTCCAAATGAACCACTTGAGGAACTTGAGCAGCACTCGGGGCTGACCGGAGGGGCCCCAATCAGAAGAGGGCAGCGACGAGGCACTGGCAGGGCACTCACACGGTCGAGGGCCCTCTCCATGTGACATCGTGGCAAACGCTAATAAGCGCAGGATCGCTGTTGCTTTCCCGGAAAAAGTTTTGGAAAAAGTTAATGAAGAAAAGGCGTGGAAATGTCAGCGCTGGGAACAAACTCTACAAAATTATTCCTTTCGTGGCCTTTGATATTGTAGCAGATCAAACTATACAGATGAAAAGCTTTAAAAAACAGTTTAGACTCCGACACCCTTAGATTGATCTGGTTGAGATGCCTTTACTTAAAAGCCCCCCCCCCGCCCCAAACCGCGCCCATCTCCCCGCAACGATTTCCGCCCCAACCCCTCCATTGCAGGGATCATTAATCAAAAATGGGTTTTGAAATATCACACGATGACAACGGGGCTTAATGCTGATTACACACCGCTAATGAGAAAATAAATGTTGGGCCCTGTGTCGGGGACGAGAGAAAAAAAAACAAAGTAAATGGAGGCCTTCTCGTGGCTGGGGCGGCGGGGACCGCTCGCTCTTCTCCGAGCTGACATTCATAATCAAAGGCTGACATCTGTCATCGCTCCCTGAGGGGCCTTGTCTGTTGTGATTACAGCTCCGATTAAGCAGATTTGCATAATAAGAGCAGTTGACTACATGACAGTGTTTTTGGTGACTTTTTCGGGAATCAGTTTAATTCGGTGTTTGCCACCTTAACCCCTTATTGCCTGAATTAATTTCCAATTATATAAAAAAATATGATTGGTGTTTTAAGCCTGTCATACAGGTGCTAAACTAAGTGGAGATTGTTAATTTCAATATAGCATATACAGTAGATATAAATTTAGGTATGAAGCAAATTAGTGACATAAGGCATAATGGGGCATAACATTAATTTAACAAATTTTGGTATGTAGATTATTATATTGATGCTGCTTTTGCTTGAAATTGAATAACAACATATGTTTCTGTACAATCATTGCTGTTCCATCATAACAGTAATTCAAATACAGCTTAATACCTCAAAATAACTTTGCTGCACAATCCCAAGGGGCTAGTGTGTATTTTCCACTCCGACCACGGAGGTATTGGTTTCAATACCTTCCTTGGTATGTGTAGTATTTGCACCATCAGGCACAATCGTCACCTCGGCAGCATTAAGACCGGAATAGGGTTTGAGGCAAATTTGCGACATTCATCTACAAGGGGTTAACAAAATCCCCCCTCTGATAATTGATCGAAAATCATTACGTGTCAATTTTTCGCGCCACATGTGTGATTATAGCAATTTTCCGAGAACCTATCGCGGCGTTACGAGGCCGACCCGAGGTTATTGGCATGTTAATATGCCCCGGGGGAAATGAGAGGAAATTACAGGGGGAAACAACCGGAGTCCTGTCCTCTTGGTATTTTCTAAATACCAAGAGGTCATCGTAATTTCACACCGTCCCCCGTCGCCAAATGAGGCGTGAGCGAGAAAAGTAGGTAAATGTTTTTGCGGTCGCACCCGGCACACGAACACACTGACACACAGCGTCGTCGAGAGAGAGTGTTACTAACGTTATTAACGTACTTGGATTATTATGTATCAATTTACATGTTTTGGTTGTGTGAACATTATCTGACCTGGACAATCTCTTTCTGCGTTGTTTATATGTGAAGGACAAACTCTGGAAAAAGGTCTCACAGAAATACTTGTGTTGCATGACGTACATTCCTCCCATTCCTCTCCATACCAGGGGCGTCACCCAGTATATTAGCTACAGTGGGACGACCTGCTTGATGCTACACAGTGTTTTTACACAGTGATACCTGTCATTGCTTTTCATGGTGTTTGGCACTTCAGGGGATGTTTCTTTTTATTTTATGCTACACATTATTATCTCCTGGACAGAAAATATACATTTCCGTACCTCCATGGATATTGATGGCCTCCTTTTTTCCGTGCTTTAATGCATTGCTGTATTTCACACTCCTTTTTCAAAACCCTTCGGCCGAGGGTTAACAAACAGCCGCGAAGCTCGCCTGCTGAGCTTTGTGAAGGCGCAGCAACATTTTTCCAATGCTGGGCACCGCTGCTTCGGGTTCCCCCTCATCAAATATATTACCCCTGCATCCCTCCTCCTTAGCACCACACTGCGCTACTGACTATTTATAGCACAAACATATTGATCACTCTCTGCAGCACCTTCTATCACTCTGTCCAGGGTGAGAGAGAGGGATGGAGCGTGAGAGCGTTTTATGACTCCCCCCCCCCCACCCCCCCTCCCCACCCCCCAACCCAGCCCACCCCACCCCTGATGTGCAGGTCCCGGCTGCGTGTGTGTATTGTGCGGCTTGTGTGTGTGTGTGTGCGGGCTCAGACAGAGCGACTGCCCTGTAATTCAGTTCCAGACAGAGTTAACTCTGATTAAACTGCCTCATGGGGCTATAAAATCCCCGGGATATAAAAATAGGCAAAGCCCCTCACCGGCGCAACCGCTCTAGAGCTGCAATATGGAAATAAGCCGCCCGACATCCAATAATGCTTTTCGGTCATAACAAAAAACCGAGCGTGTCTTATTAATTCATCATTTGGGCTCCGTCTTTTCATTGACGGAATATAAATAAAGAAAGCCCATAACGCGGAGGGGAAAATGTAATTGTAAATAAAATAAAAATACTTAAAAACGACATACAAGGCTGCGTATTATTTTTAGCCGATGCGTCACAGGCAGACATCATCGTGATTGACACTGGCCCCTCGAGCAACCCGCGCAAATCCCTCTCGATTTTTGCCAGGTTCGCAAGCGTTTGATTTCACACGTTCTCCGGCCTCCACTCGCAGGTTTGGCATCGCGTGAGTCACAGACGCTGTCACCGCCTGCCAATCACGGCCGGGGTATTATGGCTCTGCAGTGTGTTTTATTGTCGAGTCCAGTTAGGATTAAACGACCGTTTACCCCGTTTCAGGCTGCAGTGATTTTTTTGTCTGATTTATTTTTTATGGTTTTTCCACTTCCAGATTAGGTGATATTAAACAATTACACGTCTTTTATTGTTAAGTTTTTATGATCTTGGACCTTTTTGGCACCTTAGGAAGATCTTATCATTCAGTCCTGGACTTGTCGCTGCCTCTTCCTCCCCAAATGATCTGATAAATAACCCACTCAATTATCAGATATCAACACCAGGTCCTGGTTCTTACTCCATTGCTTGGATTAAACCCCGTAGAAAAGCCCGGATCCTACAGAATCCCGCAGCATACAGTAATCCTCCCTGCTCCCGCACCAGTGGCTGTCTCATCAGATTTGATAATCGGGAAATGACAGCAGCCCTCACGCTCCTATCTTCCCGGCCAGTGTGTTTCTCGGAGGCCGTGTGGAGATTGAGATTGCAGGAAAAGGCTTGGAAATCGGCTATGGATTCCGGGGAGGCTACAAACAAAAGGTTGTTGTGTTTTTTGTGTGTCTCTGTGTTTATCGAGCTGTCCAAATGCAACAGCGTCAACTCAAAGCCGGAGTGTGTTCTTAGGTTTTGGCTTGAGTGGGTTTCAATATGGCAGCTGCTTGGCTGCTGGAATTTCCATTGAGATGTGCCTGTGAGGGATCAACATATAAAAAACAAGGCAATTTTCTTTTTTTTTCACGAATAAAGACGACATGTTTGTTGCTTTTTTAAAGATGATCATGTTTGGAATAGAGCATCCATCTTTTTTTCCATCGTAAAACGAATTCCACATTACCTGCACTGCCTACATTGTTATAAGGGAAAGACGTATTTACGACATTTATGTGCATTGCTGTGATTTGCGTTGTCATACACAAAAACACCTTTAAAAGACCAAGACAATCTATTTGGGTCGGAAGCCTAAACACATTCTATTCATGGCAAACACTGCGAAACACAGAGGTCTCCGAAGATAGCAACTCTAATTACTATCATTAACTTCACCCTACTCACTCCAGGGATTAAAGTGGAAACTGCTGTTGCTGTAAGAAGTGTGAAACTGAAAGTCACAAGTCCGGATAATGAGTCGGCGGTGACAATACAATAAATATTTGGTAAAATAAATATGGGGAAATTGAAATAAAAGCAGGCAGTTGAAGGAGGAGGTGTTTGAAATGTGTGCACATAACACGTTCGGCTATAATGTAGGCAAAAGGTGTTCAGGTTGGTGAGTGTCCATTGCACCTGACTGATAGTGACACTAGCTTTGGCTGGAGGGAAGTATTCAGATGAGCAGTTGCGGCATTGCTCAGGGGGGCCCGCCTTGAGTGCTTCTGCTCTAATCCCGCAGGAACAACTTGTTGCCAGGAAAGATTTGAAAGGATCCCGGACCACGTGACTGCTTTTTTTGCTGCATGTTGTCGGAAGCTTTGCCAATCAACATAAAAATAAAAAAAGAAATAGAAAGAGTCATTGCCCTTGATTCGTCCCCGGGCGGGCGGCTGTCGGGCCAGGAGCCAGCGTCTCCGGGGGCCAAGCGTCTAAGTTATGGAATCGTTCCGCGAGGATGTTGATGGAGCGAAGGTGAGAAGCTGTTGGCCAGGAAAAGCTTTTTTAAAAAAAAGAAGAAAAACAGAAGTCTGCATTGCTTAAATTGTTCTTGCACGTACAAGAGTTGGTTTATAAGTACGGGAATTGATGTTATTGTCGACCTGAAGAGCAGCGTCGATTTTTCTCCCAGTTTCTCACCCAGTATGCGTGTGTCCTCGGCTCAGCTGCTTATTCTAGCCATTATCGTTTGCCGGCGACTTATCTCTCCGCGGCCTTATCTGCTGTTTGCTTCCCTGTTTCCGTCGTCCCCTTTTGTCATGTCCGTCTGGCGTCTCTCTGTGTTAATCCCCCGCCGCTGTCTATCAGCATGGAGTGTTTGTTCATAGTGTGACTCCCCGGTTTAACCCCTCGGGCGCAAGAGCGTTCAAGTGGTCGCAGCGGTGAATTCTGATGCACCGCCGCCTGAACTCTAGCGCTGCGCCGAGGTCAAATCTAAAGCTTCACAATCTACCGGCTAATTCCACAAATATCCATCATCTGTATATAGACCTGATATCTCGTGATCTGCTTGTATTACCGGCTTCACACTCGGTACGTGACATGCTCAATATTAATGCAATTTGAATAAACAGGCAGACGGCGCCTTGTATTCGGAGGAGGTAGCGGGGTAGCGTGCAAATTTGAACGTGTCTTCATCTACTCCCTCCGAATACACACACTTATCTCTCTCATGACAAAACAACATTCATAGAATCACTTCCAATTTGTTTCCAAGGTTAAAGTACAGTTTGTTTTGTCGCTGCAATGCTTTATATCCAGCTGAATGAAATACATTTTATTTTGAAAAGTCGCAAACAATTACTACCAGTTGAGTCAGTGGTTCTCAAAGTGGGGGCGCGGACTCTCTCTGGGGGGGGCGCAATGTCACAGACAAAAAAAAAAAAAAAAACACATCCATTCATACAGTGCATCTATTCGCAGCACTTTGTTATTCTAAGGAGGCCATTCAGGGCTCAGTATCTTGCCCAAGGACACTTCGGCATGCAGATGGGTCAGACTGGGGATCGAACTGCCGACCACTCTACCCCTCAGCCACAGCCGCCCTAAAAAAGACTCACGCCATCCTTAGTAAAACCTTCCTGCACTTGCAGCAGGCCTATTCGTAGCCTAATCTAAGGAGTCATTTGCTCCACAGTCTTTTTTAGAAAGCTCATAGCCCCAAATACCCCTAACCAGCTTTAGGGGGGGGGCCCAGCTTGCAAAAGTTTGAGAACCCCTGAGTTAAGTGGATCATTCAAACGTAAATACAAACGACAAACAGGGTTGCGGATAAACCAGGCAGGATGAACACACAGTTTTTTGACACACAACGTCCGGCACACAAACAATAAAGAAAACTGCCCATCCAAACAGGCAGGTGTGGAACAGATGCTGCGCCAGTATGTACACTGGTCAACTAGATGGAATGGCTCTTGCCCCAAGCAGCCTCTTGCTCCACATCTGAAATACTCTTTTGTGAGACTGGTTAATGCACAAAATACTCTCACAAAATACTCTTTTGTGAGACTGGTTTTCCTCATGCACACGTACGTACGCCCTCTTTATGAGACGAGAGGCGGTCTAAGGTCTGATTAAATGCCGAAAACAACATGGCGTCAATTAGCGTCAGATTGGCATAAATGTATTCCATTTGGAGAGGATTCAACTGTCACTGCGACGGTTGACATTGGAGGCAAATACTCTCTCTCTCACACACACACACACACACACACACACACACAAACATCACACACACAGACATTCTAAATGCTTGTCTCATCTCAGTGTTGTCGCTGTTGAGACGTCGATTAAAGTTTCTCTAATGACAGTGATAATGCCTCACACACTCACTCACACAAACACACACAGATAGACGTGCGCAACCCCCCGCCACTTACACAATGACGACACTACGTGACAGTGTTAACCAAACAGGCCGGGGGAAGAGATAGGCGCTCGCGTAATTGATCAAGGTTGGCAAACTGAGTTGTGGAGCTAATGAATCAAGACAATGGGCATTGGGTTTAATTATGGCTGCGAGGGGGGGGGGGGGGGGGGGGGGGGGAATGATTAGAGGAGTTCATCGGAGGGAGGTGAACTCGCTCCCCACGGTTCCCAGCCGGGGTCATCCGATAAGGACCTTTCATGGCGCAGGTCTAATCTCCACCCATTACTTATGCACCGGAGCCCTGTGTGGCCTGAACTTCCACATAGGTTAGCCGCTATCAGGCAGATTAGCACTCTAGCAGGCTGTGTCTCGCTTGACTGATGAGCGCGGCACCAAAGTCAGACTTTATACACGCGCAGAAAGGGGTTCTCTCGGGGGGGGGGGGGTCGGCCCTCTTTGAAGCTCCTCCACCTCGGAGCTTACTCGCTGCTATTAGGTCGTATTATCGCCCCGTTAGCTCGAGCTGCTGGGAGATTAGGTAGAGTTTACCACGACCTAATCATCCAGCAATTGATGTCACTGGGGGGGGGGGCTTGGATTGCCAGGGTGAGGCTGTTTTCATCAGGTTTGATTTATTACGTCCGTTCTCAGGCCATTAAGCGAGAGGTAATACCTCTGCGGAGTGGCTTCACTTTTTAAACAACTCTTTTCTCTCTTCGGCTTAACGTGCCTGGACTCGGAAACGAGCAGGGATGGCTTTATTTCAACAATGGAGATAAATATGCTTGAGTCCAGGTGCTAACTGGTCTGACACTTTGCTAACTGGTTTTGTACACTGGATAAGTGGACACGGCCACCGGGCAGCGACAAACAAAGTCAACAAAATAAGGATCCGAGAACTTTTTTGCCTCACAGCTCCGACAAAAAACTCCCTGTTCTGAAGCGGTAGATATATCGGTAGATAAATACTATATTGATCCCGAGGGAAATTCACAAAGTCAGGAAGTATATTCCAAAACGCACGTCCTCAAAATTAAAGAAAAACATTAGGGTCCCCGTGGCCCCCTGGAACAATAGATACAACAATCAAACTATCAGCAGGACAATATGAACTGGCCATGCCATAAATTGTATATAGAGATGAAAGACACATCTCCACTTCCTCCCACTCAAACACAGATATGGATACAGGCACTGCCATCTTTCGGATTTGAAGCAAGAGTCTACGAAGTTACAATCGAGTGATACGACGTCCAGTCAATAGAAGCACTCGACCCAATCGGGAATCAGTCTCGGCTGCCAATAGTGACAATTCACCCCTCTTTCCATAACTAATTAAAACGAGGTTAACACTTGAAGTCAGGCCAGGGTGATAAGAACTATCCCAAAAGACAGAGACCATCTGTGGAGTTTGACTTTTTAAAAATGAACTGGTTAAATGTAACCCTCTAAAACCTGGGTTAAATTAGCTTGTATCTTATAAACTTGTTCCAAAGGAAGAAAGAGAGAAAGATCACAGGGGATCCTTTCCACCCTGTAAGTCTTGTCACATTGAGGTTATGGATCTTCGCTGTTCACAGAGTCTGCACCACTTGCCAGCGGGCAGTGGCGGGAGCGTGGGACCAGTATGCATTACATTAAATGACACTTGGGAACCGGGTAAGTCGACTTAATATGCGGCGATATTCAATTCACATCAAATGCACGCTGCTCTGCGATTGATAGGTGCTGTTTTATGGCGGAGTGGGCGATTTGAAAATGCACCAAACGTTTGCTATGTGACACAATACATCACCAGGGGAAGGAAAGAGGCTCTTCTTCTTCTTCTTCTTCTTCCTAAGGGCCATTATCCTGAAGGGTTGTCTTGTTGTCGGCAAGTATCAATTTGCACTTTTTTCTTTGTCACTTCTTTCATTTTGCACTATATGGTAAATATAAGTCACACGAGACACGTTGAGAGCGGATCGGTACATTTGAATCTTGCACAAAATGTGTAATTTATGGTAGAATGTGAGTCATTTGTGTACTCCGTTTGCGTGCTAATAGTCTATTATGACTTTATAGTATAGGACATTCCAACAGATTCTAGGACTGTGCAGGAGATGGTCGATTAGCCTGCTCCATAGCCAGCAGTGGCAGCAAACCAGTACGTCGACCACTGGTTTGTGGGCTGCCGATTTTAAGCCTAAAGTTAGTTTCCTCCAGCGGCATCTTGGTTTTCAGAAGTAACCAGATTTGGAGGAGCAGGGGGTTGGAGTCTCACTGAGAGCTGGAGGATGAGGAATGCCCACCTACATGAAGTGATCATCACGCTTCTTTGAAGAAGACTTAAAACATGCGATGGACGCCAGATACTGGAGAATCGTTCACTGGGGTTATAAATCAGGGGAGGGTCGCACTTCCGTACTTTCTTTACCTGGAGTCTAGGTCCATCTTTATATAAAGTCCAATGCCAGGATTAAGGAGGGCCCAAGGTGGACTATATTACATTACATTACATTTAGCTGACGCTTTTGTCCAAAGCGACTTACATTTTTAGAATACTCAGCATTTATGAGGGGCCATTTTAGGGGTTCAGTATCTTGCCAAGGACACTTAGGCATGCAGATGGGATAGAGTGGGATTCGAACCGGCAACATTCTTGTTGCAGAAGACCCGCTCTATCCCCTAGGCCACGCTCTCCATATATACATAGCATATAACATGGTACCACAGAAAATGCAGAAAATAATTCCAAAATAATGGCAAAAAAAAAAACTTGTAGCACCTGGTCAAATGCTCCTGATGTGTTTACTACTTGAAAAACTCAATTCAATCAAGTTCATGGGTGTAAAAAAAGCTTGAGGAGTGTAATTTCATTAATAAATGTGTTTTCCACAGTTGCTTGCAGAGAAAGCATCCCTGCACCTCTGTGCAAACTGAAGGTACAGTTCGGGCTACAGTGCAAGCGCTGCTGGAGCCGGTAGGAAAACTCGGGCTGGGTGTCGATTCCCAGCATCCACATCTGGCTAATCGTTTTAGATGCTGCGCCGCTCCACCTTCCCATATGTGTACGTGGTATGAGAGAGTTTGAAGGTTTGAAGGTGACGACGGCTGCTTCTGATTCTCAGCCTGCACGTCTTCTCCTCTGATTCCTCTTATTTTTTCTCTTTTTTTTTACATGCACCTTAGCTGTCAGACATGTGAAGCGTCTCTCCTTGAAAGCTGAGCTGCACAGCTTCCTCAGCTGTAAGGGGGGGGGGGGGGGGGGGGTCAGCGAATGGACTAGAAATGAATCTACTGGTCATATCAGCTCTGAGAGGATCTTAGCAGACAAATATACCCATAACTGCATCTTTTATTTTAGCAATAAAATGAGTAGATGGCATCAGTGTTTGGGACCAGGCTGCTTATGGCAATTTAGAGACGTTAAAAAAAAACTAGAAAAATTACACAAGGGTCACTCTGCTACATATCTGGCCCGGCATAACGGTTTGCTAATGAGACGTTTCCTTCGATCTCTTCTCTGAACGCTCTTGGAAAGAACCACAAGCATCTGAGCTTTTTAATTTGAGCGAATTTGCATCAATATTAAGACGACTGTGTGGGAGATAAACAGTTTATATTTTTTTTAAACACAGTCTTAAGGGACTGGAAAACAAGAGGACATAATCATTAAATGCAATAGTTTTTGAACGATCGTCAAGTCTTCCATGGTGATGATCTCCCTGAGCTTCCCCGGTGCCACCGTGGAATCACCGTCCTGCTCACTGTTGACACGTTGCCCAATGACTTTTGATGGACCTTTTAATGTGAGCCCACGGAATGATCCTGTTTACCAACTGCAACCTTCTCCCTTTTGTTTTTGAAGCTTACCGAAGCTTTGCATCTTGTGTTGAATCCCCTGTGGTTTGTTGTCATGAAAGCTTATCGCAAGAAAAAAAACATGTGCACCCACGTCCCGGTGGAGCCACATCCACGAAGACTCTGCTGTCCACCAGCTCATTTGTCATTTTTTTTATTTTACCCTCCCAATGTGCACCTGCTTCTTCGGAGTGTGCCGCCAACTGTTGATTCTGGCCGCCGTCGATGTCCCTCATCATTATCTCCCTCGCTTGCACGCTCACCTCCCCGCTCCTCGTATTAACAGACAACCCCACCTCAATATAAATGGAAATGATCACCTTTCAGTGAACTCGTGAACCCACGTTCACAACGACACAAAATTGACCGGGGAAGCATTTAGTAGCCAAACACTTTTAAACCCCGTTGGAATTCAAGCATTACAGAGCTGCCTCTGCTTCTCGGCTCACTCTATAATGACGTAACCCTGCTCACATTAAAGCTGCTTCTTGGCAGTTCCGTGCGTCGTCCACTTTCCTTTTTAAAGTTTCAAACTGAAGGCGTCGAAGCAGAGAGCCTGAGGAAACGATAATCTGTATCCCTCCAAATAAGAATTGGACATTACAAGCCGTTCAGCAGCTCCTGACAGCTCTGGAGTCTGGCAACCGGCACGGGTGGATATTCTTTGCAGTCTTGCCCGTAAGCGTTTTTTTTCTCTCTCAAAGCGTCACGTGGTTTCAATCGGAGTATTCCACGATTAATAACGTAGCGCAGGTTCGGAAGCCAAGTGATTTCTGAAACGACGTCCAGTTTTTTCAAATGTAATTGGCAGAGGCGAGCAAAGTCCCGCGTCTAAATCAAAGCCCCCCCCCCCCCCCCCCCCCCACCACACCACACAGAGTCTTCAGCCCAATCGATAGCGGAACAAACCGAGCAGCCTGCGGGGCCGCTCTGTCACGATACACGTCCGAAATAACACTGGCTGTCCGGTGCAGGAGAGGGAGCAGGCTCTGTGCATGCTCGCCTCCATTCTATAACAACATATTTTGATCGGCCTTAAATAGAGGGACTTGAAAGGCAGCAATAATCTTCCATCAGCCACGTGTATTTTTTTCTTCTTGCCGTTAAGAGGCTCTGAAGAATCAAGGTCAGCTCGCTCTAGGGGCCGTTGCAGACTGTAATAACGGTTGCTTTTGAAATCTGCACCGCAATATGTCAGTGTTTGCACTGCATTGAGAAGCTTTTAAGATGAAAAGAGAAGAGTTGCCTTGATTTTTAATTTTGCTAAAAAAGAAGAAATTTTATATTTTTTTCTGAGATAAAGCTGCATGTATTCAATTTGGGTATATTAAACTTCATTGCTTGCCTAGTTTGAAATCTCTTCCGTTGATTGTTGAATCTTGTAGGTTGACAGGTAAATGACGGTCATTATATAGAGGTGACCGATCCTAAACAATTGTAAACAGAAGCTAGACCACCGCAACCTTCCACCTGTACCCACCCAAATCTCTCAAACCAATGGGTGATGTCACAGTGGGTTGCCACTGATTATGGAATCATCTCCCACTTTCGGCTCAGGAGGCAGACACCATCTGTTTGTTTAATAGTAGGCTTAAAACCTTCCTTTTTGATAAAGCTTATAGTTAGAGCTGGTCCAGGCTTGTCTTAGACCTGCTCTTAGTTATGCTGCTATAGGTCTAGAGGGTCGGGGGACATATGACACACAGAGCTTCTATTTCCAGTTTCTCCTTTCTCTTCTCCATCCTTATCACATCAAATAAATTCATATCTCATCAACACATGTTACTGACTTGACTTCTTCCCTGGTGTCCCCTTGCCTCATCGTACGCAGATCCAGGGCCGTAGCTGTGGCCACATCGTGGATTATGATCTGTGGACCGCGTATCAGAGATTGTAATGGTGGATCCAGTATGGCTGATTCTGTATTGTGCTGGCTGATTGTGATAATAATGGCGGATCCGTTAGCGTGTTGGTGTCCGGATGATGTTCTCCTTTACACTTGACATCTATTGCACTTCTGTCCGTCCTGGGAGAGGGATCCCTCACATGCGGCTCTCTCTGATGTTTCTACGTCATTTTTCCTTGTTAAAGCCCGATGAGACAAATTGTGATTTGTGAATATGGGCTATACAAATCAAATTTGATTGATTGATTGATCACAGACCTGCTAGCCTGCCTTCGGGCTTACGTTTTGCTCAATACTTCAATAAATAGCAATTTCCAGGTCGGATGCCTTTGTCTGAAAAAGCTGTAGAACAAAAAACACCACAGCAGTGACTCTCTGATCATCTTCAGAGAAGTTCAGTGAAAAAAAGGAAAACAAGTCCCCCCCCGCCCCCCCCAGACTGTGTTGCCGGGCTCCAGTATTTATATCCCTGGCTCCGGTGCCAACAGAACTAAAGTCAGTGTCACTTTTCCCCCTGAGAAGTTGGTTTTTCCGTGCAGCGCCTTCCCCACTGCAGCCGTCCCCGCTTGGACAGGCGAGGTGGGGACGGACGAGGCCGGAGGCGCGTGTGTCGCCTGGGAGAGACGTGACGTGACAGTGCGACTCTCTCACGGAAGACAACGCGGGGGGAAGAGGCAAACCAGGTGAGAGGGGGGAGGTCACCGGGGGTCGCACCACACTCTACTGGACTGCACCGGAGTGGAAGGTGTGATATGATAACGCAAGTTATGTGAATACCAAGTTACATCAGTGTGTTAGCGACAGTCTCTTCCAGGGCCGTCTGCTTCCACTGTGTTCTGCCAGTCCAAAAGTATTTATTTGTGTGCATGTTACTGCTTTGCACGTTTTGACTTGTAACCATGCTCGCCTCGGTGATGTACGTGTTACAGTTTTTCTCCATTGCTTTGACTCATTTCACGAAACAAATGAGCCACAGCAATCGAGAAGGTACTTTTCATTTTGGGGGCACTGACTATTTATATGAGAAAATGATTTGGCTTGGAAACTTGGGTGAGATATGACCTTTTTACGGTGGCACTGAGAGCTCAACGAACAGCAACTTAAGAAAACACATGCAAATTGACAAAACACAAGCAAAGTAAGAAAACATCTTCATCAATTTCACAACACAACACATTACAGAAACGCGCAGCAAATAGACAAACGCCCTGCAAATAGACAAACGTGCTGCAAATAGACAAACGCGCTGCAAATAGACAAACGCGCAGCAAGTAGAGGAGAAAACACAACGGAAGTGTTTCCAGAGGACAGCTAAAAGTGATGGACACTGCTGCCACAAAAACATCCAATACACCATACAAATTCGGTTCCACACAGGGTTCGGCCACCCGCGGCTCTGGAGCCGAACGCGGCTCTTCGGCCCCTCTGCAGTGGCTGTACAGTTCAGTGTTGTGCATATGTTTCGCGAGCGCTGAACTTAACGAATCAGTTTTCATATTATTAACGTGAACGTAACGATGATCGTGAGTGAACGTCACGTTAATTTTTTAAATCATCACCGTATCAGGTGCTAAATCATTTAAAATTTGTGAAAGCTGTAGGCAATTGTACTTGTCATGTGCAGGGATGTGCTTATACAATTGCAAATTGATTAAAGGAATGAGATATTCCAATCTGTTGTGAACAACTGCCCAGTGGTTTGGAGGTTTGCACGTGTTGTTTTGAGAATGTCATTTCTGTTTCGTGAAATGAGCCAAAGCAATGGAGAAAAACTGTAATGCAAATGGGCGGGCACACATTAGTTTTGCCTCTATAGTGCGCCCTTTGCTTTATTACGCTGTTGATTGTAAATGTGATTCCGATTTTTGGCAGTAAAAGGTGAATTTCAATGCACTTTGAATAATAATAGTTTTCCAATTTTGGGTCAGTAACTTATTCTATATGAAACTGTATTCTGGATTTTTGCATTTTGGAAAAAATGCAGATGGTTGAGGGTGAAAATCTGAATTTTTAAGTTCACTTAAGTTTAATATGATCCAATCGAAATGTAATTGAATTCATTTACTTGTAGGTCAACTTGCGATATTTAGCCTAAAAGTCAAATTCTTAACACTGAAAACTAGAGCAAGGAGAGAAACAGGCAAATTATGATTCAGGGTATAATCTGGTGGACTGTTCCAGTTTTTAAATCTATTTACATGGTTTAATCTGATTTAAAACATATCTGTGATTTAGTGAAGAGCTCGTCTTGTCGGATATTTTCAATAAGCCACACATCAGAGAAAAAACCTAAGCTGCTCAGATTCAATCGTGATTGGACAAAACATTTGACTTCTGACATAGAAACATAAAATCAAATGCGAAAACGTGTAAATTAAAACTGCAGCAATGATGTTAAATAATGAACTGTGAATCTAATGAGCGCTGTTACCGCCGAATTTAATTTGGTGCCCAAACGAGCGGAGAGTCAACAGTTTTTATTAGTTTTTACAACCGGGCCAGTTGACACACTTCCACTCCTGGCACCGTCTCAGTAATTCGCATAATCATCTTTTGGTGGGTGAAATTTTTGGGGAAACATTTCTGCAGACATCTGTTTGACTAATGATGTGATGCGATGCACAACATGTTAGTTGTCTGAGTGGGAGAGGGAGAATGGGGGTGAGAGAGAGCCTGAGGCGGACAGACTGAGGAACAGACAGACATAAATTGGTTATGATCGACACTGCGCTGGCGTCTCTCACAGACCATATTTGCACCCTCAGCCTCGGGGAGAACCATAACACACTGAAAGATAGAGTGGAGGGGGAGAGATAGAGAGGTAGACAGTATTAATACATACAGGTGGAACTAAAAGGGGGAAATGCCAGTTCTTTGTACGTTTCCTCTGAAGTGGGACTGTGTATTTAACTAGATAGCGGCCATTATGACAAGTGACAATTGCAAAACAATGGCAAATGATAAAATATTGTGCAACACCAGCACAAACATGGGAGAATTGTAAAAAAAAATTGACAAGGCATTCTATATCTGGTAACATTAGCGCATATTAGCCAGCTGCTGGTAACAAGACCGAATAAAACTATGGAAGCTAAACCCCTGAATAATTTGAAGTGAGAAATATTTTTCCTATGAGACTATTTTTGGAGCTCGGCCTTGTATTTGTTCTTGGGATATTATTTGATGATTTCTATGCTATTTTAGGTTAATATTTATAGAAAAATACCTCGAAACAATAGAAATGCAAAGATATAACAGAATGTTAAGTGGATTCAAAAAACAATGGGCATCTTAGGATCTGTTTGCGGCAAACAATTAATATCTTTCAGTTTTCTTTAGAGAAGTCAAAGAGTGATGTGGTTCTAATCTAGAAAAAGCTTCTACAATCAGAATGGGATCGGAACTCCTTGTATTTGCTTTACACACAGTTTTGGGGGATTAAAACAAGAGGCAGAAAACTGTCACGCAGGTCCTGATACTGTATGTTTACATATAGTTGGTTTAAAACTGATAAGGGATCTGGGGTTTTCTAAAATGAAGCTCAGCGGAAGCGCATACGGGTAAAACAAAATTGGGCCAAAGATTGAACCCTGTGGGACGCCGCTGTTGGTGGCTGCAGGCGAAACAAACTGTCTCGTTGTTATTGAGGAAAAAGCAGTTGCAAAATCACACTGAGTGTTGCTCCCTTGTATTTGAGGTGGTCTAATAGATCAAAATGACCTGCTGTGTCAAAGCCGGCCGAGAGGTCCAACAGAATTAAAGTTGCATGATTTCCAGAGTCTAAAGACACCAATAGATCATCTGTCACCCTGAGGAGAGCTGAGTCAGTGCCGCGGTGCATCCGGAAGCCTGACTGGAGTGTGTCCAGAATGTTGTTGTGGTCTAAAATCCGAGACGCTGTGAAAACTCATCATGTCCATCACCCCCCCAGACCTTTGCACAAACAAGGACAACTTTGAGATTGGCCAGGGGACGGGGTATTATTTCTGTCTCTCCCTTTTTTAAAGTTAGGCATTTTTCGTGCACTATGTCCGCCCCGGTGTTTGGGAGGGTAGGACTCTATGCATAAGTCACACAAAGTCTGACTTTCTTTTTGTCCCATGGGTAACTCACGATGAATCATCAGAGGAATGTTTAAGTGTTCCATAAAATTAACAAAACGAAATATTCAAGTACTTCTAGTATTAGTTATTTCAACTGTCGTAATTACAAAGCCTATAAGCTAACGTTATGGAACATTTAAGATGCGGTGGCATATTAACTAATGTGACGTTGATGAAACAAGCGAGGGCTTTGCCTGAGTAAGATATGCAAGAGAGGTTATTAAGTGCAGCACTTGGCAGTGACCCCTGCAAACCTCTGAGGTGATGACAAGGACTGGGCCCCACCTCACCTGCTAGAACCCTGTATTATAGACTATTCATCACAGCGAAACATAAAAAGCAAAAAAGCCGTGAAGGCAACTTAATGATAGAGAATAAATTCATTTTGAGTCTAGACTGTGAGATCACAAGGACCGGATTTTTATTTCTGCATTAAGGATGCATGGTAGGAGGCGGCCCAGCGTGGAGATGAGGTATTCATGTAGATCACCCCACCGTTTCATAATTGATATTTTCACGAAATGTGCACCCCTGTGTGGCCGGCAGGAAAACACCACTTACGGCCAACATTTGGTTCATAAAGGATTAATTGCATCAGCTATAATGCAGGCCTGTCATTTATGCTGATTTAGGCAGACGCCCAAATATCTATTTTTCTCACATAGAGAATGACAACCAAGAAATACCCCCAGAAATAAACCAGAGATCAACCTCGACATTGAAACTGCAAACAACAGACCACATACAAGTTGTTTTCTGTTTAATCCTGGGCATCTCATTTTCCAAACTGATATTAATGCGCGTTTAATCGAGCGGGCCATTAGTCCTGAGGTCGACAGGTTCAGGAGGCTTATTTATATTTGCAGATGGGGAGGCATGGCATTAACAACTGGACATAAAAAAGCCATTATAATCGTCCTAGCTTTGTTTGCTACGCGGTACGCACCGGGTCTTTGTCTCACCAACTGGCTAAGTATGAATTTTAATATTTAACAAAATGGGGAGGGGAATTAATTAGTTTTTTCCGGTCAACTCTCATCTTCATAGCCAGGGCTGCTCATAATGTTCTGCTCGACAGTATCTTGGAGTGGGTCGAGTGAGAACCTGTGAGTGAACTCGGGGCCTATATTGTCAGATTGTTTCTGCCGTGATGGATGGCAGCAGGCACGGCTTGGATGTGACATTCATAGTCCGATACAGTCCACAGAGAAATGCCTTCCACTGGGAAATGAATCACAACTCTTGCGGAGACACACGGGCGAAGGCCCTTTCAGAGGGCCAGCTTTGGAAGCAAGCAAGCATTTGTGTGCTTGCAAGGTGAGAAAGAGAGATCAGGGTGGGGGGGTGGGGGAGGAGTGGAATGACAGTTTGCACAAATGAAACCGTGCATGGGCAAGAGTAAAAAGGCTCCGCCGAACTGCTTGACATTGACGTTTGCACAACAAACTTCCCCTTGCCATTCGGAAGTCGCGGAGAAGGGACTCGTGCCATCCAGTGCTATTATGATTTCATTTATTGGGCCATAGAAGGTGATATTATCCTTAGAATGTGAACAGCACGGACATTGGAGACAGTTAACCTTTGCATTCTGTTACACTCCCAAGTCCAATAAACTGTTCATGCTCGGAATTTAAAAGCCCGATCCTCACATTTATCCAAGAAATCCAAATTTAACCAGAGTACGATGGGGACAAATGTTCCACTTCGTCATTTTTATATTTGTTTCTCTGAGTATGTACTTATTCTTCTTGAAATGCCTGAAATCCTATTTTAAATGATAGAAGCAGGTGGGAGGTGTGTGCAAATACATATTTTCTTCCAACTTTTAAAAACACACCATTCAACAACCGCTTGCAGGTGAGCAGAGGCCCCAAAGCATGTTTGTTTAGTTATTTCTTTGCACAGGCCGACATGTAACGCCCCCTAAAAGCTAAATGGCAAAAGGTTTTCGGTCCAGTGTGGTCAACTGGAACACCATGGAAACCTTTCGATAAAAGCGTAGAAACCATTTGCAGGACGGGCAAAAGATATTTCAGCAGCCTTTTTGGATCCGCTGACACCAGATCCGATCTTTATCCCAAACCATTACCCTTTCGGATATGGTCTGACAAATATCGTGACTGACGATTCACTCGTTATGTTCGGATGCACCTCAGCATAAAAGCGGTGCAACCTGGGGGTCGGTCCTTGCCATCGCCACGTCAGGCCTTGGTGAACTTTGATTGCACTTCATCTTTTCAATCTCCCCGGGGGGAAAGTCAAATCTAGCAGAACACTCACCATTTCCATTTCTTTTGCAAGGTGTCCTTTAGTCAGACGTCAACTTGATCTTTGTTGCACATGCACCGGAAAGGAAATTGTAAACTGACTCGTTGCTTCGCTCTGGATTCCAGAGCTTTGAACAAGTAAGAAGAGCTAAGGAATCGGCCTCATCACAAGACGACGGTCACACCAACCTTTGGTTCTAAATTATATGATCACATGTTTAAAGTAGGGATGCACCGATATGGAAATTCTTGTCCGATACCGATGATTAAAAACAACAACCTAGCTGATAGCCGATACTGATATTTGTTTATTTTGTTTTTGTTGTTATTCATTCACCCTTTTATGCCAAGAAAATAATTAAATAATTATTTAGAAAGCACTATTTTAAATTATTTCAGCCCTTTATCACTCTTATCTTTTAATGAGCACTAATTCAATCAGATTTATGAAACAATCTTTAGTCTAACTTAACTTTATTTATAGGAGACATATTATGCCCATTTTACCACAAGTTGATACGGTTCCCTTGGGATGTCTTAAACAGCCCTCCTCAGATTGACATGTTTTTAGTGCTTATGTTTTGTTATGACTTATGTTCAGTTAAGACACCCTGTTAAAGGAGTATAAGGGTCAGTGAACAGGTCGGGGTGGGGCATGTAACAGTTCTAGACCAATGGGGTGGGGTTGTGTGGGATGACAGGTTCTCATTGGCTGGTTTGTTGGGGGTCAGGGGTGAATGAGGAAGGAAGTGTCAAAGAAGGTTGTTGATGTTAGGAGTGTCGGAGAAGGAACGAGGAGTGTGACATGTTTGTGTTGACTTTAATAAAGTTACAAATAAGAGAAGAAGTTCTGTGTCGTCTGTGAGGCGGAGACGTTACGATACCATCGGCCAATGCCATCGGTGAAAGTTTATTAACGATGCACCGATGGCAGTAAACGAGGCGAATATCTTCCGCTACCGATGTGCGGCTGATACATCGGTGCACCACTAGATTTAAGGTTCAGATAGAAGGTAAAAAGAAACATTGTATCATTTCAATAATGAGGTTCTTGCAATTCCTCCTTTAAAACAGTCCTAATAAGCACATGCAATACTACATCTTGTCTTAAAATCAGCTTAAAGGCCTGAAAATAATCAAGGTTGAATATAAATATCGGTGTAAGTTGGGGAGAGAACTGTGTCCGAGCACTTGCAAGGTCTAAAACCACTTTGGAGCAGTTGCTATGGTTAGTGGCCTGAAACCCCCGATGGTGCAAAATGGGATATTATCACAGGGTGAGAGGCCATTATTTGCCATTGAAGGCTCATTCAGAGTTGCCAGGCTACAACGTGGGAGCCGGGTCCCTGCGGTATACTCGCACTCCGAGTAAGTCAACTCTCCCGTGTTCCACCGCCACCACCAACCCCCCCCGCCCAACCCCAAAACACGACACACTTTCACAAAATGTCAGCGCCGTCTCAGGAGGAGAGGAGGAAGAGAAGGGGAGGCAGCTGTTCCTCCTCTTCTTCTCAAGATTAGTTTGGTTTAGTTCAGCCCCCTCTGGAAAGGCAGGCCGCTCAGACTCGGGCGGTCCACGGGGAGAACGAGGGACGAGTAGGCAGAGCAAGGAAGAAAGAAAGGCGCGGGGAAAAAAGAGGGATAACGAACAAATAGCCCATGCAAAGCTGGTCGAGGGAGCCCGATGTGTGCTTGAGAGGCTCGCTAATAGGCCATTGTTCTTTATTGCCGAGATGAAAGCAGCCTGAGCACGCAGAGAATGTCAAGCCCACTTGTTCCTTTCGCAAAGTTGTTCTGTGCGCGAGTGAGAATTAAGACGTTAAACTCGTTGAACTGTCTATGGGCCTCTGGAGCTCCGCGCACAAACCAAACACACACGTAATCGTGTGTGCTCAGACACTCGCTGCTTACCTTACACACTGCATATACAGCATGCAGTGTGTAACACACACACACACACACACTAATTTAGGGTGCTAATTTAAGTGTTCTCCCGGCTTTAACGGTGTCAGCGATGGCTCCCACATCGTGAGACACAATTCCGGTGTCCCATCATCTGGTGCTTCCATCTGTCAGCCTGTATGAAGCAATGTAGAGCATGTGCGTGTGCATCGGGGCTGTACATAAGACTATAAACGATACGTGTGCGTTGTGTTCAGGTGTACCAGACAGCGGGTGTGCACTCATGTCGAGGGGAGATAACACAAGTGTTTGTGTCTACCTTCTGCCACTCTCCCTTTGGCCAAAACCAACGTGCAGGCAGATCGGATACATAATTCAGCCCTTTACATAATGCGGCCTGCCCCAGTTTAGAGAAATAAAGTCTGATAACCCTTTAATTCTTCAACGCGCGGGATGCACGCACGCTCGAGCAGACACACACAGTGACCCACATAGGCACGTGCACAGAGGATGCAGCAGGTATAATCGCAGCGCACCAAACCGAGAGCGTTGCCGAGAAGATTGGCCGCCTGCACTTAGCTCGGCTTGCCACGGCACAGGGTCGGACTTAGCTGGGAACCTGACGGATGTGATTCGCAGTGGAGGACATGCACAGTTAATGTGTGCAGGGGTTTTCAGCGGAGGGAAGGAACAGAGGTAGAAGTGAATCATGGTCTCTCACACTAAGGACTGAGGCTGAGAGTGACTAACATGTTTCCTACTGTCACCAAGTACCAGGGAAAATGAAAGAAGCTCAAGCCAGAGGTGGTTTATTCTCGTCTTTGAAGCTGAATGAACCATTTGCACTGACTGACACATTTCTTTGTTGACAACAAACACTTTCCTGCATCGACAAACCATCCACATATGATGTGCTCTAACTTGCGGCAGAAAAGTCTCCCCTCTCCGGTTGTTTTGGAAAATTGCACAGCAACAAAGGAAACAAATCAAGCTCTATGCATTTATAAAGAAAAACATGATGATGAATATCTATGAAACCCACAGGCAAGGTGATGAGTGTCCCCAAAACGGTACTTCCTGTTGGACATTTCGATTTTAAGGCAGAAAACTAACTACAATAAGTTTAAATTTGTACACATTAAATAAATAATACGTACATTAACGCAATACTAAGATAACAAATGTTTACGGATGTATATGGTTTATATTTGAGGATGGAAGAATTCATTGGATCAGCTATTATTTGTGTTGAACTTGGCTTGTGTGTAGCCTTAATGTTGTTTTATTAGTCATCAGTTTTTCCTGCAGGAGTCGGTCCGTGTGAATCACAGACTGTGTGTAAAGATGGCCGACGTGTCTTCCATTCCCTTCACTATCCAGAGGTGAAGGTAAAATATCTTGTAAACGAGCCTTGCTGCCACGGAAGGAGATAAATTCATGTGAAGTGAAAACAAGTTCTTTTCGATTTTCTCGGCCCCTTCGTAAAAAATAAACCGGGGAAGAAAATCTGTCAGGCAGAGGAAACGATTCTGAGAGAGGAATCACCAATCATATCCTCCGAAAACGCGATGATATGAGATGTAGATTGGTGCTTGTGGAGGTCTTTAAATCTGCCATCCCTTTAAACCTTGCAGAGGTGAAAGTCAGAGACTTCTCGAGTGTGAGAGCGTGTGTCGCTGAGACCTCGATGATTTCCCATTTTGCAAATTGCAGTCAGAAATTGGTGAAAGTGAATAAAATCAGTTGTCCATTGTGTGAAAAGAGCGGCGTCTCCACCGGCTGCTCCTCACGGCCCATTCTGTCGTCCCCCTTCTTTTTCCTTTTTTTTAAATACGGGAGGTTTGTTTAATTAAACCCGACTTACAACCGGCAGAAATGTTTGATTGACATTTCTTTTGAGGCTCAGACACTGCAACTCGGGGCTTGTTTCCAAGGTAACCTCTCAACCAGTTCCTGTTGCTTCCTCTTTACCAATAAATTAACATGCACCGAATTATAAAAAATGAGCTTAACGTCACAGTACACTACAGGATGTTAAAAAGAAGCGGTGCGGCGTTGCCTCCTCGTCCGTCCCGCTGTGGATTCGCTGGAATATGTGGCGCACACTCAAAGTGTCTGCATGAGGCGCAAATAAGATGCCTGGCTGGAGACAGTGTGTGTTCTGTTTGCTTGTGGACTTTCCAAGAGAACTGAACAGTTTGTATCAACAGGAAATACAAGAAACACTCACAGCGCTGGACAAAGACGTGATGCTGCGGAAAACTCCAAAGAAAATACACTTATTCGGGCTGAAGGGATCATTGTGACTCATCTCCAAGTGATGTTTGTGCACACTCAAATGCTTTCAATAAATGAATGTACCAGCAGCCGAAGGTGAAACCGTGAGCATTCCTTTTATTTCTATACAACAGGAAGAGTGCGACGATCGACAGGATGCTCAAGATCTCTGGTCGCCTTTGCATGACAATTATTTTCAAGGGCAGCGGTGCCTTTATATCAATATTTCAATTTTTTTTTTTTACATTACACATAACAGCATTCTATCACACAAGGTCAAACTGTAATGAGTTTTGCAACTTGACTGCTTTTCAAACAGCGTGGAGTCCTTTGATTCGTTATGAGCTTTTCAAATACTGTACTTTCATGGTTTGAGAACGCTTTAAATCAATCGGAATCCAATAATTCATGGGACTAGCGTCAGTTTTTGCTTTGTATAAATTGGTGTAGTTCCACTAGTGGCAGAAACTTGGACTATGGGCAGAAAAGGTCTCTGGTTTGTCTCTGGTTCGACGCCACGGAGAAACAACAAAAAGACAAACCTGGATTGATCTGTCCAAAAATCCAAGAGGATTCTCCCTACCCTGTCTAGTGCCCCTGAGCAAGGCCCCTTACTCCCTCAACATCTGCTCCCCGGGCGCCGTACATGGTTGTTCACTGCTCTGTGTGTCCTGCACCAGATGGGTTAAAAGCAGAGGTTAAATTTCCCTACCTGCATGAGTGTGCCTGTGCATGTCTGTGCATGTGTTTGGGACAAATAAATGTATCTTAATCTTAATGGTGGGGGAGACCCTGTCTATTTTTGTGTAGAGGAGAATACCATCCAGTCAATATCTGTTGTGGCTCCTATCTGCCACTGAGCAGTGGACGGTGGAAAAGTAGAAAGCCTGTCCATGTTTGGCCACCTAGAACCATTCTACACACGATGGAATCACCAAAGGTCCATTTATCACAGTGAGACACCTAGTACATACTTTCCAGCAGCCCTTCGCCCCCCCCGGTGTAAACCACACACATGCAGCCCGTGCTCGCTTTATGAGTTCTGAAAGGCGTGCGCACTCTGTCGTGAGCAGGTGCACATGTGACCCCCCGGACAGGAATGTGCATCTGTGTGTACTCGCGGGGACGGGAAACAGCCCGGCTTTAACATACGTGCACAGACTGAAAACAAGCCCACGCAAACGTTTTGTCCGCAGTTGAAATAAAACACTAATATCCACCTGTAACATATTGTTTCACGTATAATCGACTTCGTGCACAGATAATTCCTGCCTGTGCAAAGCATATAAATGTCCTCATCCCTCCCACACAAATCCACGTTCATGCTGTTCGCGACTGTACAAACATGTCCGTCACACGCACACGCACACACACACACACTGCACGCACGCACCAGATTGGCTACTTCGGGCCAAATCCACGTCCGGGCCAATAATCTGGTCTCACAAGGTGTTTGGACTTATCTTTAACTCAGCAGGGGGAACGGGTTCTGCCAGCTGCTTGATTGCTTAAACCACATTATCCCTCTACTCTACATCCTAATGAATGTCCACCAGGCAAAAGAGATGTGTGCGCGTGTGCTGCGGCGATGGAGATGGTATATGCACATTACATAGAGTGTACGTGCACGCCTGGTATCTGGGCTGCTTGTCTTGCCTGGCTCCTGTGAGCGTTCGGGGCACACACCGCTGCGTTTCCCCGGCGCGACTGGAATCTTCATTATGTTTAGCCGCGGGGCACGAAAACAATTTGGAACTTCACAAGGTGATGTAGCTACTAAATGGAACCTATTGGGGGTGACGGCTTGTCTGCTACGCCCTGCTCTCTATATCTCTCACGGAGCTAAATGGTTTGTCATAAAGACAGGATGTTAAAACGCTCTCTGAGCCCATTTCCCCGCGTATGTCAAAACACACGCCCGTCTAGATAAAAGCCAGGCCGCGATCGGATGCCAGCTCTCTGTCAGAGTCGGCCCTCGGAGTGACTTTCTGGAGCCTCTCGAAGGACGTGAGGGTCACTTCAGTGCCTCCAGCATCGCAGAGCCCCGAGCTGCCCACCTACTCCTACTGCCCAGTGCCGTGATTGAGGTTGTCAGGTCTGTGCCTGAGTGGCGGTCAGCGTTGGCCAGTCGTCTATTCCTGCCAACGTCCTTCCTGACCTCTAGCCAGCAACCCCCCCCCCCCTCCCCCCTGCAGACTCACTACCAGGCCTCTCAGATCATCAGTGGACTGTCTTTGCAGAGGCCCAGGTGGATCTTGAGCTGACTCCCTCCGTCTCATCAACTGACAGGCCGGCTGTCCTGCGGCATGCCCCGACCTTATGGTGCCGACCGCCCTTTTCCTGACCTTTACTCTTGTTGCCTGCCTACAACTGCACCAGCGTCCTCTCGGGGTAAATTCTCTACCAGCCTCCTGCCTGGGTTCTAAAGGGACTCCACTTTCTACTCCTGCCTCCTGCTAGCCCCTCCGAAAGGAGCTCCATCTGGCCCGGCCTCCTGCTTGACCTCTAGAAGGGCACATATGTAATTAATTCAAAATGATTTAACTAATTTAAAAGAGACTGGGAGATTTTCTGAGCAGCAACGTACAACCGAACCGCTGGTTTGGTACCGGCCGGAGACATGTTAAATATGTGATGCTCTCAAACACATTGTAAGTGGCGTTGAATGGACTGACCCTGCCCTACAGTGTGAGGCATTTCCGATTCCAAACAGTGCAGCATGTACAATTCCACTGTGTGCATGCAGGTTCACCGCGTCACTGCCTTCCTCTGATTCCCCCTCGTCTGCATGGGTGGTCACATGTTACAACTACACACTGCATTGGAAGTGTACACTAATGCGATTGTTCCAACCCTCTGCGATTTTTAGGTCAGCACACTAATTTGAAGTAAACAATCCAATAGGAATAATTCAAAATCCATTAATTGTTTTTAACCAACATTCATGTCTGGCAGTTATATGTATTCCCTATTTGAATGCAATGCTTTAAACCACACGCACTCTGTCCCACCCATGTGAAAGGAGCCTCGTGAGAAAAATATATTTGATATGTACCATGCCCGTTTAGGCAGGTTTTATCACCTATACTGCAGCCAGCCACCAGGGGGTGATAAAGACCCTTTGGCTTCACTTTTGGGGAGCCATCATGTCGTGCATCTTTATATCCAGATTATGATGGAGACATGTTTCGTTTATATATCAGCCCTGTTAAGGAGTTTTCTTCAAGCTGATTTAGCTAGTGTAGCTAAATGATTCAATTGGGAAATGGCTGTCGTGAGTAAAAGCCCTTGTGATTTACTGGCTGAAGGCACTTCAACACTTTCAGTTGAAACTTCTAAAGGCTGCACCCTCTCAGCACTGAGCACCAGGTAATGATCTGCTTTCAAAACGAAACCGTTCATCTATTAGCGCGCAGTTAGCGATCATTAAGCGTACCCTCTCCCATTCCGGCATTTACCAAATTCAAATTTCATGCTTTCGAGAACGAGCTTTAATTTCCCCCAAGTTCTCAACCCCCCTGGAGAGACGTGTTCAACATTAATGCAATTATTACGCCGGCATATGCTGCAGTTGTTATTTTGGCACTGCGAGGCCCAGTGGGCTAATAGGCCTGTCTGTTGCCCAGATGCTCACAGGGAAAGGTTTTGCCTCTGCGTCTGCATATTCGCGTGGATGCAGGGTGCTCAACAGGAGAGCCTGTTGCAAGCATACTTTAAAGCCTTCTGAATAATTCCCCCCCTGCCCCCAGTAGGAATGTGTCCAAGGCTTTCCTTTAATATTTGTTTTGCATGTAATTAATTTTGTTTGTGACCCCGCTCTTGTTTTTATGTAATCCGTAAATGTGTCTGTGAGCGGGCGAGTGGGTAGGGGGAGCGGTACGCCCTCCGAGGAGCAGGAGGACTTTCTCTCGCGCACAAACAAGAACATACAGGCCTATTAGTCATGTTCTCTCTGTCTCTCCGAGATGATGATCAAATCAACTCCCTGCGCCTCGGCCCATGCGGCCCAGCTTGTGCGTGTTGACAGTAACCTCCCACAGTACACTCCCGGCCCAAGGTGACGCTCAAACACACGCAGACGACACGCACACACGAAGCCCGAGGTGACACAGATGACAGCTCAATTCGGAGTGAGTCAGCTGTACTGTGTCCTTGCCCAGACATGATAAGGGGGCGATGTGTGGTGCTCGTCGTGTGTGTGTGTGTTTGAGTGTGTGTGAGTGAGTGTGTGTGTGAGAGGGAGAGTTGGTAGGAGGTGGCGGCAGGGAGCGGTGCAAAGGTGAATAAGAAAGAAAGAGGGAGGGAGGGGGAGAGAAGCAGCATGTGACCTTCAAAGAGTCACTCAAGTGCATGTGTGTGTGATTTCGAAGTAGCCAGCGGGCGACAATTATTACACCCTCCGCTGTCGCTGTGACAATGTGCGAGTGTAAGAACAACAACATTATCACTCGACTCCTCCGTGTCTTCATCTCCCAGAGTCCTACTCGGTTTAAAGGCCCATGGTACATCCCCGGACATATCTGGTGAAAACCAAACACTGTACAAGCATGAGATGTTGGGTTTTATCCATCAGCTCCCTCAAAAAGTGAAGCCAAAGCACCTTGATTGCCCCCTGGTGGCTGGCTGGTCCTAATCCCCACCTTCTCCATGTGAGTGAATGGGACATGGGACAAAAACAGCTGTGAAGCATCATGATTGACACCTGAGACTGGCTTGCTATTGGTCAGGAGTGCGAATAGGCGGGACCTCAGTACTGCGACTCAATTGTCTCTGATTCCAAAGGCACACGATTCGTTACTTACACTATGGATTGATTATAGAGTGAAAAGAGAAAAACTGCAGTTTTCTGGTGCATCCAAACAAAATGAATCTAGTCAAGACATTTCTGCTGAAGCCCTACCCCACTACTATCACTTGTTACATGTTGAGTACAGCACATGCAATTGTGTATTTATTCCATTCGGGCAGTAATCTGTATGGTTGCAAGTGTGGAAGAGCTCAAGGTTGTTCACAAGAAAATTCCCCAGGGGGACGGCCAGACTGGTTGGACCAATTAGACTGAGTACATGGAACATGGAGACTTCAGCTGATTAGACAGAATAAATTAATGAGAGTGTAGTTGAGTTTACTTTTCCCTGGCTTTTTTTCGATCGGTCCACGGTAAATAATTGAAGCGATCGTGAAAAAAAAGAAAACCAAGTAGACATGATACAACCCACCGTGACTCATTCATGCAAACCCGCAACAGGACCTAGAAAATGATGTGTTGCAGCATTAGGACCAGGCTTTGGTCCCTATCAGGTCCACTACTGACCACTACTGACCCCTTCTCATCTCATTATTATATACCAACCCACTGCCCATCCCTTTACTGGCTATACTAGCCCCATGCACAGACTTTACCACTACATATTCTTATATATATATATATTTATTTTTTTCTGCTATTTTTATATATATACATTTTATATTTTATTGTACTATCCAATCCCTTCACTGGCCATACTAGCCCCATGCACAGACTTTACCACTACATATTCTTATATATTTAGATATTTATATATATATATATATATATATAGTTTTCTTCTGTTTTTATATATATATACATTTTATATTTTATTGTACTATCCACTCCAGCAGCACAAGAACACTTTCCTACTGGACACTGACACAATCACATCATTGCATTCCATTCCTGTATCTGTAAATTTGTTCTCCGTATTTGATTTATGTATGTATGTCAGTGATGTGTTAAGTGTACAAGCTACTGGATGATCTGAATTTCCCACGGGATTAATAAAGTATCTGTCTATCTATCTATCTATTCTTTCATCAAAGGCAAGGTGTGACCTGACCCCTTGCACCCACTCGAACCTCTAGCTACTGGAAATGGTTTTCTTTCAAAGTTTTGCGATGGAAAACTGGAAATACAAGAGGCTGGAAACACCAAAGTTTTCTCAGAGTGAAGTTCGAGAACAGTCAAATGCAAAGATCTTATGTGGGAGAACTAGGGCTGTTTGTCCGAGCCAGTTCAGACTGGTTCCATAGGCGCGGTTTGAGACTGAATTAATACACAGGAAACTGATTTGCATACATTTCCATTGGGTTCTCTTGACAGTCAATAAGCAATGGAAAGGTCAAACAGGTATATAGAAAGGTCATACAGGTGTCAGGTCATAAACATTTTAGGTCATGGAGTCTTAGACAGGGATGCATAAGGTTACTCTTCAACTACAAAATAGGTTTCAACCACAATTAGCTATTTCCCCACTACACTAAGTCATTTTTCCAATACAGTTTTGAGCCAGCAGTGTTTATTCCCCGAAGGACGACGGCTAATTGCCTTAAAACATACACATTTTGTATTTCAGTACGTAGGGGCCACAAGATACGGAAATACAGCGTGGCAGGGCCCAATGCTAAATATGCAGACAATCGTTTTTTACTTTGTCTTTGTGGAAATCCCAGCATCATCAACACAAGCACTTTAAGTGCCTCTTTAAAAAAAAAATAAAGAGTCCAAAGCTCATTTTAAGGCTGTTGATTAACAGCACGGCCCTTTTCAGAAAGGCTCAAGGACTCTTCAAAACATCGAGTCGAAATCAAATCCCGAGCGGAGAAATTACAGTTACATCGTTAAACAATGGCTTTTGCACCGCGGCTCTGAAACGGCTGCGTGTCTGATGAGTTCTTTAAAGAGGCGCGTCGCAGCTGAACGTCGGCTTGGGAATTGTCGCCAGCTGGAGAACGTGCTGTTTGTTTCAAATGACAAATAAGTGCTTTTCATTACGTTTTTTTTTGTGGACTTTGAAATGCTACAGTGATACGATGATAGGATATACTTTAAAGCTAAACACTTAACATGCTCCGTATGCAGGGTACAAGCCTAGATATATACATAAAGGCTAGATGTCTCTGCCAACGGAGTCGAAGGTCCGCACATGGCGGCGATCTTGCTTCAGGCAGCTCGCTCACCCAAAACAATGTGTTGGAAGTGGTACGTACTTTTTAAATAACCATAACTTGCTAAATTTTCAACCGATTTTTTTAAACGGTTCGGTTTGTTATAAACGTCAGAAATGTAGTTATGAAAAATAGAATAATGTTCTATATAGATACAAGATCTCCCTTTGCAAATATACATAAAAATATCTATGGGTACAAGGACATGGTGTCTTCATTAGGAAATGGGCACGTCCTGTGTTATTACGTTCATATTTGAACTTGAATCGATGACAGCGACGTGAATTCCAGTGCAAATGTCCAAAAATGAAAGTCTGTTTTTCCCACTTCGAGACGCAGATGGTTCTTCTTTCATCGGCATTGTAGTATCGCTGTGTAAAATCTGGAGGGGATACCAAGAACAATAGGGTTGCTAGATTCTTCTCTTCCTTGCTTTAGTACGCATAAAAAAACGACATTATCGCGTCCCGGGAAGGGATAGCCCTCAGCGCCGCCGGCCCTTTAAGGGATTTCTCTTGACAAGATATATTTTGGGAAGCGGCGATAACTCCCATCTATCCCGTGGTGTTGTACAAGAGGCGAATAGGAAATTTGACATGTGTGATGTGCGTGAGAGACATGAGAGGAGCTTTGAAAGTTTTTGTTTCCCCCCTGTCAGCACTAAAGCTCCCCGCAGCTGTTCGGGGCTTTGTAAGCGATTCTGTCAAAACTATTAACATTTGTGGATTAGTTATTAGAGCGGGATTAGAGCGGGGAAAATAAAAAACCTGTAAAAATAAAAAGAGAATGGATAAAGGGGAGTGTGCGCGCGGTATCAGTCGGGGAGTTCTGTATGTTCCGCTCGAGGCGGCAATCTCTTGCTTTAACACCACCACAAGGACATTGATATCCCCAGCTGAATAGCCCTGGCAGGAAAATGAAAGCCCTTGGATTGACCTGCCTCGGTGGTTGAATGAGACGCACAATCAGCCTCCGGTCGCTTTTCTATACGGTGTTCACGTTTGCATATCAGCGCAAATTGGCGGCGAAATGATGTTGTTGATGCGTTTGAAGCCCATTTCCCTGGTAAACGTGAAAAGCAATTTCTGTAAAGATCCACAAACTATGCTGCTTTAAGGATTTGAATGTCGGACAATCATACTCTTCAGCACTGCAGTGGATGGGATCAAGATGAACACCACATTTGGCATGCATGTGTTTCTTTATATCATTTTTAGCAGTTACTTTACAAACATATGGAACAAAGCTCACATCAAGAGAGGACGTTAGGCCCCAAACTCATGGCAGGAGAATTGATCTCAAATAAAAAAATACAATCAATTCTTTATTTTTCGTTAATGTGTTTTGAACATAAGTTGATAATGCGCTTAGGTGCCACAGAGTGTCGGTAGAGGCATATCTCAAAAACTAAAACATGTACGTCACTAAAATAAGTTCTGGTTCAGTCATGAAATATTCTGTTCCTGATTTTATTTGGAAAATTGCATGATTTATGTTCATGTATACCAGAATGTGATGAAAACAAGTCTGACCTTTATAAGAAAATCATCCTTTTGTTGTTTATTGACTTTAATAACCTGTTAAATTAGGCTGTAAAGATTTAAGACAAATGAAGTGTTAAAAGATGGCCCAGGAATTGACATCTTAACAAGCAAATATACCAATCTAGGCACTATTTAAGTTGCAATGGTTAACCAGAGGCGATGGAGTTTCTCACCCCTGGAAAAAATCCATTTCATTTAGTTATTAATTCATAAATAATCCTGTCTGACATTGCTTTGTGTTTGAAAGACAAAAGCTTTATTTGTTTTTTCCACTGCAGAGAACAAAGTGAGAATCAGTGTGTGATAATTAAGCAAGAGTGACTTTGAAATTGTTTCCAGGAGCGAGACCTATTTCTAAAACTAGCTCTTTTTTTATTTGTTGTGTTTTTGGATTGTGCATATCGGATCAAAAGAGTCAAATTCTAACTGTGGTGTCGGTGAATGAATCCTTTTTAGTTTGAATCAATTTCACAAGAGTAAAAAAAGACACAAAGCAGATTTAACAATTTCTGATTCTCCACCACCTGCTCAACTAAACCTCCTTGGTTTATGCTAGAGAAACATTGCATTTGTGGTAAGAGTAAACTTACTGGGACTGGATTTACGTCACAGTATGGATGACTCATCCTCCCCTGGAGGTATATGCTGCATAGTTTATAATCTCTCCCCTCTGTTTGACGTGTCCAGCATACCTCCACGGAAAGCACCTGGAAGAAATCCCAATGAGGCGTCCGGACCTCCACATCTGGCTCTTTCCAATGCGAAGAAGCAGGGGATGACTAGCCCGACAGAATACCAGCAACACCTGGTCCCTACAGGCCAGTCCAGCTACTGGGGATGCAACAAATCAGCAAAGTGGATAGGGATTGGCTACGATACTGCCCTTGTTAAGTTTACTGCGTATTGGCCCTGACGTTATCACTGTATCGACAGTTCCAGCTTCCTCCTGCATTTTGTTTGTCAGCGTCATTATCAGAATTCAGTGTTTCCATAGTCATGTATTCAGTCATGGGGGGGGCTGTCCATTCTGATTTTACTGCCGATGCAAACTCTGGTGTTATGCTACCCAACGCACTCCTCATAGAGAAGTGTACCGATTTTAAATTTGGGGAAAGAGAGCACTGGTATTGGATTGGAGCTCGGCACCAGGAGGCACCCTGATGGAATCGTCAATAAAGGAGCGCTGAATTCCTGCCAGACTCCATGCCACTTTCACTCCGGTTGAAGGTTGACTGGAAGAAAAAACAATTTGCTCAGGTGCTCAACTCCCTCTTCGACACGACTGTTCAGCACAACGCTGGCGTCAATAAACCTGTCGATCTCCGGCTTCAACATCCCCTCAGCGGTGAACAAGACCCTGAGATACCCACACTGCTTTAACTCGGGATCAAGACTCACTCCAAACCCAGAGAGGGCGCTCTTTCCCGAATGACGTACCCGGGCCTTAGCCACCAATAAGGACCAAAAGTCGGAAACTTTCATTTAAAGAAACAGAACAGTTCAAATACAGGTACAAGACCCCACCAGCCCTATTCAACAGACTGCCGATCCAAAGCCTCTATAGCTGAATAATTTGCTCCATGGACTCCCAAGAACCCAAAGTCAGAACATCAGAACCCAAGCATGAAAAGAGAGAGGGCGTTGTGAGGCTTCTATCACGTGGCAACCGATGCGCTTGTCTTTGCTGTAAGCCCGGTAATTAGTGCTTGTTATTCAGTTAAAGAAAGGTCATGCGGGCGAGCAGAGCCGCTTGTTTTCTAACAGCCCGGAGAGGTTAGAGGCAACCGTCTCCGAAAGATAGGGACACTGGTGCACACGCCCGAAAAACAGATGATTATAGGCACAAGTTGCTTTCAAGGCACATCCAACCAATGGTGTCACATTTCTGGACAAGGCGTTCATTATTTATGACCTTAAGAGGTTTCTTGTCAGCCAAATGTAAACATGGCACAATTTAAAGTGTTTGAACAATTTCCCCCGACGCCTGTCTCATCACACTATGCCCCTGTTATGGATGCAGGGGAAAACACGGTCAAAGCAACATATGCAGACTCAAATTTGAGGCTGTCAGTCGCTTCAAAAATTGCCCAGTCTCCGCACAAACACAGTCACATGAACGCACAGACAGACGGCATGTTAGGGGCATATTACTTATTCATAACACCGTCATTATCGCTTTGAACTCGTCGCACGGAGTCATCCCGAGTCCCAAAGGTTTAAGCCCCTTTAAAAAAAACGGAGGAGGGTTCGTGTTCTGATTCAAACCCTCAGAGGTCGGCCGAGTCTGGAGACGACACCGTTTTTTCCCCGGAGTGGTCATCGTAACCCCCCCCCCCCCTCCCCTCGCGTACATCCTTCTGTGTTTCACATCATCTTTTGAGTCACGTCAGGGCCAAAAACTGAAACAAATGTCAGTCCAAATATCATCCATCACATTAACACCAGAGTGTGATTACACAGGGCGCAGTGTGGAATCGAGTCAGAAATGCCATCGTCGGTTGTGTCTGGCTTGTAATGGAACTGTTGATTGTCTGATTGCACAAATCAAGTCAGGATGAATAAACATCGTAAACATGTAAACATTCTTATGGCAGATCCTAATAACTCGATGCAATAAAGGTGTAAGAGCTATGGGCCCGGATCTAACTTGGCATCGCCTGTCACCTGCATGTGTTCTGGATACTAACACACTTGTCAACAACAGATTACCAGGATTACCTGCGCGTGAACAGAGTTGTTCCCCCAGTGCACGGCAAACCTGCCGCGGCGCATTCGGATTTCGATTTACACGGTGGAGCGGGGACTCATTTAAATGGCAGATTGAACACAGGACAGCAGCCACATTAATGCGAGGAGGTAAGGGAGCGTTGTCTTTGAGACGAGGTGGTCTGCCAGGGAGACACGGTCCAAAAAGGGATTACTTTTTTTCTGTTGGCAACAAAATGTCCGTGTGTGATTAAAGCCTCGCTGAAATGACTAGTTGAACACCTGCGAGTCAAGACCTGCCAGAATGAATGTAATTCCCACTTTTCAGTCTGAGTATGAGTGATTCTTTTTTACATTAATCTGCTGTGGTCTGTCCAAATTGAATGAGTAATGATGTACGCTCACTTTGCTGGTCTTAAAGTGACAAAGGGAAATAAAATGACTGAAAACATCCTAATCGAGTCATTAATCTTTCGTCTTTCCTTAAATTAAAAAAGTGTTTGTCTCCATTATCAATCAGGAACTAGTTATAAGAATCTGCGAGTCTTGATTCTTCTTACTTCTGACTCATCAAAAAAAATGCTAAAAACATTTATTCTCCTGGCAGAAGAGCAAATACTTAGAGTTTGGGGAAATGTGACATTTGTTTCGCTGTCAAAATGCTGATTAAAGAATAAGATCTTCAAATATTTAACCAAAGACATCATCTTTTATACTGGTACATTTGTGCGTCATTCCTAAACGAGCTATTTGAGATTGGTGCCCTAAAAAAACATATTTTTTAAGCGAGTACATTTTGTTTTCAGTATCCGAATTGATGTGAAACTCAAACTCATATTCACTCCCACAAAACAATTGCTGCATTGACCATATAATTGCTTTTTGTGTGCTCAAATGAAATAATAATAATAATCATTCGTCTAGTTTGAGATGAAAACACGAGGTGCCGGATACGAACACTGCTCTCCAAATTCGAAGCCGCCAAAATATGTGTCCTCGAAAATGTATTAGGCGAAGCAAAGTAGCGATAAAAAAACACTTGTTGTGAGATGAAGATGTTTTCTCTACTTCAAAATAATAGATGAAAAATGACTTTAGAAGATGGAATCAGTTTTTCGCTTTAAACTCCTTTCTGCAGCAAATGGCCAGTGAATACCCATGAAGCCACAATGGCCCATGTGCCGACGCAAATAAGCCAGAGGAGGAAGCCGTTATTTTCTTCCTGAATGGCCCCTCGAGCCGAAACAACAGTCCTGAGAGGCGCAGTCTGCGTCCTCGTAAACAGTCTGGGACTCGGCTGATGTCCTGCCAGGAGATGCAACCAGACACCGAATGAAAACACATTACGGGGGACACGTCTTCATGTCTCGTCGCCTGCGATGACTACAGGGAGTGTGATGTGCATATTTCGGCTGGAGATGTGTGAGTGGAATTCACACCGGGGTTTTCGGCGAACTGGGAGGGGGGGGGGGGGGGACGCTCAGCCAAAGGGGGGGATGAGATATGAGTTTCAAATCCAAATAGAATATTTCATCACCGCTGAGCGTATGAATTAGGGTGGTGGTGGTGGTGGTGGTGGAGGGGGGGGAAGCGTGTAAACATTTCCTTGCTGAAATAATACTTCCACCTCCTTTTGATAAAGACAACACAAAAATATCAGCCGCAGTCGTGGGAGAGACGAAATCACATCGGCTCCCTGGGCGTAATATTATCAGGAAAACAAGTGCGCTTCATTATTTCCCTGAGACTGATTAATAGCAGGCGTTTCTCCCCGGTTGCACGAAAAATACCCGAAAGCAGCTTTGTGACTTCTGCGAGCGGAATTGATCCAGAGAGTCGTGTTGCCCTCGGGGGCTGCAGGTTCAGAGGTGTCAACAAAAGACCTGTAACTTCTATTTTAATACATTACCTTTTTAAAATCCATTCATTTCGAAACCCCGGGATGTTGTAACCTGCTAAAGAGAGCCGGAGTAGACTCGAATGCAACACACACACACACACACACACACACACACACACACACACACACACACACACGCGCAAAGGAGGCTGACACTAATGTGGTCTAATTATGCCGGTGTACCAGGTACCCGGCAGCAGGCTGCAGAGGCGTGAGGTGAATAGTTCTCCTTACAGCTATGTGTGTGTGTGTGTGTGTGTGTGTGTGTGTGTGTGTGGATACTGTTTCAAACCCTGCAACAGCGACGAGGCCATAACGTGCCCGACGAGCCAGAGTGTGCGAGAGAGCGCTAGCGTTCTCAAGATTCCACCACGGGACGTTTTCTTTCGTCTCTTTTTTAATTTTCACGAACTGTAAAAATGTGACACGTGAAATCGGAGCAGAGTAAAGGTAATTCACGCTTCATTTAGCGATACCAGGCCCTGAAAAAACGCAAATGTAGTGTTGAAATATTAAAGATCCTCCCGTGTTTCGTTGGTTCGCTTCTCGTGTTCCCGAGGATCTCCGGTGGATCTGTGGAGAGGGAGCGTTCACGCAAAGGAGAAGAAGAAAAGAAAACACCCTGCTGTCTCTGCACGGCACAATACTCTATCAAGCATTTACAGAGTCTCCCATTAATCACCTCCGCTGTGGCGGCCCACCACAGTCTCATTTGTCACGCCCCGGTTTCATAATGATCCCGGAATTTCTTACACTCCTCATTATAACGGCAAGAAGGATATGTGTTGTGGCGCCGGGGCTACAGTGACCTCGACATGACACCTGCCCGCGCCGTGCACATGTAACGCGGCTGTGCATGTGAGAGCACTGCGCACATACGTGTGTGTGTGTGTGTGTGTGTGTGTGTGTGTGTGTGTGTGTTCCCTGGCCAATTACAATAATGTGAAGAGCCTGGAGCGTGATTCTGTCACAAGGGCTCGCTTAGCTTTCCTGTATTTTCACTGCATTATGGCCGTTTCAACGTTTCATAAAAAAATAGACATATAGATAGAAACTACAGTTGAACAACAGCTATTTCTTTGGCTTAGTAGTAGGTGCATGTATTTATATAAAACAAAATTATAAAGAGGAAGATGAATAAAAGAGAGATGCCTTCACCTCTTCCACCTTTGGAGGGTCAGCTTACCACTCAATTATTGCCCCTCCCAAGCAAACCCACAAAGATTCTCAATCTGCCTCCTTTGACTTAGCCAAACTTAGCAGGGGTGCTGCTGCGGGTCCAAGGAAGCACAGACACGAATTTGGCCGTGGACATTGATATTAACTGAAAAAGTGAACGCTGAGTTGCTGAAAGGCTTTGCTGTGTTAAGCTGAAAATGTATGAAGAGGTAGCTAGATCATACAATATAAGCAGTAAAGGCCAAGATTAACGGAATGTGATCGCAGAAAGTGTGGGAGTGTTTTTAACAACATTGTGGTTCTTAGAAACCTTAGAAAATACGTGAAGGCAATGCACACACAAAGTCATAAACGAGCGTTCATGACATATACATCAACTCCTATGTGGTGTACAACAACAAACATACAAAGAGAGGATAATATTAAAGCGGCTTGTTGTGCAACACTTATAATTACTGCTAATATAGTAATTATAATAATATTATACTATAATGTCATTAAGAAGGTGGCAGAAAGCAATGGGGGGAAAGAGGTATTTCAGTTTCATTGCAGGCGGATGTGCTCAAGCTGCCGGTTTCTCCATCGAGAGATTTTCCAGATTTAGACTTTGGATTTCTTTCTCAGCGATACTTGGAAATGACGATGAAGAGTGGCGGGTTTGTGTGTATTTCAATGGGGAGGGGGGCGGGGGGGGCTTTGCTTTCCCGCCACCCCCCCCACTGGCGTCTTTTGATTTTGCCTTTTCCGAACGCGGCGTGGCAACGTGCGTTTCTGTTCTGTATCACTTTAAAAGAAAAAAAGAGTGAAGAGAGACAACTGAACTTGTGATGAACAAGCTGTTCTTAGTTGCTGAACTGTAGATTATATAAATGTATTTGAATCTCTAGGTAAATGCTTGCAGGCTGCAGGTTCAGTCCTGGGCAGCTTTGGGTCCACAAATGAAATCTGAGAGTCAAATGCAAAAACCACAAACTTAACGTTTCCCCCCCGTAACCCTACCCCCCCCCCCCCCTCTCAGATAACTGATCCCTCCCTGATTTTGTGCTGACTCCTCATGATAAGCACACACACACTTTCACCTTGCGTTGCCTCCAGTCCTCAAATCTGCCGGCCCTGATCTCTGCCTTGAAGTCTCCTGATGCCAGCCCCCCCCCCCCCCCCCCCCCCCCCCACCTCCCCCTTGCCCGGCCGCAGGCGAGGCGTACGCATCCCCCCGCCCCCCCCGTTTCGAGGCCCGAGAGCCACTCCCGATTGCTGACAAACCCACATTTTAAAAGTTAGGGATCGAAGTGTGTATTTTTTTACCAGGTCAGGAGGATGCTACAATCCCGCAGGGCTGAATAGTTTTGCAGTGGTAATGATTTAGGTTTTCGGCAGGAGCAGATTATGAAGAAGAAAAAGAAAAGAAAAAACGCACCGGCTGGTTGTTTTAATGGATCACGGTGCCGCCGCCGCTAATGATAAAATGTCCTGATCTCAGATATTCGAGGAAAATGACAAGGACGCAGCCTCGTCCCTCCATCAGGGACGTTTTGTTTTCAAGACGCACGACAAAGACCTCTTTACGATCGGGGCAGATTAACCTCAGATAACCACCGACAACCTCGTTTATCCTCGCCGCGCCTCGCCTTAAATCGGTGTTTTCACTGGAGAGAAAGCTAAAGTGCTACTTATGAATTCCTCTCACTCCCGCGCTCCCTCGGAAAAGAAACAGGGAAGCGCAAGGGGGTTACTGTACCTGACGACACCCCCACCACCCCACCCCCCTACCCTCTTAAAGTGACTCCCGTTGACCACGAGACATGAAGATGTGCTGTAATGCATTTTCATTTGCTGTCTGGCTGCCTCCGTGGACAGGCTATCAGAGCTCCCCAGACTGTTTATGAAGCGCAGCGGCTGCCTCTCACGGTCGGGCGTCACCGGCGGAGGAGCCACTTGGCCCCGAGAGTGCGAGACCCCCACTTGAACCCCGGGCCCGGGAGACACGGCTTGCATATGATCCAAGGAGACACAGTTTATATATGAAAAAAAAAAAAAAAAAGGCTCTTCTGCATAAATTTGGAGCAAAACCAAGCCAAAAATGGAAATTTGTTCCCTGAATTAATTCTTTTTGTTCTTTACCCCAAAAAAGGGGGCTATACAGCGTTTGCTATGCCGCAGCATATTCACAGATCTATGTGCAAATGTCAAATCTCATTGCATACGGCTGCTCAGACTCTGAATAAACATTGGCAGATTCCTGTGTGCATTTACAAATGCATTCACTGTTTTCAGGACTTGAGCTAACTGTTTACGATTTGGCACTTCACAAATAAAATTGAATTTCCATCTGATCCAAGCCAACTTGTAAGCAGCTTGTAATTTAGACATCCAGTAGACCCCGTAAGCCATAACAGCATTTGTTTTTTCTTAGTTTTCTTCTGTTCACGCAACAGGTTTTGGTATTTCCCGCAAGATGAGTGATATCTGCAGGATCACAACTTTTAAACGCATTTTTCCAGATGCGCTGGTAACACTAGATTTGTCTCCCAGCAGAACGCTCGTCTCTGCCAAGTCTAACAGTCCCCTTTAAATCGATCAGGTGATGACACCAAAATGCAAACACTCGCTCGTCACTCCCTTTGAGGTCCCAGAAAGTGATGAAAAACTCCATCCCTCCACCGGGTTGTGAGGACATCCAACCAGCAAACTAATACACCAACTAACTAACCAGCAAACCAGCAAACCAAACATTGATGATAAACTAAAGAAGCAGCCATTTTCATCCCGAGTTGAAGTGACAGTGAAGGGGAAATATTTAAAACTCAGAGCAGTAAACTACTCCCAAGACGCTCATGTTTACCTGCCTGACCCGTCACTGCCGTGATTCATCACCGGCTACAGGAAAAGAGAAATGCACCTGACTCCGAAGCATAATTTGGGCAAACGGGTAGGTGTGCGATGATTCATGAGGCGGCACAGGAGCACCGCATCGGAGCTGTCTGGGCTGATTCGAATAGCAAAAAAGATGAACTTCAGGAGGGAACGACAGCCACTTTCACACCAGGTCCCTTTTTTTTAACAGATGCCCCGAAAATGATGGGCCCGCTTTATTTTAGTGCCTTAAAAAATCACATGTCCTACTGGAACACATCTCTCTCAAAGAGCTCAAAAGCTCTTTTTTACGCAGGCAGATAGAAACTCAGAGTCACCTAAACGTCTAAATAAGAAGTATGGGTCCATTTTGGGGTTTATTGCAAACGTGACAATTTGATAAACGCAGAACTCGCAAAGCGGTGATGAAAAAAATGCAACTCGTTTCAATAAAGGGCGGCTCAGAGATGCCTGACACTCAGTGAAGCGTCTCTACCTGCCGCCCGAGGGCCCCTTACTGTAGATACAGCGGGAGCTAAAGCTTTACAATCTGCACTCTATTAAATGAAATTGATTTTATTTCTGCTTATCAAAATGCATCTTATGCTCACTGAATTCTTGATAGTCACGTGAGATGCTTGTAAAAAATTGATCTCAGAGGCAATCTGGAAGGAAACCCGTGAAATCAAACTCCTCCATACGGCGTAAAAATAAAAGAGACCTTTCAGATTTGTTTGCTTGGTGTTGCCCTCAATCTGAGAGTGTTAAATTTGGGAGGTGGTGACAGAGGCTGCCCTTGAGGAGCATGCATAATTCTGACTGGGAGAAACACGTCTGGTCCTGCAGCTGTAAACCAACCGTGGCGCCTTTTTCTTTTTTTTTTTCTTTACTCGCAGAAAGAGGTTTTTAAGCTTCGCGAGGTTCACTTCTCGGCACCGGGGGGCTTTAGATGGCTGTTAGCGTAATGGCAACAAAGACACAATGACAGCGTTATAAATAATAGATACGTGTGCGAGTGTGGGTCTGTTTTGTATCGTCTGAGTTGAAATTCTCTCGAACACGGTTCCAGTTTTCTTCCTTTTTTTCAGCCGCAAATCTGCCCGGCGGGGGTTAGAGAAATCTGTCTGAGCTTTCTGCCTCCATTCTCCCTGACTGGGGGAGAGGATGATTCAACACATACTGAGGCTGCACATTTTGAAGGACGTGTGGTAGAAGCACGAAGACGCAGAAAAAATGAGTCCTGATGTGACCTTCAACAAGAGGGTTTGTTCAGGGTCTTAAATATGCTAGGAACGCCAAAGAACGGACACTCTCCAGGGGGGGGGGAGGGGGCAATGTCACAGACAAAAAATGAATAAATTTAAAAAAAGACAGACGACCTGTCACTGGTTAGTGAAAGCTCCCACAGTGGTGAAATGCAAGGGGCTGGACTGACATAAACAAATCAAATACTGTTTCGTTCCTGGTCCACCAATCAAAAGGATTTGTTATCATTGAACGCGAGTTGCACGTACGCTTCCGAGTATAAAAGTAACTGCAGGCATGGTCAGCGCTCACCCTCACTGAGACGACACCCTGCAGAGTTTGTGGGATTGCTCTTGTTTCCTCTATCATTCAGATATTCATTGCTTTATAAACAGTATTTTGAAAGGCTCACTCCTTCCTTAGTAATACCTTCCTGCACTTGCATCAGGCCTATTCGTAGCCTAATCTAAGGAGTAATTAGCTCCACAGTCTTTTTTAGAAAGCTCGTAGCCCCAAGAGCTAGCCTTCTAGCTAGCTAACTTCTTCCAACTGCAGCTAGCCCTTTTCTCCTTAACACCTACCTTTACATCTTCAATCATCCACTGTGTTTGCAACAAATTAAACACCAGCACTTGAATACTATTCTGTGCTGTCCCTGTCTACATTGTGTACTCCAACTACCCCTAACTAGTTTTGGGGGGGCCCAGCTTGCAAAAGTTTGAGAGCCCCTGCCCCATATGAATAAAATCAAATATCTGGTGCACAGAAAACCAACAAGAAGGCTGTAAAAATCATTTTCTATTAATGGTTGGTTCTAACGGATGTTAAAAAGCTTTTACCTACATGCTACGTCATACATCTTTGACAGCCGGTGTAGCTGTTGCACCTACGTCAGTACATTCGCGTAAGCCGTTGTTCTGTGGAAGTAGCGACGTGTGGGATTATCCCCCCTGTGATAATGTCAGCCGAGCTGACATTGAAAACGTTTTTTGCCGTCCGATTAAAGCGACATTGGGAAAAAAAGCAGCTCCAGCCTGTTCAACACAACACATATTTAAAGCCAGTCAAGAGAACAGGTGAATTTCAATCCTCATATTTCCATTCATGTTATTTCAGATCGAAAATGAAATTGAAAAGGCTGATATTTGAGAAAGTGACAGAATGCAGTGGAACTAGACTTTTTTAATAGTTACATGCTACTTCCTCTAAGTCATAGTACATGAATTCAAATCATTTATACATTTGTGTGACATACTTCATTTTTCCAGTTTAGATCTAGAAGCGTCTTCCTCTCGTGTTCGCTTATTATTACCGGTAGCTGATTGCATTATCACCATTCATTGACATAGGGCACTGATTTGCACATAATCAAGATGCACTATAATACCATAAATAATAATAATAGATTGCATTCATATAGCGCTTTTCTAAGTTCTCAAAGACGCTTCACATGGTGGGGGTAAAATAGTGAAACTATCAATCAATCACATTTGTGATTCAGCCAATAAAGGATGTATATGAAACTATACAACAAATGTATAGCTACCCTAGAAAATTAAGTGTTAAGATACAATGGAGGTGGTAGTTATGTGTCATAGGGGGCCCAACAACAAACTTTTGCCCCAGAGCCCAATAAAAGGCTGATCCGGCGCTTCCCTTACAATCAATTTGTCCTGTACAAGCCTCGTTAATAAATTGCTCATTAACTGAGCTGTTAAACAATTTGATAGGGTACGACCAACACTGAAAACGATAAAAACAATTCTAAGCGTAACTCCTAGTGATTCAACGGATGCACAAGCGATGCGTCATCATGCCGCAAGCATGTCAATGTCATGTACTACAGCTCCGGGGGCGTGACGAAGGTGCTAAGTGTCCGTAAAGCGTGCTCATCCCACTTTAATTGATCGGGTTGCCTTGGTCTATACCTGGAGAGTGGGCCGAATGGATTTCCCATCACATTCTCGCAAGCTGGCTACCCGTCATGCAAATAAAGGAAGATCCTCCTGCACGGAGCCGTGAGAGTCTTCACGTGGCAAAGCTAAGCTAGATTCATCTCAATGAAAACCACGTTGCAACAAAGCATATTAAAGAAACCTGGTGGAGGAGTGAAAATATTTAATGCGCCATAGATGTCCTATACAGCAATGCATGCACTCAATTCATTAAACAGTGTTAATGGGTGTCTTTCATGCATAATGTACAGAAAATCCTCAAAACGCGAAACGCTAAGTTCCCCATAATGAGGCCGTCTCGCTTGCGGGATTCCCAAAAGGAAGAAAATAGGTCAATTGCCCCCCCATTACTTGATTCGGTGTGATGTATTAAACAATACGCATTGTGTTGCATATTAGTGTGAAAGGAACACACAATCTTTAAAAAGTGGAACTTCGTAAATTAGCGACAACTCTGTGGGGAGCAATTAGGCAAATCTGCAGTAATGTGGCTGCACAACTAATCCACATGAGAGGGAATGACGCGTCAAGACAGAACATGTAGGGGGGGGGGGTTGTTGTTACGTGACAGACGCAATTAAAACCGACTTCCCAAACATAATGAACAAGCGAGTCGACACCTGGAGTGTGAGATTAGCGGGCGCAGAACAAGTGATTTCCAAAACGTGCTGTCGTGTTTTTTTTTCTCGGATTTACGATTGTTTAAGCGTCGAGGAAGCGTGTCGCAGAATGATATATCGGTATTTGGTTTCCCAGATGAACCCCTCAATAAAAATCTACGTAAACTCAGTGTGTAAACATTTGTTGGGGTTTCTTGTCATAGGTAAAAGCAGCTGATTCCCCCGAGGAGATTTTCTTATATGGGCGGCTGTGGCTTAGGGGTACAGTGGTCGTCCTCCAACCTGAAGGTCGGCAGTTCGATCCCCAGTCTGACCCATCTGCATGCTGAAGTGTCCTTGGAACAACAAACGTGCTGCTAATAGATGCACTGTATGAATGTGTGTGTGAATGGGTGAATGTAAAACTGTACTGTAAAGCGCTTTGAGTGGTGATCAAGACTAGAAAAGCGCAACCATTACCATTATATGCAAGTGCTGATCATTCCCCGTGAAGTGAGCAGGTTTCTACACTGTGGCCTCTGTCACTTGTTATCTGCAGTCAGATGTACAGTATACGCTCTCTCATTAAGATGTTCTGTATCTACAGCAACCCGCTGCGTTATTTTATACCCCTGCACACCGCAGCTATGTTTGGCCTTTGGATACGTGTGCGAGCCTGTGTTTGCTCACCGGTTAAAGTCGGCAGAATCAACATTTGTTTCCAATCAGCCCTGCTCGGTTCTACTCGCTACTGAAAGTCAAAAGAATCGCTAGTAGTTTGTGGAGCTGTTATTTATCAGGTTCCTTGGGAGAAGCGGTGTAAACATTCAGTGTCTAATCCAGTGGTGGATGGTCTTGAACAATGTATGTACAGTATACATTTTAAAGGTCCAGTGTGTAATATTCAGGTGGAAATTGAATATAAAATAATCCTGGTGATATTTTCTCTAGTGGGTTATTATTTCTAAAATGTATCATTTGCTGTTTTATTCCCTTTATATCTTCAATTTTAATATTTACATCAGGAGCGTGTCCTCTCTTAGAAGGCCAACCATGTTTTTTTACAGTAGCTAAACACCTATGGAGTTTTTATGACAACTGAAGGAGACCGTGGGTTCTCTCTCATGTTTAAAAGTGGAAGGTGAGGTGTCACTAAATTCCTCACACTGAACTTTTAAAATCAGCAACATCTATTTTAGGTAGAGTTAGAGGAAATGTCAGGGGACCACAAACTGAAACGCCTGCACCAAAAATGGCACCACTCCAGTATGTGTTACGATGCATGTGGTACTAAATAAACATTTCTTCTCTACAACAGTACAACTTTTAAAAAACCTACTTAGAAAGATGAGTTGTATGATTCTACGGATCAGGTGACAAGTCTCCAATAAAAATATGGCTACATTTTCTGTCAGAGTGAAATCCATTTCATTTTCCCTCACTAGTAAATTCAGATCTTAAATAATGGTTTGGATAAACAAGTATCTTGACAGAAATGCGTCACCACGACATGAATCTGAAGTATCATTTTCCAAAGAGTTTTATCTATTGGTGTTTTCTGAACCTTGCTCGCTGCAGTTCTTCACACAAGTCCACACAACCCATTCTCGATGCTTTTTCCTACCCACAATGACACCGAAGTGAATTCATTCTCCTCCAGTGTTTGTTTTGGCCCGCGAGCGGCGCCATATGGTGACGGAACGGGCTCTGGAAAACAATGCCGCTTTCTACATCGGGTCGGGAGAGAGATCAATCGACGCGAGAACATTTCAAATCATTTGCAAAACTGTTATATCCATAGTTTTTGTGCACTTCCCGATTCTCCCGGTTACCTCTCTCCCACTCCCTGGCCTTGTTCTGTTTTCTTTCTTTCTCCGAGTGTGTATATTTTCTTTTCTTTCTCTCCCTGCCCGGAACGACAGTGCAGCAGATTACCAAACAGATTGCATTGATTGCCGGGACTAATTGAAAGGAAAGCATCCCTAGTGCGGAGTGCATCTGCTTGCCTGTGCACAAACTGGCATCTGTGCCCTACCTCACCTCATCAGGCAGAGGCGCCAAGAAACCTTTATGCTGTCGACCACTTAACTCAGTGCTCAATCACACTTTGGGAGGAGTTCCTTTTCAGGCGAGGCGATGGAGCAGACGGACGACGTCGGGAAAGACGGAGAAGAAGAAGAAGAAGAAGAAGAAGAAGAGGGGGGAAAAAAGGCACCCACCCTCCCTGCTCATCCCTCAGAGGGACCACGGGGGAAATCATCGACGAAGACGGATGGAGATTCAGCAGAGCAATTCATGCACTCCTCCGTTTGGCTGGGACAAGATCTGAGGGACTATGAAACACTTGTAGAGGGGGGGGGAGTAGAAGGAGAACGAGGCCTCTGCCACTCGTTGCCGCTGCCGCTTTTTGCACAACTGCTCAGTGTGCTCCGTTCGGCAGATTGGCACTTATTGACCGGCAGCATTTTTTTGCGTATCTGGCCTTTTGCAGACCGCTTGCTTTCCAGACAACGGCACGTCTGGCTGAACATCTGGGTCGGGGATCGTCTCGGCGTTTGCGGATAACAAACAAGACAATTACTAGGTGCCTCTTCTGGAATTCGCAAAACACTCGCCAAGGAAACTGGATGGCTGTGGGAGATGTGCTTTTTTTTTGGGCCTGATTGAGCAATTTCCCACCGAGCGGTTGAGTCCTCCGTGCCTAATGAGGTTAAGGATTTTCCGCCTGTCCTCCCTATTTTCCACCAGGCACAGCTGGAACATGTTAGAAGAGTCAGCAATCGGATCATCTTTGGCCCGACATGTTTTGGGTCGTCGACAGTTTAAAGGGAAAGGCAATGGGGTGAGGACCCTCTTAGCCTTACAAGGGCATTATCTCCGGTCCGCACTGTTGCCACTAAACCAGTTTTTTAAGCCCCCTGCAGGGATCCATGTGGCTTTATTCCCGTGCCTTAAACCAGCTGAGGCAAAGGAACAACTGGGCACGGGATTTACCCTGTGTGCAATGTCGTGATTTTTTAATACTTCAGATAATGGTTGCTGCTTCTCCCGCCAGTTAAAGTGGTCCCGTCTCGCTATGGCTGCCGCTGAGGACATGCTCCACGGTTCGTGAACTTGAGGACTCATTTGAATACAAATCCCATCATATGCAAAACCCGCTGAATAAATGAATTGCCACCAATCGCATGTGCGTTACTGAGGAGTTTAACGGAATCTAAACGAACGACTTAGATTTACTAGTCACGAGTGTTTTTCTTATGACATCTGACGCCTGGCTTAGGTGGAGATATGAATCAAATTGTTCCAAATAGCTGGATGAATGTGAAGATGGTGGAGAAGATATTGCAGGGCACAGATTTGGCCACTTGCAGGTTTTCTTGGCTCTAATACTAAAGGAAAAAAGCCTGAATGTGATGATTTTGAGTCAAGAAGATTGTATTGGGAAACAATAGAAATAAAAAAAGGATACCCCCCCCCCCCCGAAAAAACCCTCCATTTTATATTATGAATCAGCTTTTGACCTTCATCAACCATCTGGAATTTTTTTGGGGGGGGTCCCAAGGAACAGCAAGCAGGAGCAAGTTGTGGTCAACTCAGCAGGATTTAATGAAACCAGGGGGGGTGAGGTGACAATTGGTGAGAAGGTGTCTCCAGCACAGACAGCCACGGATCCCCCCCCAGAGACAGTCGAGATGAGTCCATCCTTCATTTCTACAGCCGGGGGAAGAGGAGAGGATAATTGCTCTGTTCTCGTGGCTGCTTCAAATTGCTTGGAGAGATGGAGGACAGTCATAAAGCCAGGGGTAACTAACCACCTTCACTCTGGGAAAAAAAAAGAAGTCTGGAGAAAGACTTGGAACTGTACTTACCTGTTATGCAGTCGGTGTAATGTGCCAACTGAGCTCGGTGTACTTTTAACTGAGCTAGGTACTTCTCACTAACACACAAGGGTTAGTAATATATGCGTAAAAAGCTTTTACCAGCCGTGACTCAGCCAAGTGTTCCCTCGACTTGACACCTGATACTTACAACAATGGTTATAAAATCACGTGGTGGCAGAGTTTCCCTTTCTTTTTAGTTTTTGAAGCAATTTATCTACATCCATTTCCTAATGGAGGAATTGAAAACCAGCTTATTCAAGCCGAGTGCGTGATCTGATCCCCTGTGTATACATATGTGGTTGACCTATAAGGGATGTGGGAGTTGTGAGACATAAAAACAACTCGGGTGAAAGCAGAATGTGAAAAATGATCTTATCAGGACTTTAAAAGTGGAAAAAAAAGACAAAAAAAAAAGCGCGCCAGCTGTGTGGGTCCTAACAGATATTTCCTCAATCTGTGAGTGTGATGGAAACAATCATAAAATGTCATCAGCGGATCATAATGAGGAGGAATATGCAGCCACATCTGCTCCAACGAACAGGCAAAAAAAACCGCCGAAACTAATGTTGCCACTGCCGGAGCGTGTCGGGGAAAATCGTTTTATTTTTGGACCCCGAGATCACGGAGAGGCGGAACCAAACCCTCCGCTTTCCCACCACCCCCCAGTGCGAAAGGGTGCTGGTAGCTGTTGCTCTGTCGGATGGTGCGGGAGAGGAGCACACATGCGCTGCAAAAAAAAGTAAAGGTCAGAATATAAATAAATAAAATGAACGGGAGTTTCTTTAACAGGTTTGCAACAAGGTCACACTTTCTAAATAGAATGTGCAAAGAGCAGCCGAGCAGGGCGGATGACAGATCTGATTTAAAACACTCAAGATGAGTGAGATTATATATAAAAGAAATGACAGGTGTAAAGCTAATTCGGGAACTACTAAATTATCCCGGGACACTGGGATAAAAACATAATGTACGTGAGCACTAATTATGTCTATTTCTGGTTTTGGCACTCTGAATAACCCCCTCGCTCCGAGCTGCTCCGACCCCAGATACCTGGGGGGGGGCTGCGGGGGGGGAACGTGCATTTAAGGATCGCTGTGTTGACATAAATAGTGCGGCTGAAATGACGCAGGCAGATGCGTGATGTAATCGGGGGTTAGTCAACTGTAAAACACGGCATTCTCCAGTAAGAGGGGTCGGCGGGTAATGTCGGCTAAGTTCAATGACATGTAATATCTATTTCTGGACATATTTAAAAAGCAGTGATGACACGAGACGTGCTTTTAAAGACCTCAGAATATTTATCTGATTGAAACTGATCTTTAAATGCACAATCCAACCAGTTTGTTTGACTTATAGAAAGCTCTTTGAAACACATTTTAATGAAGTAAAACATTTTTTTTACTTATTTTGACATTATTTGTTGATTTCATTTGACTTTTACTCTGAAATCACGTCTTGGTTTTTGTTTTATCCTAAGTCAGCGGTCGACACTTCTTGTTAGAGCAGCATCTGCTTTACTCTCTGTAAATATTCTACTAACCCTCTTCCTCCATCAATAATGTATTCCGTCCTGAAAATGAAGCCCACAAGAGTTCCTCCGATTGGTGTCTGTGTGCTTTTTTTTACAAAAGAGAGCTTTTTAACGCTCTGGGTTGAAGAAGACAAACACACGCGTCTTCATGTGAAATTCATTTTTTTCCTGATAACGCGCAATGCAAAATGGATTGTCCTTGTTGTTGTTGTTGCTGCACGCTTCACAGTCACGCTTTTGGAGTTAAGTAATCAGCATCGGAAAATCTATGCCGCTCTCCTTCCCCCCCCCCTCCTGCTTTGCAACTTCAGAAAAGTCACAGGCTGATTTGCTGCGCGGCTTTTATCAACACTGGCATCCAGACGAGCGCCTCGGAGGTTTCGCTCGGTTAGCCGCACGCAAACAAACACACACGCTTAACACGGACACACACACATATGCCATGCGCATAATCAATCAAGCACGCGCAGTCGTTTTGCAAACGCACAAATATGACAAGGCACCCCGCGCGCACACACACACACACACGCATACATGCACGCCCAGTCATTGTCCCGCCCGCAAATGCCGCGGCAAAGAGCCTTTAGCGAGCGACGGCGGTAAGTGATGGATGCTGCGACGTTGACAGGAGGAGTAATTATGCTTTGTCCCATGGTTCCCGGTATGGGGGCCACCCATCACTCTCCATTACGCCCCTGTGTTGTGGCAGCCTTCCACTTTGTTTAGCAAATGGAATGCTTTTCCACCTGAGCGCTCCGGAGGAAAGGAGGACAAGAAGGAAAGTGGTGGAGGCATCACAGGACGGAGGAGAACCGACGTCACCCGCACATGCTTGCGTGGGTTGATTCGGGGATACAGAGAAACAAGAGTGAAAACGGTGTATTGTGGAAAAAACAATACATTGCAACACCGACACATCCACCTGCTTGTGAATGAATCCAGCGCGATCGCCTCGAACACACATACGTAATTGCCTCTGACCATTATCCGCGGCGTCTTTCATCTATATCTGTGTTTTCAAGCTGCTCTCATTTCAGAGACGTCAATAATAAAAAAGAAAGAGGAAAAGTGTGTGTGTGTGGGGGGGGGGGGGCAATGGAAGAATGGTGTGGCCTCGTTTGACGCAACACATAGTCAGTGAGTGAAAAATCCATCCTTCATCCCCCTCCAGAGCCGGCTGCGGATTTTCTTTCAACTTCTGACAAGTTGCACATGATAAGGCGGCGTTTATCGACAATGCCTCTGAAATGAATGGGGGGGGGGGGGGCGGGGGGGGGGGGGGACAATTAGCGCACTTGTCTTTCGAGCGTGTGCGGGCTCGGTTAGCGAAATAGGATCCCACGCCACCTGGATCCCCGACGATATATCACGAGCAGTGATTGGCGGCGGCCGTTATTGATATCAATCATCATTTGCCGCAGCGCAATTAGGACCATGTGTATAATCGACCTCCAAGGTCAAAATTACCAAAATCATTATGATCTTTTTCCATCTAAATGACATGACTAATCACTAAACCTCGCCTGAGTGTGTGTGTGTGTGGGGGGGGGCACGCACGTGAGCAAAGTTTCACTTGTACAGCGATTAATCCTTGCTGTTGGGGGGTTAATAAGAGTAATAGTAATAAGGTATAATGGCTCCAACTTCCCTAAGTCTAATAGCATTACAATTTTATTATGCAGCTTGTTTCTCTCAAGCTTGTTAGAGGGACGAAAGAGCTGTGTAGGTCGAAGGGGACACACGGGAGCGCGCGGCTATATTTAGCCGGGGGGGGAGCCATTTTCGCCCCCCCCTCCTCCTCCAACCCAACCTTGTCATTGAGCGAGAGAAAAGTTTGCGAGGCTCTCGATGCAAATAGCCTCGTTTCCTCACTCGCCGCTCCACTAACCGACTAAATCCAACCAAGCGCAGGGAGAGGCCGCGAGACCTAGTTAGGGATGTTGAACGTGGGAATAAATTTCAATATAAATGGTTCCATTAAGTCCATTTTTTCCGACAGGCTGGGCATAATATTATTTAGAGGCACGAGGCGGTGAGATGATGACAGGGGGAGGAGAAAAGGCACAGACAGGGACTGTTTTTTTTTGTCAAACTTAATAAGGTTTAGTCAACGGAAGACGGGAGTTGAAGAACAATTCGACAACATTGGTTGTTGATGGATGAATATGATACAGTAGCTGTTATTTTCATGCACTGAAAACATAGAATTGAAATAAGTTTATCACGCCAGTTATTATATATCATTCAAACTTACAGCAGGTCCAACGCCTTAAGTTGATATATATATATATATGCAATTGCATTTAAAAGTTATATTTTATAAAGTTTTCACCGGAGTTAAGAGACTATGATGATGACAATGTAATTAATGTACACCGCCTCAAAACTACACCCATTGGGTTTATGGGACGTCCGCGGAGGTACTACAGGGGGGTCGCAAAATGTTTGGTTGAGTAGACAATTTTTGATATTTTTTATAATTTTTGATTTTTCGAACCAATTTTTTCCCCACAAATTTAAATGTGTTTAAATACACATTAACATGCATCGGATATATTGTGAGGCTGATATGACCCTCTGCCTGACAACCTCCATCAGTCTAAGGTTAGATAAGTTGTGTGCTACCCATCAGGGTCCGACATCTCACTAATGTGGGAGTATGTGTGGCATCCATAGATGGCTTGAGGATTGAATGCACAATAACAGGGTAGCTATGTTTATATATGGCACTAGGCCCAGTTTAATATAAAACACAATTGTATACAATATATATAGTAGGGGGTCCCTGCGCCATCTCTCCACCAATTTGGGGGCCTTGGCCTGAAAAACGTTGAAGATCCCTGATGTAGAGACTTAAAAGATTGTACTTAACTGCCTTTTTTCCAGAATAAGTTTATTTAATAGAAACCCAAATTGTGCTCCTCTCGTATGTTAGAGAGATATGAGGTTGATCACTATGATGTAAAACTGTTACATCCTTTAATAGATCAAACAATTGAATGAGTGTGAATACTGGTTGGTCTCTTAGATCCTTGACTGAATATTGTCACTAAACCTCCAGCTGATTTAAAGAGCCCGCACTCGTGGGTTATCGAAGGACCCCTGATCATTTGTTTTTAAAGTCATTACAGTGACTTAGAGCCTGTTTCACAAATGGCACCCTTCAGCCATACAACAACACCTGCTGCGTCGACAATACCTCCAACAGAGTGAGCGGCTACTGGCAGCCGGAGCAGCTGACCCAAGCAGGCTGGCGGACGGGCTGGTGATCGTAGTAACATCGTGTTTAAAGGGAACAGTTTCCTGCCCCCCCCCCCCCCCCCCCCCCCCCCCGTTCACGGGGCTGATCTTTGCCTCTTCATGTGAGCAACACAGGGTCATTGACCGGTCAAACCGACGGGTAAACATCCGTGTGGCACCCTCCGAAGGGGAGCTTCTTTTTATTTATTTTTCATCACGAGTGAAATCCTGACAGGTTCAGGGTGAGCGGCGGTGGAGACGTTTTCTGACAGTTCAAGAGAAGAGACAAAAAACAACACAACAACACAAAAACCTATCCTGTTTCCTCAGCTGCGGCTCGAGCTGCAGTCTCCAGGCTGCGGCGCCAGCATGCGCGCGTGTGAGAGGGTAAATGTCTATCTGTCAAAACCAGTATAAGGCAATGGCGACACCTGGGATTTCACTCTGTGTCCTGTCAAAACCCCCAACAAGTCGCTGGCATTTTAACAAGCCTGTAAGTCACTCGGTTCCAAAAAAATAAATAAAAAGAAAACAAGTGCATTAAACGCTCAGGCACCAGATCTCATAAAGCTGTCGCCGTTGTCTGGGCTCGGTTGAGCCTGATCCTGAGGGTTCCTTCTGATGAAGCAATAATGAAAACGTCCATGAGTTGAATATTGTACAAACGTCAGATAAAAGTGATCTAACAATAAATGCTACTTACTGGAATCTCGTGTGGAGATTGATGTTGACAGGGCAATACTTTGAGCTGCTCCCTTGAGCCCGGTGAGGCTGGCGCTTTGTGCTAGATGCTAAACTTCGGCGAAGTGCACTGGTGAGATTAAACCCATTTCACCATTTATAGAAATTAAAGCTTTTATTATAAATCATCAGAAATTGGACATGCGGTACTTCTCATGGATTGCTCTACCCCAAAGAGGCCATTTTTATTTTACCAGTGTGTGTTTGTTTGTTGGTTGTATGGATGTGTGATTGGTCGGTGAGCCGGATTACCATCAAAATGACTTTATTAAGATTAAGATGCATTTATTAGTCCCAAACACATGCACAGACATTCACAGGCACACTCATGCAGGTAGGGAAATGTAACCTCTGCTTTTGACCCATCTGGTGCAGGACACACAGAGCAGCCATGTACGGCGCCCGGGGAGCACATGTTAGGGGAGTAAGGTGCCTTGCTCAGGGGCACTAGACAGGGCAGGGAGAATCCTCTTGGATTTTTGGACAGATCAATCCAGGTTTGTCTTTTTGTTGTTTCTCCGTGGAGTCGAACCAGAGACCTTTTCTGCCCATAGTCCAAGTTTCTGCCACTAGTCCACCGCCTCTCCATACATACTATACATGTCCACGAAACTTAGTGGAGAGATGGGACAAGGGCAATGACAGATCCCATTAAACTCTGGTGCAGATCCGGAGGCTGAACCAGAAATCTTTCATAGCTTGACTCAACAGCGCGAGATAGGAGATTATTAATGGTGTATTTTCCCGGGGAATAACTCACGGATCTTGATATAAAATCATTGGGCTTATTAAGCAGGGTGATATTTGTTAGTGTGTGCAATTTTGGTGAGGGATTGAAATGGAAAACCCAAATCTAGCAGATTTAAATGTGGTTCCACTGGGCATATATATATATATATATTTTATAATATTTTTTTTATAAACCGATCATCCCTATGCAAGGGAGATTATGATTTCATTGTTTTATCGGTTTCGCTACGAGGCCTTCGTGGAGGTTCGCGATCTAATGAGGGTTCGTAGTTGCTGGATTTGAATGGGAAATGCAGTGTGCTAAAGAAGCCAGCATATAAAACAGTTATCAGATGAAACTGAAGATTCTGCTCAAGCGTCAGCATCACACGTCTACAAAAATAATAACATATGAAGAAATATGCCCCCCCCGATGGGACCACGCTTACAACTCAAAGTACATCTACAACAGTATCCAATCGGAGACTTATCATCGTTAGCTAAAAGTTGGGTCTGTTAATTACTTCATTTGCATAACTTAGAACGGCGCCTTGTGTTTGATGTGGCGCAGACAAAGAAAAATGGGGACTGTTTAAGTTAACACAGCGAGGTTTAACTCAAACAGTCAGATAACTCCTGCCTCCTCCTACTCCTCCGCAGCTCCGGCTCTAATCATTCATCTTACTGAAGTGCTCCTTTGGCATATTTTGGGAAGAATAGTGACTTAAAAGCCCGGAATATGAATTAAGATTCTCTTTATACTCGTGTTCACAAGTCTCCAAATGATCTAAGCTTAGAGCAATTCCTTTGCTCTAAGCAGAGGAGCCGGACCTCCTCTGGCCTGCTTGGCCATTCACTAAAACTCTTAATGACTGGGCCAATTCTTTTTGATATGGATTAGGGGGGGCAGAGTACCTGCTTCCGGTAAAATTGAGGCAGCAGAGCCTTGCTTCACGGCCGAGTCACTGATTATGCAGGCACACTCTTCTGTCCACATTTTCCTTCTGGATCCTGGCCTCCATCCTCCTGAACAAACACCCGGAGCTGAATTCACGGCCCCCTCGCCCCGTCGATCATTGACACTTTTTTCATTTTTTTATTCTGAGGCGCCTGCTGATATTTCTTTGGCCGTCTTATTTGCCCCGGCACAGCCAGTGTGTGGAGCAATTTGCATAATCTGTCATGTTTCCTCGGGGCCTCCTCAGCTTGCCAGCCGCTGTGTAAGGAGGCTAAAGGGCCTCGAACTGTGTGACCGAAGAACCGGGACGTCGGGAGCCCGAGTCCGGCCCTCGCTATCAGTTATGTGCACTTACAGGTTTTGTCTCACACACTCCAGTGATCCGCCATGTGCATGTGTGCGGGTACACGTGCAGAGATAACCCCCCCCCCCCCCCCCCCCCTTCCACCAACACCACCACCACCACCCGCCCTGGCTCTGGCTGGCTCAGCGCTCCGATAATGCTGGAGACAAACCAAGGGCACCTACATCCCTCCCTCTTCTCATCAGGCGGGGATGTTAAGTTCACGGGAGCAAAACCGCTCCCTCTCCGAAAAAATTATGCCACCGTGCAGGAAGTGTTATCGTAGGAATATGCGCTCTGAAAGGATTGGCACCCCCCCCCCCCCCCCACCGGAAAGACACGCAGTCAGAACTGCAAGTGTGTCCTGGTCCCTCGTGAGCATCTCATGAAGTGAAATCCATTTTGCACTTGTGGAGGTCAAAACCCCGACGAGCGACTGTAGATAATTACAGCTAAAGCTTATATTTAGGCACATGTGTATTTGAAATATAAAATCCGTCTATCCATAAAGCCGAATCTCATGAACTGACTTTAAAATTGCTGTTTGTTCATAAAATATACCACGCCAATGATAAATGTTAAATTTCCACCGGCCTGCAGCCGTTCGACCGAATACACGTGCACCGTCAGGTCCACTGGTGACACAAAGGATCATGGGATTCTCTCGGTCTGCACACACTAAGACACACACTGAGAGCTAATATTGACTGAAAAGCAATGGCTGTGGGCCGAGTCAAATTGAGTGCAGACGCTGACAATTCATCACAGATGATCCGATCTGCTCACTTGGCCGAACTGGCATAGAATGACATCAATTACACACAGATTTGGCACACACACACACACACACAAGGCTATAGACTCACAAAGCTTAAATTTGAAGTATCCTATTCTTAACACATCTGTTAAAAAAGAACTTCCCAATAAAAGTAATCCCAATAACTGAATCTTGACAGTTAATCAAAAATGATAATAATAAAAACGACAGTTTAGACTAGTTTAGAGGATGAGTGCAATCACCAGGCGAGCAAATAGACCTGACAAGTAACAGACAACATTAAATGATTCTATTGAAATGAAATAATTCTACAATTTATAACTTTATAACAAATCGCTAACACCACTGGCAGGACTGACGAGGACATGAAGGAACCACCAAGCGATGCCACAGGTGGTTCCCGCCCACTCATCCTTTTCCCCAACCTCTTTTTTCTTTCTTTATGTTTTCCTACAATCTCATGTAGGCAACTTTTGATAAAATCACCGGATTTCCTGCACAATGGGGTTTAATGTAATTCTATTCAGACCCACTATGGTGCCACAGGTGTTAGCACCCAAATGTGATTTTGAGAACGTAGAAATATTAAATTTTGATGTGAGAACGTATACGTTGCGTCAAGAACGTATCTGGCGCTTCCCGTCAGTAACTACGGGGGAGAGCGGCACCGCCACGAAAATCCCCAAGATTGAAATAGAACTAAGGACCAGGATGACGCAGCGACAACTAAACATGCTGCCACTCGCGGCCGTTCAATCAGACGTTGTCCACTTGATCAATCGCTGTTCTTAAAGATGTCACGATGAGCAATGCGTTTCAACATCCACACAGAGAAGCAAACCATTCGAAATGTAAAATAAATACAGACTTTCAACAGTTGATATAACTTCACAAGGTCCAGCGCCGGTTTAAAATTAGACTAATGTTGCATATCTACCACTTTGTTGCGAACCGCCCACAAGCTATCCGTCAAGTTTCTAGTAGGAACTCAACCTTGCGGCGCACGGTGTCGAGGGCGGTGCGGAGACTGATGGCGCCTGCCAACTTCTCATTATTGAGCCCATTCGTTTGCTGTCATGGTATTTTGCTAAATTAATGTGGTAATTTATGGAGGTTACAGTGCTCCGCGTTGCCCATACAGAACCTCCCTGACCTCCTTTAAGTCACTGAAATATCATGTTTCCTGTAAAATTATTGTTTTCAAGCTCTCAGGATTGTTTGTAGGTAAACAGCGATTAGAAAGAAAACGACAGCTCCGCTTGTTCTCAATTTTTGTCTAGTCTGCGCAACCATCTGTTCTCCTAAAGTGAAGTTTAGAACACTTGAGACTCACGGGATCAAACGCTCACTCTTTATTTTGACTGCCAATTTTTCTAAATCAGTTTTGATGATATAATCCTTTTTTGGGGCGGCATGGCCATCTGCCACGCTCGAACCATGTCAGCGTTTATTTAACATCGCCGCGGCTCCTGATAATTTGCTTGAATGCACGTTCTCCAGCAGGCGTGGGTGAGGTGAGGCCTTGGCTCTGATCCACGCTGATTTGGAAGGTAATGAGGTCTATGTTTCACCGTGATGTCGGTCAGCGGGGGGGGGTCCGCCTAATGAGTCGGACCACCGCTGCATTAGTCTCCGACCATGTACAATTCACGTTTGGACGTATGCCTTAAAACAGCTTGAGAAATGAGTGTTTGATCCGGCGGTTACTCAGTGATATTTACTACCTCGCGTGTGGGTGAACGCATGGTGCTTGCCAGTTTGGTAATACATGAAGTCATTAGTTGATACAAGTTGGTTTGTGCCAATAAGGCTCTTTGTCGGTGCGGGTCCAACGAGGGGAGTATTTGGGGATACTTCTGGATATCAGAGGGCACCAGAACCACTTTCTTCCGAAGTCTCTTTCTTCAGAAATGGAAGAGATGCAAACGGACATAAGGTTACCAGCTCGTGCACTTTCACAGTTTGCCGATCATTAATTATTAGCCATCCGATCAGACTGAAACATCAATGCCGTGGAATCTCCAATACTTGAAGATCCCATAGGACGGAGCCAACAGACATCGAGCTGTGGAATATAACTATGTACATCAACTCGACTCCTACAGATTTTATGTACTAGACCCTTATGATAAATTGATGCTCAACATTTGATGGAAATACTGTCATTTTGTGTCTTTCTTAACAACCAAGCCAACATCGAGGACGCATTGAAGTATGTGGACAGTGCCGGTTATATATCGTTTGAAGGGGACATCTCTTTCTGTACATAAGGACCTTCCTGGTTGATGCTCCTCTCGACTATTTGTAGCTTAAAGTACTTTAAAAATCATTTTTTGCATAAAAACCGATAGTAAATGCTCCTTAGCAGCAAAGGGAAGAAAAATATAAAACACTAACTCTCTCAATCACCGTCATTCTTTATGTAACAAGGTCAAACATTGTCATGGTTACTATTTTAAAGTAGCACTTTAAGCTCTTTGAGATGTTTCCATCGACTGAGGAAAAAAACAAATTGATCCCTCAAACACACAATAATAGGATTTAACCATAATGAAAATAATCAATAGCTGCAGCCATATAAAAAAACAGTAACAATATTTGCTGGGCAGATTATTGAAGTTCTCCTCAGAGGAACTTTGCTTTACGTGGACAACCAGCCGGTTTCTCTACAACAACACCGGTTTCTGTACAACACTCGGTTTTACGGCCGTGAACACAACTAATAGCAAACACTGAATCCTGTCACTGTCGCTCAGTGTCCCCCCCCCCCCACCCCCTCGCTTTTTTATCTGTTTGCGTTCGCTCTCTTCGGGGAGGTCTGCCCAGACTGCAGAAGTTTTCCACAGCCCCCCCCCCCCCCTTCCCTACTCCTCTCTAGATCAGTCATAATTACAGCAGCTCCCGCCGCCTACTGACGTCTCTCCCCCTTGTTACCATGGAAACACCTGCCATCGCGACGAGGCAGGAGGATTGGCGTGAAGGGGAATGGTGGGGGGGGGGGGGGGGGCGATCTGTATTTCCCACCGGCCATATCTCGTAAGCAAGCGTATCTGACAAAAAGGAAGGCGAGGGGGTGTTGTGTGCGTGTGTATTGGGGGGGGGGGGGGGGTACATGGTGGACTCGTGGCTATGGCTGCTGGGGAGTAATTTGTAGTCTCAAAAATGGAGGAAAGGGTGATGATAGAGTGTAGGGGCTAATCTAATAGGCCTCCACTTGTTAGATTTAGGTCCCATTTACGGGTGAGTGTGTACCAGCAATTGTCTGCATGATTGAACAGGTGGAGGAGAGAAGATGTGATAGGGAGGAAATGAGTGTGCGTGTGTGTGTGTGTGTGTGTGTGTAAATCACACTTTTACCACAAACTTGCCAACCAAGTGTGCGTCTACAACTTTGTTGTGTCATTACGGTGCCATAAATAATTTTTAAAAAAAAACATAATTACATGTCGGCATCGGGGAGAGACCGTCGCAACTTGAGGGACCGAATTATTAAAAGTTGCACCGACACAACTCCATTATTAAATCAGGTGCGGACAGGTTAGTAGGGGCATCGGGGCGGACATGAACGTGGAGAGTTTTGTTGTTGTTTTCTGTTGGCTCCTCCACCTTCACCCCCCCCCACCCCCCACCCCCCCCCAGGTTTGGCTTGAGTTGGCCAACAAGGGGATGATGAGTTAATTAATCAAGCAGGAAATGGACTTTGTGAAAAGTTAATTAGGGTGTTAATGAAAGCGGAGTGGGCTAGACTGGTGCTGCCGTGATAAAGCAGTGTCAGACGGTGTGTGTGTGTGTGTGTGTGTGTGTGTGTGTGTGTGTGTGTGTGCGTGTGTGTGTACTCGCCAGCATCAGCCAGCCGGAGCCGATAATAAGCTCAGGTGGCTCCGATTGGGAGAACGTCGGACCACAATCATCACGTCCCTCCCCAGGTGAGGAAAGAAACGGTTTACCTCGACAGGGAATTGATGCAGCAGTTTCCGTTTTTGTATTTATCAGTCGCTCGGAGAAGGGGTTCAGATATTCGAGGCTCGGGGGTCGCGCTCTGGAGAGGATCAAGAGGACTTTTATCTGCAAAAAAAGGCTGTTTTGTTTTCGCCGGGATTTCAAACAGGTAACCAGGGATTTGCCGTCCCCCTTCCTCGTCTGCCTCGCTGTTAACTGTGCGCGAAAGAAGTGTTTGGTTTTATGAGCAAAGTCTGTCGCGCTGTTCTTGTTCTCAGATACCCGTAAAACATGCAGGAGACTCAGATTAAAGTGGAACAATTTCCCCTCGAACTTCTTATCATACAGAAAACGCTCGGTTTTCTACTGATTTCATGAATAAAAACACGGTGGAATAAATGTATCTGCCAACAGTCCTTTCTTCAATGTACCTGCAAAGCGTTGAATGAGGTTATACGATTGCCATCCAAGGGAAATAAAGAAAATTCGAAAAGAGTGTTCATAAAGGCAAAGGCAAAACTATCAAGGATTTGATAACACGGTGATTGCCATCGAATTAAATCCTCCAGGCTGAATTTATAAAAGATATCACTGCCTTCAAAAGCAATCTGTTGAGAATCAAGAGGAGCCAGGTCTATACAGAGTCTGGTCCACTCAGGAATTCAGATCACTTGTTGTTGCAATAGCAGCGGCGGAGTCTGGAGAGGAAACTCAGGTAGCCCTTGGCAAAAAGTTGCTCTCCAAGGTCGTGAGCTTATCACAGCAGATACAGTCTGTTTGGAAAAATCTGTTTATTTAATGGGACTTGTACTTTTAGGCAATATCATTATCTGTGAAAAATGCTCTGTATAGTCCATCCAGGGTTGCACCGCATGGCGATTTTAGCCTGACATTTCTGGTGGGGCAACTTTGTATGACGTCATGTCAGCGTCACAAAAATAGAGGTAGCTGATTATTATAAGCAGTAGGCCTATATAAACCAGTAAGATATACTATGGGCTACATTTTGAGTGCCAGCAGGGAGCAGAAATCCTATTTCAAATGCTTTAGCGCTAGGCGCGACACAAAAATGTTGCCTATAATATAGCATTAAAGTAAAATGATTGCAACAAAGTAAAAAGATTAGACAGACACATAGCTCAAATAACTTGCATAATTTATTAGAAAAACTTTGTAAACAAGACAATGTCCTTCAGCTCCAAAAATAAATAAATTCGGACTGCCGATCACATAAAAAAGAAGTTGGCGCGGCTGTTCTTTGCTTATTATTCATCCGATATGTGAGTGAAACCTCTCCACAGACTCAGGTCGTGTTCACTGACGGGGGTTAGCCGGTTAGCCTCTTAGCCTGTTAGCTGAGGTGAAGCCGAGCAGGCAACAGGCTAGGAGCTGAAGTCGCGTTTCGCATTATTCGAGTCGAGTTGCTAGGCAGATTTCGTGGGGCACATCTGAAAGTTCCCCAGCTCCGCCCACTCTCCCAATGTTAACTTCGGCCTTTGTGGTTCACGCTCATTGGTGTTTCCATGGCAACAGTCTTGAGCTTGCGCCGCATTATAGTCTTGTCCGAAACAAGACTATAATGCTTGTGAGTCAAGTTTCTTCACATACACATTCACGCTACTTTGCATATAAAATAATTTATAATTTATTTTGCCACAAAGTACAGATGTATTGAGCTTTCTGCACAACAGCGCCATCTGGACCTGGTGGGGCTGTGCCCCACGTGTCCCTAATGTAGAAACGCCACTGCATGGCTATACAAATAGCCACCTCTGCATGACTTTTAATACCACCAATGAAAACCCCCGATCTGACTGAGACTCAATAATTTCACTCCACTTTTCAACTGTCGGTGCACTACGCAAAAGGAACCCCATGATGAAAGAGGTCTGAAACCACAAAACTTCAATCATCCATCCATTTCCAAGAAATGGGTTCTAGGAAATTGGTGAAACAAACCATCACAGCCACTGCTAAAAGGTTCTTAGTAACAATCAGATTTGACATGGACCGGTATTAGTTTACCAGGTTCCTTAACATGTCATTATTTCCAACTTGACATCCTCAACGTGATGCTCTGTCTCCTTTCCCCTTCACCCCTCCCTGAATGGGGGCAGTTGCAGTGAGCGGGAACACGAGGCTCCTGGAGTCGTACCCACGGGCGGATCACGTTAGCCCCGACGATTTGAAAGATGAACGATCGCCGTTTCTACCCCCCCTCAGCATTTGGAGTTCAATCCGAGTGTGAGTTTGTGTATGTGTAAGTGTTTGTGTTTGTCTGGCTTATTCTACAGTGGACAATCTGGAAAATAGTGTGTGTTTCGGACGCAAGTTGTAACTGGGATAAAAGAACTTGTCACATTCTTGAAATAACACACCAAACTGTTAAATAAAAAATAATTTATCGCCGCAATATAAACTGTAAAAACACTTAAACACCATTGCGACTGTCTATTATTCTGTGAATTCAACCGTGCACTGTACATACTGAATGCATCGGCACTGCACACACAGCACTTTAAAGATTTCAAACATTTATCAAGCCGGGGCCGCGGCATAATATTAATGCTACACTCGGCTTCACACTTGACTGCAGTGAGCTCGTGTGAAGTTAAGCCCTTCGCCTCACTGTCAATACTGTACTTCGGACTTTAGATGAGTAAAGCTCATATTTGACACAGACTTACAAAGAAGTATTATTATTAAAGAGGATTATTTATGTCGTCGGGATTCATCCTCTGGGGAGAATGAGTGTCTGTAGAAAATAACATGTCAGTGCAATACGATGGTTGCTGAGATACCTCAATCAGGAGCTAAGTTGTAGACAGTCATGCTGCGGATGTGCTTCATTGAACCGTTTCTTACCCTGTTGGAAATTTCAAACAGCACAACGTACAGAAACATACCCAGTTTGTATTGAAATGGGTTTTAAAATAGAAAACCAGTTGGTGTAGGTCGGACAACTGTGGGCAGAGAAATGAGGACGCCAGACTCAGACTTAAGTCTATTACGAGGGGGCAAATAAGTTGCATGAAATATTCACCCGGGCCCGTGTCCGGAGAAGTGCAACCATTAATAATTCACCGGGGGGGGAAGTTATAGGCATGTCTGTGCTCTGCTTGAACATCAATTTCTCTATGAGGCCGGCTGTGCTGTGGTTGGAATGCTGTTTGTCTAATTACTCCTTCATGTTCACTGTGTATTTGATAAATAATTCCACATTCCAGTATGGGATTGCAAAATTGTGTGTGTGTGTGTGTGTGTGTGTGTGTGTGTGTATTCACATCTGCAGTTTTCTTAAACAATTTGGAAAAGGAGCAGTTGCAAAGGGCTTTATTTCTCAAGCAGAGCAAAACACAAAATCCACAATATTGTGGCCTGAGCCAGCTCGGCGTGAGCTCGGGTGAATCCAAATCCAAATCCTACATGACAATTTGTTGTCATGGAGCTTAGCATTCTGGACAGAGCCCTCTCCGTGTGTGTGTGTGTGTGTGTTTGACAACAAACCACAACAAGCATTTCGACTGTCCCAGCTCTACTTGAATTAATCACGGGAAAAAGGTTTGGAATCAATAATACCCTTTGGGCCCCTGGGGACGGGGGGGGGACACGCCGGTGCCAGCCATGCAAAAGAGATGGTTTTCACTCCCGCTGAGAAACGAGCTGCTCGGCGTCGGCTCTCGTGGCGGATCGGTTCTGAAACTCAGCTTGAGGAAACGGGAGGATGATGAACAACAACTCCGGGAGAAAGAGGCGCACGACGCTCCGGTGGAGGTTTGTGTGAAAAAGATGATGTGCGGGGGGGGGTGGGGGGGCAGAGAAAGAAATGTGATTTGGAAGCAACATTCGGAGAAAAAAAGATAAAGATGGAGAAAGAAGGAACGAGAGGAGATTCAGATCTGATGCTTTCTCCCGGGCTATTAGCGGCCCTGCTGCGGGGGCTTCAGGGTTCACCTCTGCGGTGAACTACCGGGCTTTTTTCTTTTCTCATTTTTTCCATTTCTCCTCACAAAGTTGTAGTCGTGAATGGAGGAATATACCATAACACCTCTGAGCCTTTCAGGAAACCGACACGCGGAGCTGCTGCAACACAAGCAGAGGACGAGCGAAGTCAAAGAAGACCTTTTTCAATCTTTCTCACCTTCGAGGCTCATTCACATGCAGTCTCAATATATATATATTTATCTTTTTTGCCATACATTTTTTATTTTTGCACAAAAAGTGAAACACACTGAAACATCACTACAAATGTCACTGAATAAAGAATTAAGTGTTATTCATGAACATCTTTTTCTTATCAAGGTATCTGAAGTGACCTTGTTAGGAATAATCATTTCTTCTCTTTAAAGATGGAACTAAGTTAGTTTTCATTTATCGTACAAATAGATAACAGAGTTATGTGAGGCTTGGCTACAGTATAAAGCAATTATAGTGATTTGTGAGCATGAACAGGTTCACATTTCTTACGTGTCTATGTGGGCTCAATATTCACAAATAGGCTCTGTAGATTTTCTCTTCCTTGAGTTATTTAGATGTGATTTGCTGAAAACAATTGGGCGCGAGAACAGTAGGTGGCGCAACGGAAGATGAGCTTAGAGAACCCTATCTCATGAGTTCCCAGAAGAAGTCCACGTTCATTATTTACCTGCTCCCGGCTTTTCACACACACAGTCTACGATGGCAACTAAATAAAATAAAGTGACACCAAGCGGGTCATGATTCTTATGTTATCGTTTCTTAGCGCAGTGGTTCCCCGGTCTTGTTTACCGAACTGCGTTGCTAATTCAACAGCTTGAAGCTACACGGAGGCAGCTAGTTTCCCCCCCAGCTTCCACACACACAGTCAGCAGGGACTCCCGATACTAACTACAACCAAGTATTTGCTTATAACCTGTCGGTATTTGAGAAACAGTCTCATGATAGCTGTGGAATTAAAGTCATGACAGCTTGTTTTTCACAGTTCCCACCGCAGTTAGCATGGTGGCTAGGACGCTAGCGTCGTTATGAAAGTTCGTTTTAACCGTATGTGATCGTACACACATGCCGTTAGTGCTCTTATCAGCCACCGTCAGCCGGACAACTCCGCTGGCTTAACACACTTGTCACATTAATCGTAGAATCGTAGTTGTGTTTGGGTTTATTGTGATATAGGAAATGAAACAGGAAGTTTGAGGTCCGGAAATGATGTCGTTCCGAAATACTGTCGTTAGCGGACCAATCACAGCCAAGGGCTACCCGTAGGCTCTCCGCCATGCCGACGTGTAGTTAGAAAAATCAGAGCTGCACGAAAAGCTCTACATGGAGCCCGGAGAGGGCGTTCCACGGCAAAGAAGGCGGTCCTATCTGTCCGTGTCCGTCAAAACGGAGAAGCATAAATTGGCCTTGAGAGTCACAGATTCTCTATTTATTAGCTGATGTAATCACTACTAACCCTAACCTCACTTCGGTCGAGACTTCATTGTCTTCTCAGCCGATCCCTCATCAACATTTGAATTGGGTCGAGATGTAATCAGGAGGAAGCTTCTTTTGAAAAGAAAAACACTAAACATCCTTGTTTTGCTCCTTTAAAAGTGTAATGCTCCATTTGAGGTTATTTAAAATGCGCCAAAGTAAAAGCTCGTTTATTTTCTAATTTAAATCTGAAATCCTGTTTTATTTCTAAGAGGAATTGATCGAGTTCCTCCGCCTGTTTGTTCCTGGTGCTATCAAAACAGCACGAGTGATTCTGCCAGGACTTATCTTTTTCAAACTCAACTAGCAATGGGGCAGGGGGGGGGGGCACTGCACAGTTTTTAGCAGGGGGGTTTCTCTGTGTGAAGCGATAGTTGGTTTTTGACCCGTTGCAAGATAAATGTGCTATTCTCGTTGTTTTCTGTGTATCCAGGTGCTGCTGGGGGCCACTGCGGTTATTTTAGCAGAAAGGCAGAGCAGCGGTTGATCCGTGTACCACTGTGTTATTGTAAAAAAACTGAAAAATACTGCAAGAGGTGAGCTTGTCTTTCCCTTGATGAAGCTTAATGGATTTTACTAACTGTGGAAGCAGATACTATACATATATATATATATATATATACTTTTACCAATATGTTTCTTAATTGGCCAAGTTGTTTCTTTTCCGAGGCATGAATTCATTCCACGTCCTGCTCTGATATCCATGATGCCTGAGCTACAGTTATTTGCATTGCTTGCAATGTCAATAATGAGGTCCACCCACCAGCTATGAATAATTCCATGTGCCCAAACTGTCTCATTATAAAATCAAGGACACCTCGTTGTGTGTTTTTTTCCTTCTTTCTTCCCTTCTCATATAGCCAATCTGCGGCTGTTCGCTGACCCGGTGCCTTTGACTTGACTGACTCGGCTCATATTCCACAGGCATGCTGGTTGAACTCTTTGATCGTGTCATCGCTTCTGCGGAATATTAGCCGGCTCGCCCCGAGGCGTTGTATCTAAAACGAGACCACCTCCAACAGATCGCTCGCTCGCCGCGCACACACACACACACACAGGCACACACAACCCTGCACACTGCAGGGATGCAAATGACACAGTTTGTGTTTAAATGTCTGATGTGACTGCTGGAGACAGTCGCTCTAATTTGTTGCGTCGGTGCTTTTTAAAAGGATAACAACTCAAATTGGCTTTGCATACATATATTGTTTTTTCTGTCACCGAAAATGTTTCCCCACCGCTGACTAAAATGTTGCCAGAGGAGTTTGCAATCGCAGCTTTGAGTTAATTACACTAGTTTGACACCGCAGGCGGGATCCCTCTGTTGCGATTGGACCGTGTCTGTCACATGATGCAAGCAGCTGAACCAGAAAATAAGAAAGCTAACTCTATGTTTTGGCCTCCAGACGGGTTCTGCACAGAGATCAACTGGCTAACAAGCTTGTGGAATTATTTATCGTCCTGCTGTTTCCTTCCAACCAGTAAATAATGCCTGATGCCGACCTCGGAAAGGAGATCAGCCTGCAACAGCAGCCATGACAGTGCTGTTTTTATCCTCTCAGGGAATACTCTATACAGTATCTGCACTGTGGGATATAGACGGGACAAAGTAAAGGGGCTTTTGTTCTCCTCGATCAAACATGACCAGCCATTGTGCCTCAGGGGCAGCACACACAACAAACTATGAAAATACTGAACCTTTTTTTTTTTTTTTTTTTTTTTTACACCAAACCTCTGTTATTTCATATCTGCTGTATTATCAACTTCTCACCTGTGTGCTAGCCTCAGTTCAAAGTGTCAACAGGTCCAATTCTTTGGTTTTATGACAAATCGCATGAACAACTAATGAATTTCCGTCAAAATGAGACTCAAACAAACCGGAAGGTAGATTGAGAAATGTGCAGAATCAATTGTTTACCATTGTTTTTTAGATAAGACCCAAACTGTTGTCTATATGTGGGATCTTTAAAAAGCTTATATTTGCTAGATTTTGTTTGCATGGCGTAATTGTCTTTTACCCCCCTCAAATTAACATAAAATGAATCATGTATTTATCAATTTTTTTAATTATTGCATTTTATTTTGAAATGTCAGCCATATTTCATTGAGACCTTGTTATGCCATACTGGAGGCTGATGACAAGTTTTGCCTATTTCCTTTTTTAGTACCTTGTGCAGAAATACATATATATATATATACACTGAATACTGAAGTTTAATATGAAACACCTCTCATCTGACGTGTTATCTCAATGGGAGGAGGACAATTTGACAGTTCTACTTCAAATTCAGCTTAAGAGTTTGAAGGATCAATAACATCACAATCAATGACAGTGACACCGAGGTAATCTGAAAACCTCCATCGTTGCTTCCCTACAGGCCCCGAGTGTATCTGTGCTTCCAGGAGATTTAAGGGGGAGATGTTCCTTTCCCAGTGTCACTAAAAAGAGACGGCAGACTGCTGTGTCACTGTCTTGACAGCACCTGGGAACAACAGTCCCTCTTTCAAGACGGCAGATCTCAAGTCAGATCGCCGAGTTGTGTTGTGCGTGCAGCTGTGAACGCACTCAGATCGGATAGCGATGCGATACCACATTCGGAGGTGGTCTTGGTCACTTGTCCACATTCCTGGGCGTCCCGGGCCACACATGGAGGACGTCCTACTCCATTTCTTGCCTTCCCATTGATCCATTTATAACCGACACCACAATATCAACACCGATCCCTTCCTAATGATCAATACTTTCACTAAATTGGCAAAGTCTTTCTTCACAGAGCAGCTAGTTAGCGGTAGAGGACCTAAGCCGCTCCCTCGGCTCTCAACGAGGTACCCGAGGGCCACCGGAAGCTCTGCCCGAAAGATCCGCTTATCTCACGCTAATGGGGAACCAGCAGACGTGAGAACAGTTCCCATCTTGATGAAACGTCAACCATCAGTGAGTCTGCAGATTTGGGACCTTGAGTGATTAATTACCCGTGACTGGATTGCAGGAAGAAGAGTTCACTTCAGGTAAGGGGAGTTTAGTCTTGGAGGACGCAGAATTCTATGGAAAACTAAAAGGCAATCAAAGATGTTTATTTTTTTGTATTAAAACATTAAAAATACGTTTTTATATGAAGCTGTGTTAAAACATAACACGCAATAAAAAACTTGATTAACCCCTTGTAGACGAATGTCGCAAATTTGCCTCAAACCCCATTCCGGTCTTAATGCCGCCGAGGTGACGATTGTGCCTGATGGTGCAAATACTACACATACCAAGGAAGCACTCTGCCGCCATCTAGTGGTCGGAGTGGAAAATACATACTAACCCCTTGGGACTGTGCAGCAAAGTTATTTTGAGGTATTAAGCTGTATTTGAAATACTGTTATGATGGAACAACAATGATTGTACAGAAACATATGTTGTTATTCAATTTCAAGCAAAAGCAGCATCAATATAATAATCTACATACCAAAATTTGTTGGAAAATAATTGGGAATTAATTCAGGCAATAAGGGGGTTAACTATATCACCAAAGTATCCACCTATGATCACGTATTTTTCCTGATGTTCCTTCCACTACTCATACTCTAATAGAAGACATGTTTTTATTGTTCATATTTACTCGTCTATTTTGAGTCTTTTACAGTTAATCTGCTTCAAAAGAGTTTGTTGTGTCCAGTTTAACCCACAGGAGCGTCGGAAGCCTCCCGACACATGTGCAGCTGCCACCGAGGAAACAAGTGACGAGCGAAAACTACGGCCGTCATAGACAAAGAGCTCAAAAAGGCAGAGGAGCGACAATATTTATATTTGTAAAGAATGTCTGTTCATTGTTCGCAGTGAACACTGTGTATATGTAACCGGTCTCTTCTTGCGGTGATAAACTCTGCGTTGTGTCTTATAAGTGATGACCGGGACTTTTTTCTTTCACAGGACTTTATTTCTCTGTTCTGTTCAGAATACAGCAGAACAGAGCACAGCGTCGGTCACATGCCGGTCTCAGTCAATTCCAGAACATTCTTAATACATCACAAAAAGATTTCGCATTTTAACAAAAATATAAATATAATAACAAGAATCCTTTACAAAAAAAACATACCTGTTCAGAATACAGCAGAACAGAGCACAGCGTCGGTGACATGCCTAACATAAAGAAGTACACAGTTTAACAGGCATTCTTTAAGACACAAAATGGCGGACACCTACGCACTTACACAGACACTTAATACATGTTTGCTAGCTTGCTGTAACACTCTGAACTAACTCACAAATGAAAATAAACCATTAAAGAATGAAGCAACTCGACTAGTATAATCTTATAAAACACATGAAACATTCTATACAACTTAGAGATAACTTAAACTACACACTTTACACATTAGCGTCAGGCTGTAAACCATACGTACCGGTCTCAGTCAATTCCAGAACATTCTGAAGAACATTCCTTTGAGGACCACGAAAAATAAATATAATGACCACCCGCGACCTACAGAGGGCGCCAAACACATGTAAAACACCCAATACAAAATCGATGATTAACAAAAACAGAAGGATTTCTGGTGGAATGAAATAATACTTTTAATACCTGCTACATATAGAGCAGAGGAATGTTTGCAGAATGAGCTGTAAGGAACCAGTGTGGCTCATAGTGACATTTTGTATTTAATTCAATCGCAGCTTTTCGCGGTTATTTAATTGCACAGGCTAACGTCGCGAATGCTTGATAAGATAAATTGGGCCGCCCTAGACAGGAAGCACGGGGGATGAATCTTCCCCGGCCTAATCCGTGATCTTCTTCGCACCTTTTGATAGATTGATTCCACTAATCCGGTCACACAAAAATAACCAGTTATCAATACTCCTCCCAAGGTCACGGGAGGAGATGGGGAATATCTCGCTCGGCATGAGGCCCCGCATCAGAGCACAACATCTTTCATCGCTGACCAGCGAGGTGAGAGGGGCGAGAGGGGCCACAGCGTGATAAACACCCCGCAACCAAAGCAAGAAGCGTGTGAACAGATAGGCCGAGAGAGAAATAAAAAATCCATACATGCACGGCCCGATGCGCGCACGCACACCTTCAAGCCCCGAGATTGTCATGCCCACGTGTGGCCCCCGCATTGCACGGGGATGGGGGGGGATTGCCCTTTCCTCCAACCCCTCGGCAGCGGTGCAGTTCCGAGCTAAGCTCAGTGAATCTCCTTTTAATGAAGTCTCGAGGTAAAAAGTGCACGCTCCCCCTCTGCTGACAGGCCCAGTGCCCGTGTGCCTTTCATCATTACGGTAATGGCTGCGCCCCCCCCCCCCCCGCTGAGTGGTTTGCTTCTAATCCGCGAGCCCCACGCATATTGCTGAAGATTCAGATCGAGCGGTTTGTCCGTCAGTCTTTTTTTTTTTCTCCAACAGCACCCTCCCTCCCCCCCCTGAACTGCTACACAAGGATCCGAAGTACTTCGGGGTTTTCCCCCCGAGCAGCGCTACATGGTTTTAATCTCTCTGTTTAATTAGTAATCCTTCTTTTACAGGTAGAACCGCGCTCCGCTGTGTTCTAAATTCAGTCATCACCCCCACCCCACCCCCCACACACAAACTTGTCATGATAATTGATTGTACTCTTACAACACGTCCTTCAGTACTGCGCTGCAGGCCATTTGTTACACTGTCGTTCCGGAATCAACGCAAGGCAAGTTAGAACGACAAGTGCTGCATCACAATTAACTTGAATTACAAATAGAGTATGACGTCACAGGGAAGACCTTTGCCTTTTATTGCATGCGTGGTGTAATCTATTTAATATTAAATATAATTGTTAGAGCCTCTTCTAATTTACCCGTTGCCGATTAAAGAGATACGAAAAACACCTCCACCAAATACATTGAAGAAAGATTAATAAAGATTGTTATTTAGACGTTATTTAAACATTTTTCAAATATACTGCAACTGTTATACACATCTACTGTATAGCTTTTCATTGAGCTATCGTACCCCCTCTACTGGATGTGCAACTCATGCCTAAGGCCGATTAGTATTCACCGAATGAGGTGCCATCGCTCACTCCTCTCTCATGGTGAGGAGAGAGCAGCAACGTATGGGTCATGACAATAATCCCAACTGTCAGGTGTGTCCTAATAATTCAGCAGCAGTAAATGTAGGAGGAGAAAAGACACCTTGAGCCTGGTACAGTAAGTGTAGACTGAGAATGTATTCACAGCGACTGATGAGAGAGAGAGGGGAAGAAAATAAATGATTTACGTTTTTTGGAAAAAGTGGACAACGTTCCAAGATTTCATGGACAAGATTCATGGACAAGATTTAAAAAAAAAAAATATTAAAAAGCGGTTTTCTCTGGAAGCCCCCCACGCTGTTTCATCATTTGTTGAAAGGCGGTACAACAACAAAAATCCCAAATGTAGCTGTTTAAACACAACTTAAAAAAAAAGAAAATCGATCTTTTGAATCATTTGATTCATCCATGTGAAATGTCTCGGACCGCACACTGTGTCAACTTAGTGGAAATGCCAAGCACAAATGTTGCGTGGGTGCACTTCAGAATTTTAAGTTCTGGGAGTCATCTTTTCAAAATAGTCGTTTTAATATGTGTCATTTTGAGGTGAACATTTCTGACTGAATGTTCTTGGTCAACTTTGGTGTATGAAAAAACAACCTTTTACATAATTTCAACATGGTCATGGTAAAAAAAGATAGAGAATTATGTATTTGTATACTATCTACTGATCTTAAATATAGATATCAATCCGTCTATTCAGAAAACCTGCAAACCACCTAGAAACAGCCACTTGTTGAATATAAATAAATAATTATCCATGAAATCTTGGAACGTTGGAGGTGTTTTTCCTATCTCTTTAATCGGCAATGGGTACCTTAGAAGAGGCTCTAACAATTATATTTAATATTAAATAGATTACACCACGTATGCAAAAAAAGGCAAAGGTCTTCCCTGTGACGTCATACTCTAATGGTATTTCTAGTTAATTGTGATGCAGCACTTGTCATTCTAACTTGCATTGCGTTGAGCTCAGAATGACAGTTTTAAAATTTAAAATCTTTTTAAAATTCAACGTTGATAAAAGAAGGGAAGTGAGGTTAGAATCTATTGGAGATAAAGATTACGTAAAATGCTGCATGTGGATGTAACGATTGAAAAAGCTCTAATTATCCTTAGGATTCACTAAATAACAAACAATAATCTCTTGACCCAGATAGGCTGGGAAGAAAAAACACTTATTATCCATCATAAACTCATCCAGGGCCTAAACAAATTATTGCTGGCATAAATACTGCATTCATTTCAAGCTGCAGTGAAGGGGAAAGCACAAGGTTGTCTTTAAAAAAAAAAAAAAGCACTTCTCTACAGAGACTCAACCTATATTAAATCAATGTAATTACATAAAATTAAAGTTTTTGTGTGTCGATAAAAAGAAACAGTGACACCATCCAAGAGGGTCGGTCTGGTCAAAGATTCAACTTTGACGCTGAAGTGTGATGTCTCAAAGCCAAATAGTGAGTCATTCTTTTTTTCGGGGGGTTATGCTACTTTTCAGCGGTGGACTTATGTCCCATTCGATACAGCCACTGTCATACAACTAATGATAACATGAACAAACTTTACTTGCTATTTAAAAAAACAGAGTTACAAAGTGCAGCACAGCCCGAAGTAAACATTTGGAGGAATGCGGAAGAGCGTGGACAACCTCGAGATCATGCAGAGAGAGAAAATAACATTTTTGTTTTTTTATATATGAGGTCACTGGCAACTATCACATCCTGCTTTCTGGCCTCAGGTTTGATTTTTTTGGAAGACGGCTGCTGGGAGCTAAAGAAATGGATTGAGCTTGAACTCTAAGCAGATTGAGCCGTAAAGGGGCACCGAAGGCACTTTATTTCTGACAGACAATATAAAAAAAATATTGTCATAACCCTCATGAATCTGTCTGCACAAGCCCAGTGGTAGCATGCACATACAGAATAATAGTGGGCCAGAGATTCAGCCCTGGAGAACGCCACACAACTCAGAAGGGCCCTAGTAGAGGAGGCATCACTCGTGTGCCTGCTGAGAAAGTTGTTTGATATAAAAAGATTAAAACCAGTCGAAAGCAGTGACCCTGAACTAATTTCCCATTCCCCAGTGTTGATTTTGGGCAACTTCTAATTAAAATCCACACCAGTACGCAAGAGTTACTTTCATCTTGCCAAGTATCACCGGGGGGGGGGGTCAAACAGAATCAGATGTATTTCATTGAGATACCGATATTGATGTATTTATTCAAGTTAGGGTCAGTTTAAAGGTAACATCATGAAGATACTCTCTGGAGTTCTCTTACTTTAAGAAAATAAAACAAAAAATACATTTCTGGAGTAGCTGCAACACTCTGAACCTGTTATATAAAATCATCTAATATGCATTCTAACAAATCCTGATGGTTAGATGTACAAACTGCATACAAACTGTTTCTATACAAGGGGCTTTTGTTAGATTTGATATTTGTATCCGTCTCTTGTTTTACACCAGTGAAGTAGAAATTGGGTTTTTCGCACCAACAAAGCAATGGGATTTAAAGAATGTGTATTTACAGCGACTGATGAGAGAGAGAGAGGGGAAGAAAAAAAATGATTGCTAATAGTGATGAAGTTCTTGGTATCTAATTTGTTTAGGCCCTGGATGAGTTTAAGTGTGCCGAAAATAGCGCAGTAGAGCAATAATGCGTGGTGTTGAAGGACCTCCCCCGGAAAAATTCGGACCAATGGCTGAAGAGGTTTGCTGTTCTTTTTTTATCGAGACGCAGACATGGGCTATCACACAAAACCAATTAGCTGTGTGTCTAAATAAACATATGCAAAGCTTTATAAATCTGACACACATTATACATATTCATGTTTTTTTGTCGTTTTTGTTTACACAGCTTTAGCACTGAAGCCATCATCGGTAGACAAGATGAGAAACGTATTTTCATGTTAATGGCGATGCATTTTTTTTTTTTTATTGACTACAACAGAGAGAGAAAACTTGTTCAGTAAGTTGAAGGGTTTTTGGAGTTGCATCAATTTCGAAGTAAGCACCCATTTACCTCGATGTTTTGTCGAGGCGAATGGATCTCACTCGTAAGATCCAAACAGAAAAACAAACTGGAGAAGTCCAATTTGTGTATTTGGGACCACTCTATTTGCTGGCCTCCATTTACTCACCAGGCAGAAGCATCTTTTATTTGCGGAGGTTTGATTTGGTTTCAGTCCGCTGGGCAATTTCAGGCCAATCAAAGGGCCGCGCACGGGCCAAACATCATCAGACTCTTCCGTGTTTTTCCCCCTACATCCAACTTTTCTTTCTGCATTTCAAAATAAATAAAATAAAAATAAAACACCCACAGCCCCACATCACTTTGCGTCGATGCATAATAATGTTTCACGTCTCTTTCTGCTCTTCCAATTTATTCCCCGTGCCTCCCTCGGAAGATATCATAATATGCCGGTGAAAAACCTCAGCTGAGTCTCCGCACATTGTTAACCTATTCATCAAACAATGTGCTCGATGCATATTTATGGCTCATACATCATTGGTCAACACATTGCACTCAATAAAACATTTGGACGATTATCGAAGCCCGGTCTACAGAGAGCCAATTCATCTCCCGGGGCCGCTTGCACCTCTTGAGCACGGCACTTGGAGACTTATTATTCAAAGCGTCCGCCATGTTCAGCTGCTATCAGACACGGCAGCAGTGGGACGGGGCGTCGTGCTGAGAGGAGAAGTATGCAAAATTCAAAAACAGGGGATTCCTCCACCGTCGGTGAATAGGAACACGGGCTGTGCAGACAAACGAGAATCGCATTCTTAGTTTCACATCTGAACCTTTCCTCAAATCTGTTATCTTCTTATTTGAAGGACATTTTAACACGTTTTTTCTTATTCTTTTTCTTATTCTTTTCGTTATTTTACAGCAGCAGAGCTCTTCATGGATCAGGTTTGTTGAGACTTGCAGGGGAGGTGATTTAACTCGGTGGTCACTTCCAAACACCGGTGCACTTGTTGTCTTTGCTGATCTCTGGTGCTCCCGCAAATCCAAGCAGCCGCCCCTTTAAATCAGTTGAAAAAGGCAGAAATCACACGTTGTGAGAAGGTAGGCTCATTGTGATGAACCCGCAGAGAATTATAACCCAAGTGAGCAGTCGCTCCTCGCTGCTACAAAGCACTCTGGTCTCTTTTAGCTCAGCAGGCAGCTGCTTTTCAGAAGAAATACAATAATGAAAGAGAATGTTGGGCTTGTATCTTCCCCCTGATGTTGCTCTGTATTTGCCGGATAACTTGGGCAACATTTTACTACCAATAAAGCCAGAAGACTCCTGTCAGAGTTCTGCTTTCAGCACATTACACAGCCCTGGCATCAATACTTTCACATCAAATCCACCTGAGGGCTGCAGTTAGCAATTCATTTTGCTATCAAGTCAAATACAGATTATTCTGATTGACCAATTCTCTGGGAAAAATTAAATAAATTTAACCTGAGTCAAAAGATGACAGCTGTGGTGAACTAGACAACCATCGTGATGGGAGACACTTCATCATCCATCCATTATCTAAACCACTGATTCTTTGAGGGGGCTGGAGTCTCTGGTTCTTGTGAATAAACTGTATGACAAACACCGGCGGGGAATTTCATTCTTCTGACCCTAACCCCTCATCAAATTTGATACAAATATTAATTTGCACTCATATTAAACTTAAAGAAATGTATGTGAACTAATACTGCAAGGCAATAACGCAGGTTTTGTCTTGTCTATGGAAATATTGGAACCGAAGATAATGTTGTGATGTAAAATTCTAGATCATCTATACTCTTCATAGGTTTCCTTCCATTATCCTCATAGCTGGATTAATGATGTGACCAAGCAGAGAAGGGATCAGGAATGTAAAACTTTTATTTCTAGAATGTTGTTTACAAGATACTTGAATAATAAGCTGATCAACGGAGACGCCTCCGGAGGCAGAGGGCGGATCACCTCAGTGAGGTACAGCCAGATGCTGGGCACCTCTTCATCAATGTCAACAGCTGATCTATGACGTCTTCCAGCACTTTAACTACCTGCTCTGCTGTTCAACATTTCACGCAGCAACAGCCCCATCCTCCTCCAGCTCAGTGTCAGGACCATCTTTACACGGACAAAAAAACTGGCGCACAGTCTGCCACAGTGCTCCTGGTGTCCTCCAAGCTGCCATGGTTGAGAAAACTGTCAAAAATGCTACATAAAAGGATCAAAGGCTCAAAGGATCAAAGGATCACTGGATCAGAGGACATACAATAAAATTGCATCCTAGAATTCCTATATGTACAATTCCTGACTTTGATCTGAACCAATCGCCAATAATTTGAGCATGTTGAAGCCCTCAAAAAGGCCATTAATTTACCTGAAAAATAATAATAATAACCCTTACAATTTTAATAGGGCCTCACTGTCGTGTGTGCCTGTCAGTGCTCGGGCCCTAATTACTTAATACACATGTCATGGGGGAATTTCTGGATATTAACTGTATTTGTGAGTATGAATATAAACAAGTACATATTTGATAATTTTGGATTTTCCCACATGTTATGTCGATGTAAAAATATGTAAATGTATATGTTGTTGTGTTTGTGTGTGTATATAAATACATATGTATATAACATATACATATAATTCTGTTGAGTTCCTTCATTTATAATCTATTTATCTATCAGTATACATTTTTCATAAGGATTGCTGAAGAGGAAGAAAAGATGAACAATATGTTACATGAGATGAATCATTTATTGACGCCTTGCCATTGAGAAACTGAGAATAATTGACCAATTATCAAAATGCTTTCAGATTGTTGTGCTTTGGACTTTTACTAATAACTTAATCAGAAGTCTGCACCATTTTTTAAACAAGCTTCTTAGAGAGAAATAATGACACAAACGCTTGCAACAAGAAGCGGAGAATTTGTTTGTTTTTGTCACAAATTGATTAATTTATGATTAATGTTATGAAGTGATTAGTCAGCGGGCCAGTGAACTGTGTAAGACTGTGCAGTTTGGTGGATTTGAACTCAGAAGCGCCGCTTATTAGCTGGGTAACCAACAAAGCTGGGGGAATAATCCCCTGCTTCATATTTGATGTGCAGATTTTTTAGTTTTTATTTGAAGTCCCAAACATAGCTCCTGCCTCCAGAGCAGCTTTGCTCCAGTCAAATATCTGTCTGACTAAAACTCCAATCTGCCGCCTCTCCGCATTAACACGCGATCAAACAATCCGTCTTGAAGCTCCTCGTGCCAGACAGCGCCTTCAGAAATCCCTCTGTTGTGACACGCCTCGACCCAGAACTACTAATAATGCCTCTCTTCTCTGCAGCAGATAGTTAGTGATATTTTGCCTTTCGGATCTCCGCGGGAGTCCAAAAGCTGTCATCACCTAATGTTAGCGGAGCGCCCAAAATAGCCCAGCTCTCTGTGAGCCGTGTCTTAACAACTCAGGATTATCGTTTTTAGTGCAAACCACCGACCCTCCTATTAGCGCGGCTTCCAAGATAATTTCCCAGGTTACGTTTTGACCTGATATCATAAATCATTTTGAGCACCAAGGGACATTATTTATTGATAACAGCTTCGCAAACACTGATTTATATATATATATATATAAGCACTCTGAAAGTGCATTCCCAGCCCCAGGGCTTAGGAATATAACAATGGCCCCTTACAGTCAACTTCACTTTTTTCACTTGTTCTCCCCATTACTCGAGCGTTTTTGAAATATTAACCAACTTGGTCCGGCAGCCTCCCCGAGATATTTTGTCAGACCAATCATCAATCGCCGTAACAAGCCCTAATTATGCCGCCGTTCCCGAACCATCCATCTGCACTTGCACTATTCCTTTTTGAAGCGATGTGGTGTCTTCGGCGCGACGGCCTCTGTGGCCCAGGGGGTCCTCCGCTGACCTCCATTGTGATTAAATGGAGCCATTAGACAGCCTCTTACTGTACAGCTACACTCACACACACACACACACACACACAGAGTGGGTTTGACCCCCGGTGAATTAATAGCGTCTTTACTCGGAATCCGTCTTTGGCGGCGCTCGCCATTAGTTGCTAATAGTGGTGTTATTTCACGGAAGGTGACAACTTGGCAGCATCCGACATAATAGGGATGGTTATCGCAGGGCTGTTTAACATGCTGATAGCTCCGGAGCCCGGCGCAGCACGGACCCGATGTTATCACGTCCACTCGAAAGACATTACCGGACGATAGGAAATATAAGAGTGGGAGTTTTGCAGAGGAGAGCGCTGTCTGTACTTGCCAGATATTCCACGTGATTAATGGACTCTGTCAGTGGGAAGGAGAAAGCTAGTACGACTAATACGATCTAGATACAAAACACGCCTGATGAAATCAATAGCTTTTTAATATTTTAATGTATTGGAAGCGCAAATAAGGCCAACCGCATACAATTAGGCTTCCATCACACCTGATCATCCAACTGTGTGATGCATTAGCTTTTCAGGAGCAGGTCTATGGTTTTTTTTTTGAAGCTGGCATCATTTTGTGTTACCTTTTACCATTTTTCCTTTGCTCAAAATTGAGACATATTCACCTTGTCCTCCACTTATTTCATTCTTTTGTGTGAAGAGAAGCCGCCATGCTGCCTCAGTGCCTTAGTGAGGCTTGGGAGCTTAAATTGCACATTGATTGGGCTTTTACAGCAGCGACACAAATGGCCTCTCATACTGGGAATATTTTCACTCCACTCAAGGCATAATGCCAATTGAGGACAACTGCTTTTGTGGCTTTAAAAGTCGTCCCTGGAAACCTTGGTGAAAAACAGTAACCAGAGCCATATGTTCCATTTAGAGGCCAATGTTGAATGCAAAAAAAATGGAAGCCTGAAGTTACAGACTGTATATAATACTGTCATAATTTATCTCATTTCCTTCTTTTCCTCCAACTTCATACATTTAAAAAGTACAAACAACTGAGATGGAAATTTTCCTGTGGCCTATACTACCATTGAAGGCCTCTTTAGTCACATTTATAAATGTTATGAGGTTATAGTCACGTTGGATTTGATTTCAGTAGATATATTCACGAGCCATGTTCACTGAAGACCCGGCACAATGTCGGTGGCGGACAACATTGACCATCCTCTATCGGATTTTTTAATAAAAGTCCAATTTAGTCCGTTGTATTGGCAAAGCAATATTGAAAACACAGAATGCATTACTGTGCTGGGAAAGTGTTCAAGGGAGGACGGAGGAGGGAGGAGGAGGAGGAGAAGAAGTGTCTGGAGATGATGTCCGCTGCTCACTTGTTCTAATTTCAAGGTTCTGGAGGTGCCGGGGACGCTTGACTAGTGGACGGTGATATTGCTGCGGCGCTGGGACGTGGGGGATGTACAACGGCCCCCGATGAGGTGTCGCCGGATTTATGGTTATGGATTACTTGCAGATTGTGTCACAGTGGCTACAGATGTTGAGTGTCACTGTGGGAGAGGGAAAGGGGGGGGCGAATGATGGTGTGGGGTACACTCGAGGAGATTCAGTCCATTTGCGCATGCTTGTCAGGGCGAAATCCCAAAGTGTCGGATGCTCATTTTCACTTCATAGCGAACTAACAGGGCATGCAATATAGCCATCTTATCTCCGAGTAGTCGTTTCCTCTTTGAAGGGGTAAATCAGCCAATCTGCAACAGTCCCATTTCCTTTTTTTTCTTTTCCCTGAATGGGGATGCATCATTTGAAATCCTCCTTGGCAATATTGACAGTTGTTCCAGCGTTTGATTGCAACGCTCTGTTTGGATTTTTTTGAATCCTCATAAAGCCGAACTTCGCTCCTCTAAAGTGCAATATTAAAGCTAATTATGTGGAAGCAATATTCTTACTCCGACAACATCCCCCGAGTGAGCCTGGGGGGCCTCGGTTATTCTCCGTCTGCTCCGTTTCATGAAGCTCTGATTAACACAAGAAAGGTTCATTGTCCCCCCGATGCTGTCAGGAACTTCAAAAACCCAAAGTTTTACAGCCGAAAGATGCCTGCGACAGATTGTTTACATCTATTTCGTGGTTGCGGAAGGAATGGGCAAAATATGTCGTCCTATTTTTTTGGGACTGCCTCTTAGTAAACGACCAGCTGACTGACGGAGGGAGACACAGATTTGTTGAGGAGCTGCACCACGGGACGGTACCTGGAGTTGCTGAGGGCCTTAGAAACAATAATAAGCACTCGAATAGCACTCAGCAGAGCGCAGTCCCCTTATGAAACCCCATTTAAATCCAATAAATCACCGATTTATTGCGGCAAATTACACTCACTCGTAGATATCACTCCCCCCAAATATGCCTGATGTTTTCCCCATCAAGATCCACAAATGATTCCCTGGGATTTTTGCTCTGAAAACCAATAGATCAGACCCCCTTTGTCTCGATCCGTGCTGGTATTTAATGGGTTCTTCTTTTCAAAGGAGTCAGTTCTTTAATTTCTTTTTGGTGAATCCTGCTCACAGACAGATAAACAAACAGTTACGAGGCAATGAAAACTCCAGAGAGGCACTTAGAGGGGCGCGTATTTCTGCAAAGGCTTATTGGCCACTCTGACACAATATTGCATATTGAGATGTGAACAGGACTTTTCTGCAATAATGCCTCTTATTCAGAGATGTTAGCTCTGGGCATATGTGTATTTGTTTTTTTTTAAAGATCTTTCACTTTATAAATTCAAATAAACGTCTTGTAATGTTTAATAAAGTGAAAAAACATTCTTAATCTCAATCGAATCTACTCCAAATGTTGGCAGTGTCTTCCTTGGTCCATTCACCACCTCATCACCAAGTTTTCCCATAATCCTTCTCACACACAGACAAATAGCAATCTCCTTTGTGGAGGTCATAATGCGACGTCTTAATAATCTGTAGCATGGAAAAGCAAGGGTGGCTTGGATAGGATCCACCTGAAAAGCATCTGTTGCTCCTGTCTGACAAAACTAAAGCCATCGCAGGCCAAAGGGTCGATCTCAGATCCCTGTCACCGAGGTTAAAGAGAGCCAGCCCATAGAACAGCTGGGACCGGCTGAGTGGAAATCGACACAACAGATGAAAATAACGTTTTGGCATCTGGACTGGTGAGCCCGGCCTGGCATTTAGTGACATTTTGCCTTCGCCACCGAGATGCATATGGAGGGGTCAGAGGCGGGGGGGTAATTATGGAATGACCATTCATAGGGGACCTATTAGCGAGCTAATCTCCAGACAGCCGAGCGGACAGTAAAGCAATGTTAGACGATGGTGTGACGTGTCCCCCTTATTTCCGCGCTTCTCCTTCACGCCCGCTGCACCCGCTAATGGCGCTCTAATGGAACCGAAGTTTAACCGAGCAGCAGGTGCTCTACCGAACAGGGACGCTCTTTTTCTAACTCCGTGAAGGATGGATTATCCATATAGTGGCAGGCTGGGTTTTCTTCAGGGATGTCACCAGGAGACTAAGTCGTCCACCACCGGCGTTGACATCAGGTATAATTTGTGATCAGTCTGAGATGTACGCCGCCGCTTAGGCCCCCGTTATTAAAGCTGCACCGATCCATATTCTTTTATATCGGCGATGGATTCAATGACTGTGTGTAATGCGCGCGGTGTCACTCGTAGTGATGAACCCACGGAGAAGGATCTCCCAAATCTGCCGGCACCTCTCAGACCATTCGAGCATCCGTCAGCTCGGTGTTTTGGTTTAACAGCCTGCAGCTTCAATTCTCGGCTATATAAATACCCGGCACCACACATCAGACAGGCCGAGGTATCAACCGGTGATCACAGAGGAGCACTTAGCTATTAAAGAGCCATAAATTTCCTTAAAGAGTCCGACTTTTAGAAGGTACAGAGATACAATGATAGACTCCACTTACCATTAGGCAGAAATGAAGTATCTCGGATGTGAACGGGGCCACTCTGCACGTCATTTGAGGGTCGCGCCCATACACCTGTTCGACCAATCGCAAGTTAGTCTCACCTTCTGATCGTGGATCTTTATAACATCGAATACGGAACTGACACTACCGAAAGGGGAAACGTGAACACTTGGAAGTACATAAGACCTTTGGGAGAAATTTGACTTTTAAGTAGGACCCGTGTCCCGTCCACTAACTTGGAGGACGCTTCACTTTCAAGAGGCGGACATGTTATCCTTTTTTATTTGCAAATCTCTGTTGGAGACCAAGATGGAGCGGAACCGAAAATCGGGTTCCCATGGGCTAAAAACACGACTTGAACGCTAATCTCCTTCTATCATGTTCAACATGAGATAAAATACAGCACACAAAAAAATGAAGGGATATTTTATCTACCCAACATGGGGTTGAACCATGTGGGCCATTGTTCAGGGTTATTAGTAAGGGGTTTGGTACCTGTTGTGTCTGTTGTGTCTGTTCAGCAGCAGCTGAGCCCTAGAAACATATCGCACTGCAACAAAAAAAGATAATTATTAAAAAAAAACTATTTTTGAGGTAGAATGAGCACAAAATTTAGGATTGTACCAAAACTAAAAAGCAAATAATACCCATATTGGTAGGGTAACATGAAAACTACATAAATATTGTGTGTACAGTCTGTTCCACTGATGAAAAAAAAAATTGTTTTTCTGTCTAAAAACAATCCATGCAGGTTGAAGCTGTATGGACGGTCTCAAAGATGAGCTGTATCGAGCTGCTGCCGCTTCCTCCACTGGTACGTCTAGACTGGAAACAGCAGAGAATTCAATCATTATTGTTTTACCGCCTCACAATTACTGGGGAGAGGTGAAGAGCACTTGCACTTTATTTCCCAATAGGCCCAGGCGGATTACAAATTAATTGACAAATTTGAAAAAATCAAGCAGAAGCGTTCGATGACGATAGAAATCCGGTTGCAGGACAATGCTGCCTCTTTAAAATGTAAAAACCTTTAAGAAAAATGGCGAGATGAGAGCAAAACTGAGAAGGCTCCTCGTTTTCCCTGTCGAGACAAAGTTCAAAACTCTTCACTAGATCATGATCCTGTGTTTTCAGCCCCCTTTACCTGGAATCAATAAGGGCCTGTCTAGCTTTGAGTTGGCGGAGACGTTTTCAGGTTGCACTTTCGTTTTTTCACGTCTGACCTTTAGAGGAGCAGGCATCATGCTTGAGAAAATGTCCTGCAAATCAATGAGGACAGCCCTTCTTTATTAACCCCATATTCACTATCAGACCCAATTTTTCTCCCACTGGTTTAGCGCTCCTCTGCCCTCCCAGTTTGTGTTTCTTGTCATCTCTCCGCGGCCTGCCTCAAATGAGCTGTGATCTTCGAGGGAAACCAGTTTGAATCTTTTCTAAATGCCTCGTGTTTCCTTAGTCGTCGTAATTGGACGGATAGAGTGGATTTAATCATTGCCGTTTCATCTGAGGTGTCTCCGGAGAGGTAAAAAAACATTCCTTTTGTGTTCATAATCCAATAGTCGAAACTAATCAAGTAGTAAAACCTCTTTGATTACCTGATGATAAATATTGAAGCGACAGAGGATTCAGACTAAAGCCTCTCCAATTACCGCCAGCGAGAAAGATAAAAGGTTTGCTTCCCGCCTTGATGAGAGATTTTAAAATGTTTTTTTTTTCTCTATTTACTGTTTTAAAGAAGAATCACAAAAAACAAAAGGACAACGAGCACACAAAAGAAAACATACCTGGTACAGCGTAAGGTGATTCCTGCAACCTGTTCGCTCTTGTGGACGCACTCGTTCCACATCAACATTACGAGTTTATCTCGCAATGGCATAGGTTGTTGTGTCACTCTGCTACACACACATCCGTCGCGGGATAACAAATTAGGCCTGACAAGAGCACAGAGAGCTCCTCTGAATAAAGCATCCTCATTCTAGCACCGGGCGTAGAACCAGTGAGGATAAACAGACGTCCGCGTATGTGTATGTGTTTCTAATTTAAATCAGTCCCGGTATTGAACACACGTCCAGGTGTTTTTTTTCCCGCAGTCTCCGTTGTTTAGTTCCTCCGGAAAATGAGACGTCTAAAATACAGCATCACTCCAGGGAGTGCTTCTGCCTCCCCTTTTAATCATTACTAAAAACGAACGTCAGGCAAATTTTATTAGGGCCATCTCAATTCGGCTGAAGAGAATCCAGACTGCTCGTTTCTCAGGCTCAGGCAACGCAGCAAACAAGCATCAGGCTCGTTATTCCTGCTGTCGTCGCTCGGGTCTGCTGGTTGCATGCTAAACACATGAGATGTTTGGACTCGAGGTTTCGTTAGCATTTGTTCATTCTGAACTCGCCGGAAGACAAGTGGGACAAATAAAGAATCAAATAAAACATGATGACTATCCCTTTAATTTTCTTGTAATTTCGACTATAAAACTTCTTGACATACAGTTAGTCGAGGTCATCCCTTTTTTTTTAATATATTTAATAGGAGCATGTTATGGATACCATAATGAAAATCGACATTATGTGACCTTTAACTATCGTAAAAAGTGTTATTAAACTTTTTTTGCCCCATTCTTCCCGCTCCGAGCAGCTGTACCATAATACCCAGAATAGACGCGCATACATTTTTCAAGCTGTGGCTTGTGTTCCTGGGTTTTACACAGACAACAAACCACATGTCCTCAGTGAAAAGGCGTTGTCATGCACATCAAAGACACTGACAAATATGTCCAGAGAGTTTATAACACAATTGTCACTGCCTCTGCCTGCTGCTGCTTTTCTTTCAACTCAGTTTGGTTAATAGATATGGACGCATCCTATAAAGAGAACCCTATATCTTTTTTATTATCATTGAAGATTCTTCTAACAGAGGCGGGTAACATTTGCATTCCAATATCAATGTTTACCCCGTGTTTACTCTCCGCAGCAGCAGGGATCAAAACCGAAAGGGCCGCATCGATCAAAGTTCATCGGCTTTGAAGAGGGAAGGGGGGACAACAAGGAGAAAACGAGTAGAGAAGGTGACTGAGATGAGAGAGGAAGAGCGGGTACGCCGTGAAAAAGCCAAATCAAAGATAGAATATCCTAAAGCAAGATGGCAAATGTTTGTCTGACAAGATCTTCCTCTTACCAGGCAGTTTTTTACATTCGAGAGCATTTGAACTGGTTTAAAATTTATATTAACATGTTCCATGGGAGGTTGAGTGTCTCCCATTTCTGTCCTACGCTTATTTTAAGTAAAGTCTAATGCCTTGATCAGGGTTTGCCACTTTGATAGAGGGCATGGCAGATGAAACACTCACCAGCCGGCAGGTGACACCTCACAGCTGGGGAACACCCTCCGCTCAGCGTGGAGGATTGAACCGCTACTCCATGTTTAATTTGTCATCTTTGCTGTGTGTGTGCCAACTCGCAACACAGGTATCAACACCAAGATTTTTTTATAGATTCTAAATCTAGATCTTATTACAGCAAAGACACGTTTCCGCTCACAACAGTGTGTGTACTACATTACCCGTTCTACATTTCCCACAAATATTTATTAAAGGAATCAGACGGATTTTGCCCTCCTCCCCCCCCCCCCCGATAATCTTAACATGATTGAAATTGTGAATTACACAGCGTGCATTTTTAGAAATGCATTAAAGCTGCATTAGAAAAAAAGCTCACGATGCAAGAACAGCACGTTGGGCAACAGGGGTAATGACAGATTAGCCAGAAGGAGAGGCAGTCAATCTGACGCTTGGCACTGATGCTACAGGATGAAGGGCTCAGAATTGTGTGTGTGTGTGGGGGGGGTCTGGGTACACTACCACCAGCCGTGAAGATATTTACATCAGCGTCTCTGCGACTCCTGATCGGTGATATCTGCTGAGGGATGTCGACGCGCATTCGCCTCAAGAGCCCGAGCACGTCGTGTTCGAGAGGATTTATTTTGGCCCGCTCAGGGATGAGGGGCAGGGAAACAGCTGCGTGAAGCACTAGAATAAAAAAAAGTAACAAACATCATGACACAAAAGACAGTTGACGTAGTGGGGAAAAACAAAAACAAAGAGGGGATGGGGGAGTTTGCAGTCAGTTGCATCCGCAGAGGTCTTGCCCTGTACTGCAGTGATATCCTGCATGAAATACAAGGACACTTCACAGAGCTCCTTCCAGATTTGATCGTTTATTAATTAAAAGAAAGTCTGTTTCCATCCATTGCTATGACCTAAATATCTGTGAGTGCATAATCATTTTCATTACACTGAACATATTCATTGCTGTGGACAACATACATTTCCAGGTTAGGATTATCAAATTAAAAACAAATACTAATCATGCAATCCTGGACAATCCCTCTCACCCCCTCCACAAAACACTGGACAAGCTAAGGAGCAGCTTCAGCCACAGACTCATTCAACCCCGCTGTTCTAAGGAACGATACAGGAAATGGTTCCTCCCAACCGCAGTAAGACTGTACAACTCCTCTACCTCTGTCAGAGCCACCATCACAGAACTGCACTAAATATACCTGTCTCCTTGCACTGTGTACCCTGTACAACACTCCGCTCCATATACTGGAACACTTACTTCACATCATATGTGATATGTGTTAATATAAACCATATTGATATTATATATCATTTATACAATATTGTCTTTTGCACACTCTGTCTACATATTCTTACACTCATAGTATATTATATTATCTATTGTATAGTCAAATACTTATATTTATACCTCTACTATATATCATATCATATTATATCACTGTCTAACAATAACATTACCATCATATCATCAGTACTATTACCATCATCTTGCCACTGCAGCTTATCTACCTATTTATCTGGTGTTTCTGTTTTTTATTCTTTCTACCTCAATATATATTTTTTTATTGTATTGTATTGTATTTTATTGTATTCAAATATACCCTCTGCTATGACGATTTAATTTCCCTTCGGGGATGAATAAAGTAATCTATCTATCTATCTATCTAAAGTGATGAAGCCATTGCTCGCCCTGCATTTGAAATCCCTAACCTTGTTTGTTCTCCCCTGGTGGAAGAACATCACGGCAACACAGCAACTCGGGCCGAGCTGTAAATAGTGACTCAGCTCCGTCACTGTCAGCCACTGATGGAGTCATGACGGGCAAACTGTCACCGAAGCCCTAATAACTCACAGCAAATACTTTTGTTTATTCATTATTATTCGTTTATCATTCTGGGAAAACGCTGCAAGTATATCTCAGATTTTCAGACGCTGACGACTAAATTGAGGCGTTACACAACGTGTCTCCACAGAGGAGTTCTGAGCAGAGGAGTGTCCAGGAAGTCCGAGACAAAGTTGCGTCTCCTCGAGGAAGCCTGGGGAGGAATTGCGGGTAGAGCGGAGGACGAAGGACGTGGCTTTTGGACACAAATCATTTGTGAAGAGCGGCTTTCAGTTTCAGACGCAAGGTCATCCTCCTTATGCTTCCGACGCTGCTTACTCATGCCTTAAGATTATCTGTGTGCAAGTGCATGTGTGTGTTTGTGTGTGTGTGTCAGTTTGTTTACTCATGGGACCAGAGGTTATTTCAGAGACAGACAGTGTTAACTCCAGCAGACACACTGAGACACACACGCACACACACAGGCAGACACAGATTAATCTTTGTCAGGCCTCGCCGCGCCAGGGGACTCTTTGGAACTAGTTTGTGAGTGGAAGGACACAGGAGGACATGTAAACAGAGCTCACCGATGTCTCGACATGTTCAAGCGACATCGGACTGTACCGCGGGCCGAATTATATAGATTGCGGGGGGGGGGGGGGGGGGTCGCATTAGAAGCCATGCTTTTAATTTGAAAAGAGCAGGTACTCGCAAAGCTTCCCTGACATACTTTAGGGCAAGTTGAAGGACGGCGAAGAAACACAGCGGAGAGGTCGATGACGTGGTTTCCCTGCGTAGGGACACATAGCTCCATAATTTGAGTAATACTCCGGCACTGAAGTCCCATCATTGGCTATGGCTATAAACAGAATCACCTTCAAAAATCCTGAATCCATCTCAACATTTCCTCACTTGCTACAGGCAAAAGTCACATGCCCTCCGCTGCTGTCGTCCAGCTCTCTCAGATTGCGTGGCGTCTGTGAATGTGGCTTTATCGTTGTTAACATCATAAATGTGTGTAGCGCTGATCAAAGTGTTCTGATTTGAATCCAGCACAAGGTCAGTACCAAAAACACTTTCTTGGTCAAAAATAAATATATTTTCATAAATATTCCTCCTCTGACAGAATTTGAATGGAGGTATAATGAGCAATACTTCCGCCAGCCACCAGGAGTCGATCAAGTCAGGGGTTGCAAAATTCCAGGAATATGCAAAGTGGGAAACTTTCCATGGGAATATACGGGACTATATGGTAATACGGGAATTAACAGAAATTGTGTTGGTAATTTATACTAACTGTATTTACCTTGTCATATACAGACATAAATATAGATTTTTTAGTTTTGTCATAGGCTGATTTGAGCCCTGAGGAAACTTTGGGCACTTGACTATATGCTTCTGGATCTTTGTGTCATTCTTAACATAGGTCTTTGCATCGTATTTTCAAGTGTACACAGCCTTTCCTTCTACATTGGCTGGGGTGAAATGTCTCAGTGGAGGGTTGAAATTCAACGTGCAGCGTGTGCTGCATTCCATACATCTTTAAAATAGAGTTTTGAATGATGTTTTTATTGCGCAGCGTTTGATTTGCGAATATTTTTTTTTTCAAAATTCCCGAGCTCAATATCCCCATGGAGAGTTTCCAGAAATTTACCGGAAATTTTCCGTCCCTTTGCAACCCTAATCAAGATCCAGGTTTGGCTTCACTTTTAGGAGCAGTCATGTCGTCCATCTTTAGATACAGTCTATGATGTGAGCGTTCTTCTTTTTTCCAGTGTATCACTTTCAGTACCACACAGGCACAGAAAACAGGGACCTGACACACTTGTTCCCAACCTCTCAGCTGGTACTTGAACATATTAGCATTGCACATGGGCCTCTGTTGAATTATCATACAGTGCTTCTCCATCTGTGAACCACCCCTCTGCTAACCGGTGCAATGATCCACAGAGCAGGACCTGGACCACCACGAGCCGCGGATGACGGCCGGGGCTCGGCACACCACCGCGAGGCTTTAATAACGTGTCATCTCTCCCTTACAGCCGAGTGCGAGCTCCGCGGTGTGTGTGCCGGCTCTCGCGTGTGACTGTGCCAGCCTGTGTACGACTCTGTCACATCCACCGCGAGACGACCAGTGATTCCCCCTCTTTATGCGTCCTGCGGCAACACTTCAACACGCCGAAGTGACAGAGGGAGTCGAGCCATGAAGGCTCGCAGCGGGCCGTGCGCTTTTTTTGGGAGCTCGCCCGTGTGCAACCTGTACTCGAGCGTGTGTGTGTGTGTGTGTGGGTGTGTGCGTGTGCCTGCAACCAAGTGCTTGTTTGGGCCTGGAGTTAGAACAGAGCTGCTGCGGCAAAAGGTACTTCGGTTCTGCCCTTGACCCAAGTCAATCTGCCACTTCTTGTTCTCAAATTAAGCGCGTGATGGCTGTGTGGGTTCCGGCCCACGCACCTTCTGGCCACATGAGCATCCGAACGTCCCATCCTACCAATCGCTGCCTCTCATCACTGCAACTGATTGACAGCCTCCTTAAAATTCAAAAAAAATGAGCTCGGGTGATATACGATGGACACGATTTAATATCCACTAGCCTCGTAGCATGTGTGCTCGACGTCATGCGAAATCAGCGGAGAAATACTTCCAGGAGGAGTGAGAACAAAACAAGTGGCTATAAAGCAGCAGCGCAGCCTTTTTTACAGCCTCTCTGCAGAGAGGGGGGGGGGACGAGGATTTACACCCGTGATGCAAACAGGAGGACAGATGGAGTCGCGGAGTTCGCTCTGCCCCAGTTAATTCCGATCACTGTGTGCTCAGGGGCGCACGCGTTGTCTTAATATTTCGGAAGTGCATAAATGGCGATGCTAATTTGGTCGCCCTTGAAAGTATTTCACCGAGAAAGTTGGAATGGAGCGAGTTTGTGGGAAAGTTTTTGTTATTCGGCCATACTGGTTGCCAGCTTAAACTTCCGGAATTCCAACCTCAGAGGAATATTCAATATAATTTGGCTCGGCTACATTATGTCTGTTGATATCGCTCACCTACTGGAGGAGCAGCTTGCGTGCTCATGGCCAGCGCTAATGCATTACTTCCACTGAACATGTGAAGAGGTTATTTTTAAACGCGGCGGATGGGAGGATTTTTGGAAACTCGCACAAAGACGCGTCGTGAAGAAGCGCCTGGCCGAGGAGAACAGACACAATCCTCTTGCAACGGCCGGTGGGCAGCTGGGGGGGGGGGCCAATCCGACAGATTCTGTTTGGGATGTAATTGCTTCATCCTCGAGATTGTGTTCACGCTAAAGGAAACCCTGTTCCTGCAATTTACAGCTAATTAGCGCTTAGCAAGTGGGCGCTTGAGGTGTAAACAGCAACCTCGAACCCAGGCCCACACTTTCAATGTGACACGTAGTTTGATAATTTACTCACCAATAAGGCTAATTATTGGATGGGCTGCGTGAAGCTTGTGTATCAACACCATAACTACTCTGCTGAAAGAACGTTTACACTAGTTTTGCTTCGGAGAGTGTTGTCATATTGTAAGGTTTTAGAAAGAATAATGGCTAAAAGTCACTGTTTTCACTGTGAGAAGTTGGTTGTTTTTCTGGTTCCAAGAAAAATGGAACCAGAAAAAACGTTGACAGTCACTAAATGCAGGCCCAGGAGCCTCGATGGATCGGCGTGCACTTTCATTTGGTTCTGCGCGGGTGTTCTCGCCGCGGCAGCCCTTTAGAAGATGTTTCGAAAACGCCTCGAGGCGAGTGGCAAGTTGTCAAGAAGAGCAGCGGGGGGGCTAAAAAAGTTATTTGCCACCAAGTAAATCTAAACTACTGGACAGTGACCCTAAGTACTTTACTGAGCTGTGGTTTACAACCTGAAAGTGCTGGCCCCCCCAGGTGGGTACTCATGCTGTTGCAAAGAAAGACCAACGAAAAAATCGAAAACAAAGTTACAGTTTGAATTTATATATATATATAAAAGTTATTTTACACCTGATGCCTATACATTTGATGTCAAGCAATTGAAAGTAAATGAAAAGAAGTGAGCACAGGGTTAGTTCACAAAAATGATGCCAAATAATTGAATTGGACATCTGAAATAAATTCAATAATGATCAGAGTTACGATTCCAAATATTTAGCTGCAACTAAGTCTGAAAAAGTATTTAGAACAATATATCAGGCAAATGAAATCAAAGACTTATAATAAAGATTGGCAATGACTTTCCACTTCCTCCAAAAATAAAGCCAAAATATATTTTCGCTTATGAACTTTTTTATGTCTACCAAGAAAAACAATGAACGTGTATTTTGGCTTTTTAAGTTTCGCCCAGGTCCAGTCTGCTAACGTGGAGAAGACAGGCACCAGGTGGCGATTGAGAGGCATTTGACTTCGCCTTTGGGAAACCGTCACGTCGTCTGTCTTTAATACGGTTAACGGTTGAATTAGGCCGTAAAAAAAATTGATCAGAAAATACCGCCATAGAATAACTGTATGGAAACTATGGAAGTATCAGGAGATGGAAAGAGAGTTAGCAGGTCTAATTCTACGACTGGGGGTGTGCTCATCTGTGCGAAGTGGCAGCTCAGTAATGAGACCTGAACGCAAATGGCCAAAGTTATTTTCCTTATCCTTTACAAAAACAAACTGTAATAAGTCCAGGAGAAGGAACCCCAAAATAGCACATGCTCTCCGTGTTTATTTATCATTTTTATACCCACAGGGTGATTTCTCCCAGTTTCGTGCAAGTCATGTTGGCGTTAAACCTGTCTCAATTAGCCATCTGGGGGGTCAATGGAGAAATAGCACTCGGGCTGTAATCACGGTTCCCCCCACCTCGCCTGCCAAGCGCTAACTAACCGGCTGTGCTCCTCCAGCTCCCAACTCTCCAATGTCCTTATGCGTTTGATAATCACTCGATGGAAATGTTCACAGATCTGCCCCTCTGTATGTGTGTGTGTGTGTGTGTGTGTGTGCATATGTGACTGACTCCCTGCGCGACTGATGATCATCAAGTGAAAACATTTAGATTGCCTGCTTCTCAGTGCCAGTCTGGATTAAGCCGATGATGAGGCGATTCCACTTTGATTACCATTTTGTCATTTAACCTGCATGGATAATGGGGGGCTATCAGCAGAACGCGGGGTAGGGGGGTTGGGCTCCCTAGACCAGACACCCTCTACGTGCAAACACACACACTCACACGTACACTCTCACAACAGTCCTGATAATTGACTCATCGTGTCAAGGAAAAGAAAGTACAGTCCTCACGATGCACAATTTTTTTGCAAAGGCCTTCGGCGACACAGCTTTTCGTAATGTGATGAATTATTCAGCTTATTGTTTTTAATTAGAGTGTTGTTGTTGTTGTTGTTTTTCGATCGCTGCTTTGGCATCTCTCGGCCCCTAATGCTCTCTGCGATTTTTAATTATTCTGGAGTACCACCGGGGCTGAGAGAGAATAAAAGGTATATTGAGGTAACACTGCATCGCTGTATTTACGAGATGAGAGATAACAGCATGCCCTCTGATTAATGGTTATTTATTAGAACTGCATTTATATTGAACACTCTTATCGTATAATTACAAGTTGCATTCACCCACTGACACACGTTCATACAGTGCCTCTTTACGCTGCACTTTTTCTATCATGCATATATTGTATACTTGCATTGGGTGCAAGTCGGGGGGGGGGGGGGGGGTCAGTCTCTTTGCTCAAGGACACTTTGCCTCTCTCTATCACCACTGGGCCCGCGTTTATGAGTTGGCATAGGCTCTAAACAATAATATGCGCATGTACACTGAAATGATACGTGTCGGATATTAAATTCAGTGGCTCCCATCAAACCACCATCGAGGTTTTAGTGCTCTTCTAGGTAAAGACGGTGTCCTTTTGCGAGCGGGCCACATAAAGTAGCCCCGGGGCGATACTGTGTCCGTGTCCTCGTCGTTTAAAGGTCGGCGTCAAGAGGGCGATGTCGAACAATGCCCCCCTGTGTTCCTCTCCCATCGGGGGGGCGGGTCGAATTAATACCGCGCCCGCTTCTCTAACTGACAGTTATTTATATTTGTGGACTTGTTGCCTTATGATGATCACCTGCTGGAGCTTGTTGTTTGCCCGGGGATTTTATTTACTGCTTCATCAGCGCTCGTGGGCACAGTCACTTTGGCGAACGGCTCCGGCTCTAAATCTCAGAGCGTGCGCGTGTCCCCCCCCCACGCGTACGTGCCCCCTATGGTTCGTGAGTAGCTCTCGCTTTGAGATACCGAGAGTGAATTTCGGCGGGGTGAGGCAGGGGGACATAAATCCGGGGCTGACACCCTCGGTGATAGTCATTAGTCAGCCATCACCGACCCTGGCCCTCTGCCACGCCATGAGAGCCACCTCACCCTCCCCTCTTCCTCCCTTTCTCTCTCTGGCCTCCCCATTGCGAGCTGTCTCGCTCGCCCGCAGCCTCATTCCTCTAATGGAGCCAATGAAATCAAGAGGATTCATGTTGATGCGCACAAACACACACACACACACACAGACACACACACAGACTCCGTATATATATATATATATATATCACTGACAGCATGTTTAAGTAAATGGATGTTAAGTTCTAATTAGTTTACTTTATATTTAGAAGGGGAGAAGTGTAATGAGGATAATGGAGGCATGAGTCAGTAAAAAGTCGCAATTAATAGTAACTAACTGGGTTTAGATATTTGAAAGGGGGGGGGGATGATCCTCTTGCTCTTTAACTGCATGAGATCCGTTTTTTTGGATAAAAATTCGATATACAAGCCGATGAACTGGTCCTCAAAGTAAAAGCGTTTAACTAACCCGTTCATCGTAACATGGGCTCATCTGTTCCCGGTTTGGGGTGATCGAGGTTCTGGTCGGGATTCGCTTTCTTGTGAAATTGAGAGAGCGGCATGCGCCATCTGGGCACCTGGCAATTGAAATTTGCCAGGGGAAGGGGGGGCAAAGAACACGCTGGTTTCTAGTCTTACACTGCTAGCGTGTGTGACATCGCGGAGGTCAGGCCTTGAATGAATCAAAGCCCCGGATCAATTCAGACTGCAGAGCTCCCAGTGTCAGTCCGACAGCCTTTTATTAGATTAAATGTAATCATTGCGAGCGTCCGGGCCTCTGCCGCAGCAGGGCGAGAGACAGGAAATGAAGTGCTTTGGAAATATTAGTCAACTTCCTCGACCCTGAAAAGAACCGAACCGCTTCACAATTCTTCGACGGAAGTCCACTTGTTGACACAAGAGCTGGCCCGGTGAACGCTTAAGCTGAACAAACCCGGGGGCTGTGTGAAGGTTTGCACTTACATCAGGCGTGTATTTATGACTCCTGTTATCATCTATGCTTATTTTAAACTGTTCTGCTCTGCAGGTTCGCGTGCCACCTGCAGAGAGGATGGGGGGTTCTGCCAGGAATGAATTGAATGTACTGAACCTAAGATTTATGCAACGGTGGGGCACTTGCTTGTGCAAACAAGCGATTTGAATGATTACATTTTTTTTTTAATTCTGTTTGTTATTCCTTCCAGCCCCGGCCAAGCATAAGGACAACAATGACACTTCTCGACATTGGCAGATCTGCCCCAGCTAAGGCTGTGTTCAGGCCTTACAACAAGGAATTGTATAGACAGAAGATGAAAGGATAAGGAAAGCACTGTATAGTGTTTTTTGCACCTTTTTTCATCTTCTGACCGATGCCTGAAGCGACACGCCGATTCAGCGTTGAAGTAATTTGTCGGATAATGAATTTACACTATGCTTAAAGGTAGAAATACTACACTGTAAAAATACTCCAATTCAATGCACAATGAATGTGTTACTTCTTTAGATGAGAATGTAATAGTGGTATTGAGGTGCAGTACATTTATCCTTTGTTCCTCCCTTTCCAAAGTTTTCAGTACGTCTATGTCAAATTATTGTCAGGATTCTGTGTCAGTGAATTACGTGAGATGAAATGCATAATGTTTTAGCCCCATCTATTAATATTACAACATTTTGTAAGGATGCTTTTCAGAAAAAATGTCAAGGATTAGGAAACAAAACATGTGTGTCACTTCAGTTGATATAAGAGCATTGTTAACCAAGGAGGAAATCACACCTGTCACTTTGTCGGCTTGTTTCTCAGCAGAATTGTCCAAAATCAAAACTTGGTCGAAGGATGGAACATGGGCCGAGAAAAAGAATCTTGGCAATCTTGGTATATTCCTTAGTAGTATATATATATATTCTCTTTATCACTTTCTCTAACATTTCCAGTGGAATAATTCATGGATCCTGATAAAAAAATGGCATTTAAAGGGGACTGATGTTCATGAGTGTGTGCAAATTGTTGCTGGACCAAATGAAAATCTGGATCTATCTATTTTGGGGTTGGGTGTGTTCATAAAGGGACAGTCCCTTGGCAGAGGCAGGAACTGGACCAAGTCCTATTCTACTTTAAATGTTCAGTTATAATGTATTTTGCACTCTATTATCTTTATTACCTCAATATGGGGGAATACTAATGCTCAGTATTTTCAGAACTGCTCTCATTAGTCTATTAAATACCAACAAAGAAATAACTCCTGAAGATGTGACTGTACGTTGGAGCTTTTTAAATATCGGGGTTGTTGGCATGCCGGTCCACGATGGGTCACATCGTGAACACACACATCAGCCGCTCTACAAAGGAAGCAAACATCAAAGCCCACGTCAACCGCATCCAGCTATAGGAGGCATGACATTCCCTGTGACAATTGACCCTTTAATGCCAAGCTCACGGTGCGTGACCTGAAGACGTGGCGAGGCCTTTCCACATGGTTGGCATCGAATAAGAAGCAAAAGGTCAGAAAAAGGTATTTTCATATTTTTAGAAGCATATCAATGGGACGCGAGTCAGCGGACGTGTATGTGTGCTCTTTTTTGATGTGTGGCGGCGGGGGAGTAGCGAATCGGCAGCTTAAAAAACCCGCAGACGGGAAAGGACGGAAGAGAAAGTGGAAAATATTTCTCTCCCATCTTTCTTATTTCCCCCTTTACAGTACTTTAATCCTCTTCACGGCCGGCTGAACAATCCACAAACATCCTCAATCACGGCGACCAAGAGCGGCAGTAGTGCTGGTTGAGGGGCGCGGCCGATTGGAGTGTCCATCCCATCTGTCTGTGTCCCCTTCAATCAGAACATTTCACTAGAGGAAAAAAAAAAACATATAGCCGCTTTCTTTTATTCGGGGATATCTACATTCCGTCTAGGTGAAAATTCAAAACACCAGGCCAATTCAGACAGTGTTCTGAGGGACTGCTTTGAGAAAAGGAAAACTGCGGTAGTTTAGTCTCAACTGCTCTGTTACCATGGGCACGCTTGATGATTTCATTTATTTCTTTATTTTGCAAACCACAATGGGGACCTTTAGAAAGCAAAGTGTGTGTGTGTGTGTGTGTGTGTGTGTGTGTGTGTCCAAGATAGAGAGCTCGCTTGTGTTCTGTATTGTGTAATTATGTCATGAATCTGTTATGAGAACCTGTACAGCCGCGCTCTGGAGAATACAATTATCTCCGAGTGATGAACAAGCCGAGGAGCATATTGTGTTTTGATTCTCAGCTGTGTCGCCCCCGCTCTGCAGTTGCAATATTTCCTTTCTGCTTTGATGCCACCGGCGTCCTCGCCGATTGGACGATGCCCTCGGAAGCCTGCAGCATGTCCCGCGGACAAGGCGGAGCTGAAGGACACATTTGATACTATAACAGAGGTGTTGGACAGTGCGGTGTAGAGCCTCTATTTAAAGTTGTACTTTTTAGTTTTCAGTACGTTGATTTCTTATGTACGTGTATTGAGTTATTATTAAATAATACCAGGTAATGTTGTGCAGACAGAAGGACGCACTTGTCGGGAAATAAATACGCAAGCTGCAATCAGGAATTCACCTCCATTAATTTCTTAATTTTCCAATCTCGAAGAGCCAGTTTCCTGAAGCAACACCTAACAACAAGTCAATTTAATGCAGATTTCCAAAGTGTGCGACATTTATTTTCCATCTCTCGTTGTTTTTGTGTACGTTTGGAGCTGTGCACGCACACAAACACACAAAAACCGAGACAGCGAAGCGAACAAAGCAATCTAAAAGTCTCTAAATTGCTTCAAGGCACACATTTATGTATATAAAGCAGAAAGGTGGGTTATCCTCAGAGACCTGGCGCCAGTGAGACATTTCCGCGACGGGTCATTGATCGGGAAAATTTGGATCGTTTCACTCCCACAATTCTGATAAACAACTGACAAAGTCGAACAAGCGAGGTTACATGCCTGGTGGGGTAAGCATACAATTCGGTAAGGCATGAGGTAGAGTTTGCCGTACACATCAAGATTGGGTTTTGTACGACACAACATCGGGACGAACATCTTGCGAAACACAATGTCTCACACCACTGAGTGTCGACTAAAAATTGCACTCCCCCTCTCCAGACTCACTTTGGCAATACTGCGATTCACCTGAGCTTTTAGGAGCTTTCGCTAACTTGCTCAAGTGCCTTGCCCCCGTCGCCCCTGAGTCGATTCCTCTGCAGTTGTCGTTTTTCTCTTCGCAAAAATTCCCCAAACTCCTTCAAAGGGTTTTTAGTCCCGGCCCAGTGCTTTGATTTGACTGAATCCAACCCTGATGAATAGAAGGAGGGGCCGGTTGAACGGTTTAACGACCTCTGCATTAAGAGAGTGGTTACTAAGGGGACTCATTCATTTGTACATCCCGGAACCATCAATTCATGAACTCCCCTCTGCCATATTTACACACACCACTTGTGTACAGAGCAGGCAAAATTTGGTGAAGAAGAAAAAGAGTTATCAGCGTTTTATTGCAGCGGATGTAGCTGATGGATGGTGTTTTGCCCTCCGCAAGGGCGCAGCGCATTTGAAAAAGCAGTGGCACGTGATTTAACTGTGAGCAGGGAATGGATTTTAGTGGCCCCCTTCGAATCGTGGGAGGGGGGGGGGGATGACTTGGCTCAGGATGAAAGTCGTGCACCCGTAATCGATGCCAACTGAGGGGCTAATCACGGCAGACACAGAAATTAGTCCCACTAGTGCTGGGAGACTGTGAAATATGAAAAGTGCTGTGTGGGTCAAGGATCCCTCCTGCTTTAACATTCTGAGGGAGGGAGTTGATGCTCCGATGCCAACGGAAGATGCTCCGTGCATTATAGGAAAATACATTGCACGGCCAATTAGGATGGCCTCTTGCTAATAGCCTGAGTGCATCAGCATCAAATGCTAAGCCTTTGACGGATTATCAAGTGGCACAATGTGAAATCACCTAATGGGGTTCTCGGTGCAGCTTTAATGCTCATGATGATGAATCTAAACTAATTAAGGTGAAATGGCCACACTTGATTTGCATCACATGAACCCTGCATCCTCCACGTTATCAGACGGGGCACGGAGGAAACTTGAAAGTCAAATAAACTTTTCTCAAAGACGTGTTTCTATCATTCGAGGTGGTTTTCATCACACTCACACATGTTCACCTCTTATTTTTTCTGTTACTTTGTTTTTTATAACCTGTGGGATACGATAAAAACAGATCGAAGCTTCGTGATTGACAGCTGAGACCGAGCCGCGATTGCTGAGGCGCTCATATCTGCGTGACCTCGATGCCGCAGATATGGCTCCAGATGTGCAAGGCCATCGCATCCAGGATATTCTGGCTTCATTTCTGCATAACGGGAGGAAGTGGAGACGTTTTATTCAGCATCATAACTCATGGGTCACACTCGGGAAAGGATGTGGTGATTCTTTTTCTAAATATGTGCTTTTTCTCATTTACAATTGGACAGAACCAGCTTTTCTAACCTTGTTCCTTTCGATACTGATGAGCCCACTGGTCCATCTCGACCAGTCTGCTCAGCAGTGAAGCAAGAATACGACTAATTTTACTTTAAAATGTTTCGTTTGATCCGTGCACTGGGAAAAGTGGGAACGGGTCCCCAGATAAATCCCCCATCACCATATTTCACCAAAAGATAATATCTGCAAAAGTAGAGAGCCTAATTATAAGTAAGGCTCGTATGACCATTCACAGTTGGCAGGATTTCAACCGTGCCTTCAAACCGTTTCACTAATTAACGTCAGTTAAATGAGGGCCGCCATATTTTTTGAAAGGTAATTATATCGTTTTACAATTCACTGACCATTTGTCACCACTGAGTATAAATTAGCTCTCGTCTGCCTAATTGTGCCTCATCGCATTGGACAAAGAAAAAAAAAGAAAAAAGAAGAAGAAGGCGGCAGGGAGATGAAAGGAATGATCCCAGAGAGAGTTCAAAGTTTCAGACATTAGGACGAAGATGATGTGCCTGGGGGCAAAGAAGCAAGTTGAAAGCAAAGTTGGACGTGCAGCCAGTTAAACTGTAGATACAATGGTTGCTTGAGTTTGGAAGCAGCAGGGCAGACGCTGTCAAGTCCACTGTGCGAAACGCCTCTAAAAAACACACACAAACAAAGTGTGTCGCACCAACACGCAGCCTTTGTCAGTTTCTAGTCTTTTCATCATTGAGCTGATCCAAGAGGATCAGACAGATTTTCCCTGGATAACGTCGGACGGCTTTGATGTTATTAATCGACCAGTACAACAACTGCAACAGCGGGGGGGGGGGGGGGGGGGGGGGGTCGAATGATCCTTCCACCCTGGATTCTGGTAGTTATGTGGTTTTTCCCTCCAAACAGGAAGCATTTATGAGATTATTCTTTACAAACATAAGTCGGTGGTGGTCATGTGGGTTAAGTCCCAATTGAGATACCATATATGTCATCAGGGAGAATTATTGGCTGTGTTGTGATCTTTTTCAACGATGCATGGTTTTCTATTATCCACATAAAGACCTGGTTATTACAGACCGAGGCCAGTGTGGTTTCTTTGTTGAGTCCCACAAAAACTGGTGAATCTGATTGAAAGTCTGCAATCTTTTATACGCTTTATCCTTGTTTCTTTGAATATAATACATTATTCGGCTAGAGCCGGTCGACAACTAAAGTCATTTATTTCCATTTATAAAAATGTTGTCGCACAAGGATATATAAAAAGTTCCATACCGAGGACAGAGTTAAGCAGCACAGACTTAAGTAAATAATGGAAAATCAATCGCACCAGAGATTTGTCCATGAAGAGGGTCAAGCATCAGGGGCTCGGTATGCATTCATCTGCCCACTTGTCCGATTTACCAAGGATGCAAACTTATGAAAGGAAAATAAAAGCCCAAAGCGGTCGATTATTTCCATCATTGATGAGCCTCAGTTTCCTGACTAATCTATAGCTCAATAACACGTTGTACATCTATGTAAATAAATAATACGATTTCTTGTTCTGTCCAATGACATGGCGGCAGGCACACGGGACAGCGCCTCAGTCACACTAGGCCGGGTGCACATCAGCCCGATGTCAAACCCCCATTACCGCCCGAGTGTCCATATCAGCTGTTGACATGTCGAGAGGACTCCGGGGAGGAGCCACTCTCCAAAGTGCTTTTCACACACTTTTGTTCTACTTCTTTTTTCCATTTATCAAGTCTCGCCCGCTGCCACGGCCTGATACGTGGAGATTGAAGGTCTCAGCGAGCAGCCGACAGCGTCTGTCACCGGCTCACATCTTGTCCCTCTACTTTAGCTACTTCTAAAGGTGGAGTGATAGGAACTCGGGGAAACTTAATGCTACAGCTGAGTGAGGTTTCAAGAGGGGAAGTTATTCGATTTTCACAAGTCAAGGTTGGGACTGAGAGAAAAAAGAAACTGTGGTGCTGGAGTTGAATGAAAAAGTTCTCCTTTAAAAGCTGCTTTCCAGTTTGTACATATGTTTTCTTTTGCACCTTATGCTCTCTGCTGTCTAGTCAGTTCACACCTTAACCGTGAACCCCGGAAAAAAAAGAAAAAACCTTCATTACCATTTGACAAAGCTGCTGTGTTACAGGTTGAAAATTGCTTATTGGCTTCTAGTGCTGTGGCTGTAATTTGGTCTCGGCTGTGTTCGCTGCTTCAGTCCAAATTGTTCTGTCACAAAAGGTTATGGGAGAAAAAAAAAGAGGAGAAGACCTCTATAGAGACCCAAGGTTTCTAATTATCTTATTCCTTTTGCAGTGGTGAAATTCTTCGGACAGAGTCAGCTCGAGCAAGAAAAACGGGGGAATATTTATCTTGACTTGACAAAGAACGAAACAGCAATTGTGTTTGTCGTCGGCGCGGGGAGAAAAAAGCCGTGTGAGATGAAGGATCAGCAAATGAACTACCCCTCCTGATCGAATCTCATTAATCCACCCGCCGCCTTGTCCAGGTAAACACGTCCTCTCGGAGCCAGGACGATAGCAGAAGCAACTCCATTTGAATTGGGATTCGGGGGGGAACAACAACTGTCTCGGGAGATAGTCAGAGACAAAAACCCAATGTTACTGTAGTGAGGCTTAAAGCAGTTTGTTTGGCACTTTCAGATAATCCCAAACCAATAATGTGCATCATTCAAATTCGGTGAAGCCGGCTGTTCAATGAGGAGCTGCAGGGAAAGCCTAACAACACAGAAGTGGTGAATGTTTAAAGATTATTGCTTCAGAAATGGGGGAGTTTAGTGGATTTTTGCCTTTTTACCGCCACTCTTACAAAACAAGGCTTCATGATTTGTGGCCCTGACACCAACTCGTCTTTACTAAGGTCTGTTTTTGTTCAAATCAGTCAGAGCAGACTTAACATTGGAATTCAATATAAGATCATTCTTAGCAGTAGTAATAGCTGAATAATTGATATTCCATTCAATATTCCCTACACTCTGCATTTTGACTTTACACCTGCTCCTGAACCACAGTATTTACAACCGACTTGACTTCAGGCAAAACATAAGAGCAGCTTACCATTGATTTTGAAACTTTATTTAGAAAACCTAAAGTTCTTGACTCATATCTATTATCAATATGTTCCTCAGCATTATAATATGGACCCATCAACGTATATATATGGTTTGTTGATGGTTGATATATACGTATATACGTACAATTTTTTTTTTTTGCCGTACACTGTTCACAGACCAACTATTCCAAAAGCCTGCTCGAACTTAGCACTTAGCGGTTAATCAAGAATTCATTATGGATAAGTCATGTGCCTACTGCATTTGTAAGTTCGCTCATGGTTAGATCAATATGTACTGTAAGTGTATGAAGTAGTATGGCCTCCTCACCCATACAGGCAAACATAAGAGCTCTCCTCAAACAACCTCCAGTAAATCATCACTGCAAATCGTAAACATTTAGAGATGATATCGCATTAAACTCTAATGAACCCTCAATGATGGCTGTTATACTGCGACATCCATGACCAATTACTACTTAATAACACATGATTATGAGGGAAATATTATACACTTGTTGGACTGGGGGGAAAAAATTGAATCTTTCAACTCATTTTTATTTTTAAAGAAAAGGTTTCTAATATTAGAAGCAGATGACTCACCGCTCTTCGAGTGTGACAAAAATTACAGATGCACAATATGCGATCACCGGCTGAGAGTGACTGACGCAGTCCCGGATTAAATGTGCTTCCGAACCAGCATCACGGAACTGTGATTTATTCTGGAGCGCAATAGCAAAGACTATTAGCGGCGACAAAGGAGAAAGGGAGAAAAATAAATACCGCTCCCCTCGGCCTAATAGGACCTGACACTATTGTAGTTTGAAGAGGCAGTCGGCTCTTAAACCCTTTTAGTCGCCTTCTCCCCGCCCTGCAGTTGGCTTTTGACGACTTCTTTCCATCACCACTCATCAGATAGGGAACGTGAAGATGCGTCGCACAACAATGGCGTCCGGAAGCCGAGGCCTTACCTGTCAGTTTATCCAAATGGGATTTTTATTGATTTGACCGCTCCCTCGGCGGTTGTGTCACCGCGCTGAACCGAGGCCGACTTTAAATATGAAAGGTACACACGCTATAAGGGACATGATGAATTTGGCATTTCACAGGGCATGACCCACGTACTCCAGCTGGTGGGGAAGATCCAGCACGTGGATTAGTCTGTACATACCCTCCATTCAGAGCAGAGCAACACAGCTTTGCGTTGGCCGGCTGTGTCTTTCTCAGATTGCAATTGATTGATGGCACAGCGGTGGTGTTTTTTGGCCATCCCTGCAAGCGTTCACCGTTTTTTTGACTTATTGAAAAAGGTCAGCAGGGTCACCGTCTCCAATAACGGGAGATAACCCGGCGTGAGCATGTGTGACGCCGCCCGAGTCACATCATTCGATCACGGGAGCCGTCGTGTCCCCTGACGCCGCGGAGGTCGAGAGCGCTGCAGGCTGCGTGACCTCAGGTTCACCGTGAGGGTTATTAGAGCGGTTTCTCATGTTGAATATCACAATCTGTTTTTTGTTTCTCAGTATTCTCTATTGCATTGCATTAACACAGCGGCAAATGAAAGCTGTTAGACCTTTTATTGCGTAAGTTATCAAATCTGTGGGTTGGTGAACACAGGATGACACAGAGAGCAAAGGCCTAGAGCCTAAAAATATAAAAGGTGGCAATGATGCCTGTTGCTGTATTCAAACCTTTGTGACAAGGATAATTGAGGCTTTAACATTTGGAGATTCATATTTTATTCTTATGATAAATAACTGTAAAAAAACAAACAAATAGAGCTAAATATATAGCTTTTATGTTTTCTTCAGTCTTAATTCTACAAAATAATATTTTTTTCATATCGCCACTTTATAATTAATCGGCACAACAAAGCATATAACAAAGCAGATGAAAAGGAAAATAAATGTGCTCATTGATTTAAAAAAAAAAAACACCTTAAGGGGTAGAAAGAAATAGGTGTGCAACATGTTAAGAAAAACACAATCACTGTTTCCCAAAGTTCAAGGATGTGTGTTCCCCAAACCCAAATATGTCATGTATGGGAACGAAATGCATCAAATCCTCGATCTATATAAGGTTACAACCTTTCTTTGCAGTGCTTGCATGAACTGCATGATCAAGGCCCGTGTTTTGCTGCACTGCAGTTAACACACAGCGTTAAGGGTCAATTAGTTCAGGGAGCAAAGTGATGTAAAAGTACTATCAGATACAATGAACCACCTGAATACTTGACGTGTAGAAATGTGAATTATCTTGAGGTTTAATCTGAGGTATAAACACCAATTGGAAATACTGATGCTGCGTTTTGGTTTTAATAAAGAAATGTCTCCAATTAGGACAACTCATACCTTCCTTGTTAGAGACCAAAAAAAGATCCCACCTACCCCGGCTGCCCCGAGAAGACTTATTCAGGAAGCTGCTGTGAATTATGCATCACGCAGCCCAGGCCTGACTCCTGCTTATTTGTATGGAAGCAGCCTCCGTTAGCCGCTGTCGGCCGGGCTTTACAATCTTTCATAACAATGTTTCATTAGTAGAAACGAGCTCCGCTTGTGTTTGCAAAGCATGGTTAAACATTTGCTCGGCATGCAAAAGGCAGGGAGGGAATATCATTCAGGACAAAATTGTTTAGGCATTCACATTTGCTGTTTCTATTTATGTGCAGTGTGCTGTCCAAGGCAAGTTTCTCTGAAGTGCGTTTACTCGTTTTGCCGCGAGACGAGATTGTGTAAGATTATTAATTCAAATGTCACAGTTTTGCAAGTTGTGCTGTAATTATAAATCCTATTTAGACTCTTTGGATAATGGGCAGATGCATAACGACGAGGATGATTTTCATATTTTAGACTAAACTGAAGTAAACAAGGAGGGGGAGTTGCAGCGAAAAAGGGCATGAATATCGCAAGTCAGGCAGAAAATGAAAGCGGCAAAATCCAAATTATCCTTCATATTTGTCTACTAACGTCTCTGTAGGAGTGCTTTCCAATTGGACGACAGCGAAGAAGACTCATGTCAACGCGGTAAATATATATACGCACAGCTGCAGGGTCTTCCTAACTGACACGCCCACTGCTGAAGACGCTGGGGAATCTGCTCCCGTTTCAAAACGCCGGTGCAACCATGTGGTTGGGAAGGGGGAGGGGGGGGGGGGGGATTTCCGTGGGGGCCAAAGGGCTTTAGTCACCGACGCCACGCTCGGAGTGAGCTGCTCTAATTAGGCCCCGGCTTAGCTCTCCTGTAATTAGCGTTAGCGGTCGTCCCGAGCATGACTCCGGAAACGAGGAAATCCCCGCCGCCGCCCCCGTCGATGCGGGGGGGGGGGCACCGCTCTAATTGCAGGTGGCCACATGTTGTGATAGGTAGATATGGATCGGTGTCAGGTGACACATACCTCATACCTGGGGGCTGTAAAGAAGAACACATTACTTAATAATAAGGAGGATTTGTAATGCACCAATGAGGCTGCGGTGTCGAGTAAGCGGTATAATAAAGAATATCATTATTGTTGTTATATTGGAGGATGTGATGATATCAATGCTAATGTCTGTAGTAATATAACCCAGGGGAATGATTCTTTTGGTTCTTCAACAAGATCTTTCACGGGGGAAATTAATGGGATGAAAAGGGCATCACAGACGCAGGGAGAACATAATTCGGCAATGGAGGAAGGTCCTCATTTTAGCGATTTGTATTTGACTTGCAGATGCTTTATTTAAAACTACGAGAACAACGTGTTTTGCCTTCGTCAATTAAATAAGCCTTACACGGCGTGAAGCTACGCCGCTAAACGTTGTCCTTGGCATGCTTGCCCCTTATGTTTCAACATGTACTCCGCCGCTAATTTCCCTCGTGGGATTACTCAAGTTTGCGTGTCTTTGTCTGCGCCACCACACACACAGACACACACATCCACACACTCAGTACGAGACGACGCACACACACGGTTATAGGCAATTTATTCAATATGACACAGATCAGACAAAGACCGCCGAGTGCTTTATGGGTAATATCATCAAGTTAGCGTCGTCCTTGGGAATGAATAAACATCGAACGAGCCCCTTGGTGCTTGTTAAATTTGTAATTTAATGCTGTGGCTGGGAAAAAATATAATATTTGTATTAAAACAAGAGGTTGAATATGTAAAATCCTAATACTTCATGCTTTTAACCAAGCCTTACAAAAACACAGGTTCTTATTTAAGTTGAATACGTTTGTTTTTCTTTCACTCTATTAAAGTTGATGGTCAAACTATAAAAGTATTAGTAGTACAATTATTATTATATATGTGTAATATTACAATTTTTCCATCATATTAGGTTCTATTGTCCATAAAACTCACTCATATCATCATGACTATTAAACTACCGATTAGCGTTGTATTAGTTTACTGTCTCACGTAACTTATTATATTTTCATTTCTATCCGGGCACTGGTTCTTACACTTTATTCACATTTTCATTTTCACTCTCATTTTATTACAGTCAATACTCTAGTGTCTTATTCTACTGTACTGTCACAATAATTCAGAAATCAGAAATGTTGCACCCGCTAATATCCGTATCAGCATGGGTCCCTGAAGCTCTGAGTCAGTTTTGCTCTACCTGACTTCAGCCGGCAGAGTAGATGTTTCCTTCCAGACGAACACTGACAGAAAGCGATCTGTCCCAGTGCCTTAGCTCCCTATCTATTTATCTGTGTAGCGCCCGTGTGACACTTATTCAAATCCGTCTTTCAATCGGGGAAAAACCGACAAAGCCTGAAAGCTCTGCGTATCCATTTCTGCCAGAGGAGAGAGAGCAATTTTAAACATATTCCACGTGTATAGAAATCGGTGAATTACTTTGACGGAGGAGACAAAGGGAACGGAGGTGCGATGAATGAGGCTTCAACCGAGGAATTCACCATCAAATGCGAAAGGTGTGAGGATAATGGCGGGCCCGGCGGGAGACGGATAAATTGGATTTCAGGGTAGGTATGCACGGAGACGCGTTTAGGAGGCAGGTGGATTGTAGCAGCGAGGCCGGGACGCGGCATGTATACAAACCACCTCGCGATGCCAGGTGCAAGAGAGGAGCAACAGCCGGGGCTGAGGCCCGATTTGAGCCAATGACTGGAGGGCGTAGCCGAAGGGCTGTGGGAACACCGTGGAAGAATAATGCGGAGCGGAGGAGAAGAACTTGCTGCTATTGTGTTGTTGATATCAGCGCTCTGACATTTAGATTTGGAAAAACTGGCAGAACAAATCAACAGAGCTGTAATTCACACGGTCCGGACAAATCCAGCGGACTCCCTTAATCCCCCCCCTCCCCGGGTGCCATTTAAAAAAGTCCCTCTAATCCTCCTATCCTGTCCTATTACAGCTGCTTGTTCCGGGGGGGGGGGGGGGGGGGGAGGGGTTGTTTGTGTGCATGTTTGCGTGTGTCCTCCATGTCCAGCCCTTACGCGCTTGACGCCGTTTCGAAGAGAACTCTCAAACTCCATCGCGGTGGCGTCCCCGGGAAACACTTTTTTTTTTTTAGTGTCAATTTAAGATATGCTAATAGTACATAGAATACAGCGGGACACTACTATCAAAGTGCTGTGCATCTAAATCACACAAAGTGCTCGTTACTCCACAGCCGGCTCAATGCAATCACCGGCAAGACAGACGGATTAAATTAGAGTCTTAACGACGCCTCCGATGTGTATTAATTATGTTCGAACAAGGCTCCGTAAACCATCGAGTGCAGCGAGAGGAACGTCTCCGCCTCGCAATTTGCACCCGATAAAAGAGAGCCTGGTTTTTTTTTTATTATTTGAAGTCACGACACTGCTGCGCGGCGGTGGGGTCGGGGGGTACGTGAGGTCAGGATTCATTTACTGTTCGGAGAACGCTGCTTTACATTTGGGTTCTGAATCCTCCACTTGGCTGGATCACAAGAGATTGAGATGCTTGGACTATGGGCAGACAGTTGTGGACACCGGAATGGAAGGTCGCTGGTTCGACTCCTCGCGGTGACAATACAACATACCTGCCAGGACAACACCTGGATCTGTTCCAAAAGTCCAAAGAGCACTCTCCCTACCCCCACCGTCTAAGTGCCCCTGAGCAAGGCACCTTACTCCCCCAACATCTGCTCCCCCGGGCGCTGTGCATGGCTGCCCACTGCTCTGTGTGTCCTGTGATGTTCACCAGATGGGTCAAAAGCAGAGGACAAAATTTCCCTAATCTGCATGTCGTGTGATTGTGCATGTGTTTGGGATCAATAAATGTAACTTCTATCTTCTTCTAAACAGAGTTGAATGTGTTTATCAAAAAAAAAAAGGCGGTGCCAGCTCTAATGGATGCCCTTGAACCCCCCCCCCCCCCCCCCCCCCGTATCTCCCTGTGTTTCATGTTCACCCTCTGCAACTTCACTCATTTTCTTAATCATTCAAAGGTTCCTTCCCAGGACTGTGTCAGTGGCCCTTTGCTAATCTCCTGACCCCGCTCGAGAATATTGATTTTTCCCCGGCTTAGAGTCTTGACCGGTTTTACTCTCCCTGCCTCGGGTTTCTCTTTTTCTCTGCCCCCCCCCCCCCCCCCCTCATCTTACCCCGGACCATTATTGAACGTGGCATAATTCTATTAGGTTGTATTGCGTGTAATCTAATAGAACACAGAGTTAATAACAGTTCCTTATCGTTGCATTTATTTTAATCTGCTACAGCCTTGTAGTAACTACCGACGGTATAATACGGATCACAGATTAGGGAAATGGGCAGAGTTTGTATCGTGGTGCCTACGGATGAATATTAAATGTATACAAACAATTTTAAAACGAATTTCATTGACAACGTCCCCTTTATTAAACTTAATCCGACAATGTTTTAAGAGATCAACGTTTCCTTTCTCTTATTTCCATTGGATTTTGATCCACTGCTTCCAAAGCTATTGGTCAGTAATTCAGATTTTCATGATATGCAAGTACAAAATAAATTCACTTTAAGGTTCGATTTGAAATATCGCGTTATGCACACGTTATGTGAGGCCAACATGACCTTAACCTTTGACCTCTGTCTAACCATATCTTATCAGGTAATCTGTGAGTCTAACTGAACATTTTCACAACATTTCAAAGGATTCCGCGGAGAAGCTCTAGAGGATATTGGGTTCACAAGGACAATGTGACCTTTGCTTTTGTCCAACATATTCCTTGAGTCCATATATCTTCTCCATATTGTATCTGCCCAATCCCGAAAGGCATTCAGATGACCGACGGACAGATGTGCCAGCGTACAGACGACTCAGTCACTGGCTGTCTAGAGCGTTGAGGCATATAAATTAATATTTTCCACATCATCTCACCTTTGCACAAACAAAAATGTGTTTACTCTCTTTAAACCGTTGCCATGGGTCATGTGAAATGATATTATATAACAGGCCTTTCTAAATATATATATTCCAGCTGAACATTTCAAAGTATGTAGGGTATGTGAAGGGGGTTTTGCATTTTCATCCATTAAAGTTTCCTTCCCCGGCCACTTGGCAGCCGAGTGTTGAACCAGTTTTCTCATTAATCTCACTGCAACGGCTTGTTATCTTAATGACTGCTTAATTAGCCGGTGCTCTAGCTGTAGATTGTGCTAACAACGCTCCTATAGACTGAGGCAGAGTTTAAAAGCACAGATACAAACACTGGGAAAACTCCCAGGCTTTGTCGGTCACGTGATCAGGGGGTTTGAAAGTGTGTTTCTTATTTTACTCTCCTCTGCCAAACCAAAAAGTTTGGAAAGTGGTGAAGTCGATCAATAACTCTCCAAAAGAAACCGTTCTGGCACTCGTTTCTCCCTTTTGTCAAAAATCTGATCAGGCGGAGCTCGGCAGATTGAAGTACGAGCACAAACTTTGCAAAATGCAAACAAAAAGCACAAATTGTCGAAAGATGTGCTAAATTAAACAAAAAAAAAGGTATCAATGGCTTCTATTCAATCCAATCCTGTGAGTCGGGATGAATCACAGAACTCAATAGTTACCTAAAGCGGCGAGGTCATCATCATTTAAATCCCCTTTTCAAAAAAAACGGGCATAAGTGGCTAAATTGCAGCTTTGGCTCCAAAAAGAGAAGAAAGTAAATGAATAATAAAAAATGAAACGCTTGATTCCATCTCTGGCTCAAGGTGTTCTTTGTCGCCGACAAAAAGCTGAGGTCGTCTTGAAGCCGCGTTTTGAAAATGGCAAACATAGGAAAGTGGTATTTGAATTTGTTACAGACAAAAGGAGTAATAAACATCAGGGGAATACAAATTGGATTTTTTCTTTCTCTCTTCGTCTGTATCTTAATGAAACACAACTTTCTATTTGACTTACAGCTTGTTATTAGGTACAGAGATAATGTTAAATGGGTTTGTTTTACTGATAGAGATACAGTTTGTTGAAGGCTCCTTACACTGCCCTAGCTTTCCCCTCTGCAGCCGTGCACGTGTCAAGGCACATTTCAATAAAAATAAATAAATGAGATACATCTTTTGTTTAGGAAAAACACATAAAATAACAACAATATCACCTCTTAACTGCTCAAGTTGTTTTACCTGCCAAGGCCCTTTGGCACTCTGCATACAGCCCAATTAAAAGCATAATGAAGGCCATTTTAACATGATTGTAATGAACCTTAAATGTTTCTAATTAACACTGTTGTGTGGATATCCTGTTATGTGGCAGTGTTTGTTTTTTATAAAAATAAATATGAGCATAATTGGTAAGCGAAGAAACATTGAAATGAACGGAGAAAAATAAGCTGTAGAAAAGAAAGTTTTGTGAGGAATGGAGGACATAATTAGTTTAACGGGCTGGTTACACGATAATGCTGTTATAATAAAAACAACTTATTTGCCTCTCCGGCGAATACAAAAATATGAAACTAGAGGATAATGGTGAAGTGGTTTTTTTTCTCCTCTTTTCTCAAGAGAATTTTGAGTTTAGGAATTCTCGAGTTGTGTTTAAACGCTAGAAATTGTTTCTCCGTCTCCTTTTGTATTCAACATTTCGTGCTTGCAATTTAAATAAAAACACAGGGACTTATCTACTTCACCGTGAATTAAGGTTGCTGCAGAAATATCAGTCTATACGAGTAGTTACCGGATGTACTGTAGTATATTTTTTAAAAAGGTGACACTCTAGTGGAAGTATAAGGCTTAAATTCAACACTCTTATTAACATTATATATGTCCCTTAAGAAGCTCCCCCTTCCCCATCATGCTTCTCTTCTCTGGATTACATTTCCTTCCTCCACTTCCTTCCTCCTCACTTCTCCCTTCCCCTCAGTTCAAAGTGAGTCTTGTTTACCCCCCCCCCCCCCTCCTCCCCTCCCCCCCTCACATCATGTTCGCTCGCTCTCATCCTCTGTCACCCATCTTTCCAAATTTCCATCTCCCTCCCTCCGTGACCCCCCGCACCCTTCTCCGTGGTAGCAGCCCCACCCCCCTCCTGCTGCCACCTTGTCACTTTGCCCCCCCCCCCCCCCCCCCCCCCCTCTGTGCCTTGGATCGTCCTCGTTCGCCCACGTCTTCATTTAGAGACTTGGTGTGGCTTTCATGTCTTTAAATAGCTCCCTTTTGCCCGCAGCAGGTTGAAGCTGCAGTCTGCGCTCTGCTCGTACATGACGGTGAGCCGATGTGAAGACCGAATCAATCGCATGCCGAGCTCGCACACAATGGCCGCGAGCACGCACACACACACACACACACACACACACACACACAACGCACATCAGCTCAAATGGAAGCTTTCGCAGCGTGGTGGTATGACATGACACGGCGTGTTTGCCAAAAACACATTCATGGAAAGATCACTTAAAGGTGTGTGTGTGTGTGTGTGTGTGTGTGTGTGTGTGTCTTTCCACGAGGCTGCTAAATACAAACCATCTTATTCTGAATTCTGCTCCATTCTACTCACCAAGTGTGAAAATCGTTCATAATAATGGATTGCAAAGTCTTAGTATTGCACGTTACTTCTGAGTCATTGCCTTGCATAATGAATGCCTGCTAATGCACTTTTTTTTTTTTTTTTAATTCCCTGCAAAAGATTAAAAACGCTCCGCTCCGGTGAATCACGGCACAGGGATCAACAGTCTTAGCGTATTTTTCTTTCTCACCGGATTTTTCTTGGGATGAGACCAAAAGTGGAGGTGGAGAGGGAGAAGGTCAGGTTTGGTGTGATGTCTTTATTTACTTTTCGTCTCTCTACAACACGAGCTCTGTTTGGTCCAAAGCTGGGTTACAAACCGATATGGATATCTGATGCAGCGGCTGAATATGGGTCAGTTTATCCTGAACAATCAGTTTGGCCACTTTCCCAGATCTGCTATCTATCCGTTTTACTCTGCTTTTTTCCAGGTTGACTCACGATGACAGCAAGCTAAGCGTAGTGTAAGAGACATTCCTCCTCCTATTCACGTTTTGTCCTCCTCCTCCTCCTCCTCCTCCTCCTCCTCCTCCTCCTCCTCCTCCTCCTCCTCCTCCTCCTCCTGGGGGGGGGGGGGCATCACGAGGCGTCCCCTGACCAGATGCTGTGTATTATCTCTCCAGTGAGTTCTGGGTCAACCCAGGGGTCTCCTCCCAGTTGGCCAGGCCCGGAAAAACTTCCAATAGAGGGAGTGCCCAGGAGGCATCCTAATCAAGTGGCGCCTATCGACGCACACAGGAGCAGCAGCTCGACTCCGAGCTCCCTCCGGATGTCCGAACTCCTTACCCTATCTCTCTGGCTGAGCCCAGCCATCCTACGGAGAAAATCTAATTTCCGCTGCTTCAATCCCCAATCTCGTCCTCTAGGTTATTATCCAAAGCTCATGGCAATCGGTTAGGGTCATAGTGTAGGCATGGCCGCTAAATTTCAGGATGGGGAAGCTTCTGTCTTATCCTCCATGGACACTATATAGTTCAGAACACTGTAGTTTGACTGTAAATAAGCACAAAGCTTTACCTTTAACGCATCCTCTTTTTTTCTCTGCCCAAATTGACCCAAATACTTCAAATTATGGAGTAATTTCGGTATACTTCAAAACACAGTAAAAACACTTGTAACGTATACAAATATTTTCTCTTTCTGTAGGAGTCCGGCTGGCGTTTGGGAATAAATAAAGCAGCATAAGAAATTTGAAATAAAGCAAGACATTAAAACCACATCCCCAGCAGCTTCGAGGACAACAGACAGCGAGATGTCCAGGGGGTCACTTTGAAGCTCGATATCCAAGAGTAAATAACATTTGACCGTGAAGTTTTTTTTTACTGTGGACAAGCAGCTCAATGTGTGTCGACACCACAAACAAATCGATTGGCAGCACGGCTCCGAAAGGCAGATGGTTAAAAATGCGGCCGCTTGCGCTATCGATCACACATTCGTTACAGCCAGAAACCGACTTCACATCAGAGGGGATCATGGGAGAGGCAGGCTGAACTTTCAAAAACTGCAAACACACTCACAAATCCCCCTGTGGACATGGGCCTCCGACAACCAGTCGGCATACATTTTTTTCCCCTCCAGACTCATGTAAGCTCATCGTGACCTACGACCTCTGACATCTAAGGCGTATATAAAACTGTGTCTGAAGGGCAGACTTGAGACATCACTCCCAAGAGGCCAAAACATGTGACTTTTGACCACCTAAAGCTAATCGACTGATCCGCGAGTCCAACTATACGTTTGTACCAAATTTGAAGAAGCTCTCGAAAGGCGTACTTGACATATCGTGTTCACCAGACCAATGGACAACCCAAAATACTTGGAGGCATAGAAATTGAGTGGGAAAAGCGATCCATGAAAACAGCACTTATATACTTGCAGTTTGATTGATCACTGGGTAAGGATCACAGATGGATTGATGCCTCCGTCGGCTTGTCTGTCAACAACAACTAAATTGTCCGTGTGAAATTGCTACATTGACAGCAACCGAGAGAAAGCGGAGAGAGGGGGACACTGAGCGGAGACGGGGAGACAAAGGGCTCTCGGGGTGACCAGCGAGGCGTGGGACCCCCGGCATCAGTCACCATTAAGCGTCGGCCTCAGAAGGGGGGGGCCCTCGCCCTGCGCTCCATCAGGATGCCAATTCCCAGTTGTGATGGAAAGTGCGCCAGGACGTATCCTTGCACGCGAGGAGGTTTGTTAAAGTGGAACCAGTCGCTGAAGCGAGAGGATCACGGCGGCTCTCTGCTTTCGGTGCATGTTTGGTTTCATCCCGGAAAATGAGGTTCTGCTCGCGGGGGCGTCAACCGCTTTCTGAATTCAGCTAAAGATTTTTCCCCGGTTCCCGAAGCAAAACTGTTAATTAAGTGCACTCTCAAAGCCTGAGGAGCACTACTTTTGTTATTAAGAATCGGCAAAATTGTAATAAATTCCGCAGCTCCAGAGGAATGAGGAGTAATTCTGTCAATTGTCCACAAAACGGTTTTGTCACCAAGGAGAGGAGTGATTTGCCGGTAATGCATTTCTAATTAAGTCCCAGTCTATTTTTTTCCGGGGCTTTTTTTCTCCTTTTTTTTTTTTTTTTTGGCATTAACTTGGCAGCCGCTTTAATCACATCCCCGGCAGCTGCTGACCCACTGTTGTGGCGCTCCGTCTGACAACCTCTGACAGATGCTAATTTGTTATCGTTATTTCCCCCCCCCCCCCCCCCCCCCCGCAAACTGCGTCACCTGCAGGCGTGATCGACATCGTGGGCTTGTCAATCCTCGTGTCAGCGGAGGCAGCGATTGACTGAAGCCTTTTTACCCATCTGGAGGGACGGTTAGGAGAAAAACAAATAGACAATTGTATGCAATCTATAGAATGGCAAATATAGATTGTATTTCCAGTTTGTATAAGCTCAAACCAGAATCAATTTAAAGGGTTAGTGGGATGTGTGTTTTGTGTGTGTGTCAACTGTCATGGTGCGACAGCCTTGGTGGACAGAAAGAGGCTTGAATGCAGGGATACAACAAAAGCCAAGGCCATTTGATTCACGGAGTAGTCAAAGAGTTTGTTCAGAGCAGAGCTATTTTAATGGGAATCTTTTTATCTGACAAAATATTCATAATTATTTCGATAAACTGCCCCCCCAAAAAAGTGAAGACACACATTAGGATCGTCACCTAGTGGCTAACTGCGGTGAAGGTCATAAAACCCTCCTCCATTATAAGATTAAGATGCATTTATTTATCCCAAACACATGCACAGACATGCACAGGCACACTCATGCAGGTAGGGAAATGTAACCTCTGCTTTTGACCCATCTGGTGCAGGACACACAGAGCAGTGAGCGACCATGTACGGCACACGGGGAGCAGATGTTGGGGGAGTAAGGTGCCTTGCTCAGGGGCACTAGACACGGTAGGGAGAATCCTCTTGGATTTTTGGATAGATCAATCCAGGTTCGTCTTTTTGTTGTTTCTCTGTGGAGTCGAACAAGAGACGAACCAGAGACCTTTTCTGCCACTAGTCCAAGTTTCTGCCACTAGTCCACCGCCTCTCAGTTGATGTGACATGGGCCAAGAATTCAAGTTTTGTCAAAAATTGTTTCTGTCATTACAGGTATTCCTTATCACACTGGTACATTTCCAATCGCTAATTTCTCCTGCTAATTAATTCTAGTTAGTTAGGGTTAGCTGTCATGATTGACAACTGAAATAGACTCCTTGATAGCACGCATTCCAGTTTATGACGTCAAATGTGCAAGATGGCAGTTAGCCTTGCTTTTGTCAATCTCACAGTCTGTTGTTGTTGTTGCGAGGTAAACATCAGAAATGCATCAGTAGCGACAAAGTAATGTGTGCTGAGCAACACTTTTGAAAAGCAGTGGAAGGTTCCAATTTGAAGGGGCCCTTTGTAGTTTGGCAAGATTATCCTGCGTTGGTATAGTGCTCTCATCAAAATGGCCGAGGAGAATCATGCTTATAATCAATTACTGCCAAAGGGTTTACAAAAATAGACTTATTCTAGGTGAGTAGGTTCTCAGCTAATGTCGACACCTACTTTGAGTAACGGCAATTTCAGCTCCATCTGGAAACAAAATGAAGCAACACAAAGAATGCTCCTGTTACAGCAGAGTGTGATACGTGCACATTTCCAACAATCAGTGCACGTGTGTTACAACCCCGATGTGCTGCTCGTGTTGTTGGCAGCGGTTCCAGTCGGTGACACTGATTAACTGTCTCCGTGTCCGAGCTTGAAAGTTACTCCACGACCGTTTTAAATAAACGATGAATCTTTAACCAAGGAATGTGCACGTTACACGAGTTAAATGTCTTCTCTGAACTTCTGTGTTATTTGAAAAATACATCACGTCAGCAAAAAGCGCACTTGTAATGTGTTCAGCATTCTCCTGGCTCAGGCCAAGTTTTAAAAATGTATGCGTTTCCAAAAAAAGGAAAAGAAGAGAGAAATAAACACCACCAGGCAGCCTGTGTCCTGAGGTTGGGGGGGATGAAATCTTCATGTTGGGTTCACTGTGGGCGGACGTGGTTAACCACCAGGCCTGTTTTTGTCCCAAGGTTTACTCCTTAGAGGACGGCAGCTGGGAGGAAGTCGCTGCCTCTGACAGATTGGTGTCTCCGGAAGGGTAGAGGTGTGGAAATGGTAAACAAGGTCAGCCTTAAAGGGGAACCGTGAACTTCAAACTGTTAAACGGTTCGAACTTTTAAACCAGTGAAGTTAAACCAGTTTGGTTAAAACTGTGAAATTAAAACAGTTTAGTTGAAACTGTTTAACCAGTGAAGAGGTGATGTGGAAATGGTAAACAAGGTCAGCCTTAAAGAAGAACAGTGAAGTTCAAATATACAAATTCAAACAGTGAAGTTCGAACTGTTAAACGGTTCGAACTTTTAAACCAGTGAAGCTGTGAAATTAAAACAGTGAAGTCAAACCAGTGAAGTTAAACCAGTTTAGTTAAAACTGTTAAACCAGTGAACTGTTTAAATTGCTAAATTGAAACTGTGAAGTTAAAAAAATTTTTAGGGTGAAATTGAAACTGTTAAACCACTGAAGTTAAAAAAATGCATTTACAAAGAGTGAAGTGGAAACTGTTAAACCAGTAAAGGTTAAACCAGTGAGGTTAAGCCAATGAAGTTAAACCAGTGAAGTTAAAATAGTGACGTTCAAAGTTAAAGCAGTGAAGTTAAAAACAGTAACGTTACTAAAACAGTAACGTTAAGCTAGTGCAGTTCAACCAGTGAAGTTAAAACTGTTAATTTGAAATAGTTAGTTACCAGATCGAAGTTGAAACTGTTAAACCAGTAAAGGTTAAACAAGTGAAATTAAGCCATTGCAGTTAAACCAGTGAAGTCAAACCATTGAAGTTAAACCAGTGAAGTTAGAATAGTGACGTTTAAAGTTAAAGCAGTGAAGTTAAAACAGTGTAGTTTAGATAGTTGAATTCAAACTCTTAAAACAGTGAAGTTAAAAACAGTAATGTTGAAACTACTAAAACAGTAAAGTTAAGCTAGTGCAGTTAAACCAGTGAAGTTAAACCAGTTAAGGTAAAACAGTTAAATTAAACCAATAAAGTTGGTTTAATTCAGTGAAGTTAAAGGTCCGCCAAAGAATGTTTGAGTCCACAAAACGCTTCTGGAGTCTCAAGGGACTGTCAACTACTTTTTTGACCTCACGACATCTCTGTTAAAGTCTCTATGATTTCTGACCGCATGACAGTATTCACGCATGCCGTCACATTTAGAACAAACCCAGTACGTTCCTTAAAATCTATACCTCCGTTGACATTACACACCCACTCAGCCTCGCGTATACACAGAGTGCCACAAAGTTGTCCAGCATGCACAAGTCCTTTATAGACACTGGCTGACCAGCTGCACACTGCAATCCAGGCGCTGCTCTGTACTTTATAGCCATAAGCACTATTTTTACAGCACGCAAGCATTTTTTTCCCTTTCTGTGTGAAATCATCTCCTCCAGATTGCTTCTAATTTAAAGCCACTATCTGCCTACATAAATTCAGGCCGTACTCGCTTAGATTCTTCTAAGAGGCGAGGCGGACTTGTGAGTGTAAGCACTTTTTTTTTTTCCTTTTATAGTCAAAGCCGCAATTCAAACCCTTCAATCAGAGCAATCAATACGGCTCCAAGTGAAAGTCCTGCTCGGAAATATTGACTTCAGTAAGTGTACTTTGTGTTAAATGGATATTCTAGCATTGCAGAAGCGTCCCGTCAAAGGGATTCATCATATCTATTGATTCATATTTTTCACTATTGATGCATTTTCATGTCGAGAGCATTTTAGGGTAGTAGCTGGTGGAGGTAATTGTGACCCCACGTGATACATGCTGGGTGAGTGCAACCATGAAATAGCTTTATATTGTAACTAAGAAAAAATGAAGTAAAAAAGCGTATTTCCTACTTAAATGTAGAAAGAGTATACGTGAAGTATTTAAAATAATGGTAAATTTGTTTGTCTTTAGTTCTACGTCTTTGCCTCCGGTGATATGTTTGAACAACGAGGACGGTCACATGGTGCATTCAAACTTCTGGTTAGATAGGACTTCCCCTGAAATTGCTGTTGTGACGCCATAATACAAAATGAACCGGCTCATTTATTTACTGCATTCCAGCAGTAAACAAATATATATATATATATATATATATATATATATATATATATATATATATATCAAACAAAACACTTTGTTGCCCTCTCTAAATTGCAAACTAACAGGATCACATCTAAAAGGATCACATCACAACAGTGAATTTAGAAAGGATGTAATGATAAGTTACTGCATGTTAACTTTCACTTTACTTTTTACTTAACCAATATTGACTTTCAAAAACAGTGCTCTTCAATCATGAATGTATTTTGACTTGTAAGTAGCTCTTGGCTAAGTGGGAACTGTGGTCTAATGAGCCGCGTTACCATTCCCCACTGTCACAGTGTGACTTCATTGTTTGTGTCAAACACAATCAATTAATGAGGTCAGAGTCGTTTTCAGTCACGTCGAACTCGCATCATCGTGAGCTGGATCCTGTGCTAACTGAATTATTCGCCGCGCCTAAGTGTGCACAGAGGAAGAATTAAGTACAGGGGTTTTAATTAAAACCACGATGTGTGAAGCCTGGATCTAATATAGAAGGTGAGAGGAAGATGAGTTCTTTATAATGATGCTTTGACTTCTAATCCTGGAACAGGACAGGCAATAACTAGCAGGTTATTTAACTGAGCCGAGCAGTACTGGAGAGGACTGTGGAGCTAACCTTGTTTCAATTATACACGCTAATTTAATTCTCAAGGCATAATTATAGCTATTTTCCACTTCACCTGCGATCCTCCTTTCACCTTCCAGCGCTCTCCTGCCCTTGCTGGATTTCTCCCTGCGAAGCAGTTAAAGTGTTTTTTACGAAAACGCACACAAACAGCCCTGTGATTTATTAACTGTCAATACAGGCAGGCCTTGCATCAAATCGATATGTGACTCATTGAAGGAACAAAGTTTTCTCCAATGGAGAAATCATCAAATGGTCATAATCCCGTCACGGAGTAGCAGGCGACCTCTGGAAATCAAATCATCACCATTAACAGGGTAGAGGGACCGTTGTTAACATGGCACCAGCACAGTGACAAGTTGTCTCGTGTTTTTCTTCGGTGTCACGCAAAGCTGCAAATCCGACTTCCCACTGACAGTGGGAGCTGTTTCCAATCAGCTCCCACCTCGAGCTCATGGTGGTGGCAATCAGCGTCCCATTAAGGGCAATACAATTAAGGGGCTTAATCCCGTGAGCACTGATGACAGAGCAGCAGGTGTCATGAAGAAAATTGCGCCGGTCAAATTAGGCCTCATGTAAATAAACGAGGCTGTGGAGAAAGGGCCGGTTTCAAAGAAGAGGCTCGGCTTCGAAAAACGTCGGACCTTGAGCCGAGCTGAGCGGCTGCACGTTCACGATAAGAAAACCTCTCACATCCATTTTTGGCTGCCGAGCTTCTCCCGCTTGTTTGCAAACACACTCGTCACGACTGGATCGAGGAATAGCACTGAGAACCAATGGATGTGATTTTTACTGTCCATTGTTTTTTGAAAGATTGTGACGACTGTGTGACGTGAACAACGCAACGTTTCGTGTGGTATCGTAGCGGGAAGGACAAACACTAATTTAATTACAAAATAATTACAAAACTCTTATTCTATAACCAGAGCTTCAGAGGGAACCCTCTTCCTGTTGTGCAGCTGTTAACCTCCACGTCAGACCACTTCAGCAAAGAAACTTTTAACTCGCATTAATGCTGTGTGCGGCTATGGCTGAGTGGTAGAGCGGATGCCTCCAATCTGAAGGTCGGCAGTTCGATCCCCAGTCTTCCCCATCTGCATGCCGAAGTGTCCTTTGGCAAGATGCTGAACCCCTAATTGCACCTCATAGAATAACAAAGTGCTGCTAATAGATGCACTTTCCTCAAATCTGCTTCCTTGTTGTCTCCTGATTTGGTCAATTAGAGATAAAAAAACTAAAAAGACCTGCAGGGGGCACTCTTCGCCAGACTCGTAAGCCTCAATGACTGAATAACAGAACAGTTTAAAGCAGGGGTGTCCAAACCACGGCCCGCGGGCCAACTGCGGCCAGCCATTAATTTTTAATTGGTCCAACAAATAAAATTAATTAAAATTTTTAAATATTTAAACGTAAAAATCTATTAAAAAAACAATTTAGTAGCACTTAAATGATACTTACTTATAGCACTCTATAGTTTTGCTTTATTTTTGAAGAAATTGTACTTTGTTGATTCCTGTTGTTCTTGGTTTGTACACTCAGGGTTGAATGCACTTATTGTAAGGCGCTTTGGATAAAAGCGTCAGCTAAATGAAATGTAATGTAATGTAATGGACTATGGCCCACTGTATTGCACTTCTCAGTTTAGACACTAGGTGGCGCCCCACTCACCCCTGACCTGCCAGCTGTCCCTCAGAACGCCACCACGCCCTGTGCAGTTAGAAACTCTACGTATCCTTGTTGGAGGATGCCTTTTCCACACACAATCTAGAAATGAAGCCAAAATATCCTGGATACGAAAGCGGACATCTTGTTTGTTGATGTGCGCTTTGACTTTTGTAAATTGGACCATGTCCCACCTGCCGAGCCAGCCACCAGGAGGGTGACGGAGATGCCCTGGCTTTACATTCGGGGAGCAGTCATGCCGTCCGTCTTTATTTACAGTTGACGGTACAAACAGGTTCAAGTTGATGTCGCTTTAGGGACCAATTAGCCTCCACGTCACAGAGACAACCCATTTGGCGAGGCGATTGGATTCCGCTGTGTCACCACCTGTTGTGAGCACACACTTGCTGAACAGGCATCTATTACCTTAGCTCTAGTAGCTTCGTTTAGCATCTATCCAAAATCGATAAAGTTACTTAATGATTTCACAAAATAGCGGAGGGTTCGCCCTGCCGTATGTGAGATGCAAATGGCCGACCATCAATCAACCAGTGGGCCGCGGTACATTCATGAAGCGCCCTATCGACAGGGAGGAAGCCGACCGGCCCTCTGTCTTCACTGAAGCCCAAGAGAAGTCGCTCGCAGAAGCTTCCCTTAAATGATCGGAGGAGGAAACTGTTTTTCGAACCTTTAGTGCCATTTAGAGGATCTTCTCAGATAAGATACTTTGTGATTACGGCCCCTGTTCTCTTGTTAAGTGGACTATTATAGAGCCCTTAAAAAATGAATACAACTTATAGCTAACGCTGCTGAAAGAATCAGCGTCAAAGATGGGCCAAAACTTCACCTCCCTGTATAAAAAAAAAACCTAAAAGGAAAAAATGTTTTTCTTTTCCTGGTCATCTCTGGTGGAGGAACACTAAAGTGCCCACTTAATCACCGCCTCATGTCCCAACTTTTCTCTTTCTTTCAGCGAGACTATGGCAGTAACGCCCTCCGGCTATTCACGGAGGCCTTCTCATCATAGGTGATTACAGTCCTGGGGGCCTTTTGTCGTCACCCCGGCACTTTTGTAATCAGTGGCCAAGGTCTGAACACCTCATTCAATCAAATGACGACTGGTGTTCCATTCATGTATCAGATGCAAGTGACCGGTTTAATGTCCCTGATGCTGGGGGATATTTTTGACCCGTCGTGGAGTTAAGGCCGACTAATGCAAGTCCTCGGTGAAAGAATGGATTCTGAGTGATTCAAATTGACAGGGGAAAGATGATGAGGGCATCCATTTCCATTCACTTTGAATTGAACATAGACTGTATATGAAGATTGGACGACAAATCTCCACTTCCTCCTGCTGTCCAGAAATTATGGCTGGTTAAAAAAATACAAAGCATATCTAAAAGACTAAAGACTTATGTTCATTTGTTCAATAAACATTTCTCTGAAGATTTGGCACGACTTTTGTATTATTCTTTCAGTGAGCATCCAAATCTAAACCACTCATCCCAGAGTCCAAATACACTATTATGCTGATATCAGACAGCAACGGGTGGCCAACACAAAAACATAATGCCTAAAAGAAATAAATAAGTGGCCTAAGAATGGAGAAGGATGCAACGTAATCGAGGGAATTGCTTCCTTAATGGAAAATCACTTTTGAAAGTGGTACGTGGAATGTTCATTAACATTTAATGGCTCCGTTTAATAATTCCCCCAGTACTGTTAACGATTGTTTATTACGTGTATAAATGGAATACACATATTTACCCAGAAAGTAATAATAATAAGTGTAAGAACAAAACACCACACTAAGATGGATGAATGTGGGCAGTTATCCTTTTGCTTTTTAGGACCTCTCGACGTCGTTGTTTACCGTTGAGCTGCGGCAGCCGATAATCCAAATCCAAAACGACTGGGACTTAATGCACTGTTTGCTTGGCTACATTACAACAGGAGCATTAGTGCTTTATCGGTGCCGGGGTGGAAGGTTTGGAGTAAAAAGTGAAAAAAATCCACCAGTCAACACATTATGTGCTGCGCTTGCACTGTGTTGTGGCATAACGAAGAGGGAATCGCTGAATAAAATATGCAATTAAACAGACTGGGAAAAAGACGGCCCTTGAGGGAGGATGCAAAAGGGGCGCGGATACTCTGCAGGGTTTGAACTGCACATGCCGGAGATATTTGAAATGTATCGATCAGGTGTAAAGACAATAAACATGGACGAGAGAGCGGTAAGATCATTGAAAAATACATGTTCACTGCTCATCCTTAATATACAGTAGATGGGGTAAATGTGGAATGGATTTTATATGTATGGACACATTATAAATGTAATTTTAGCAAAGCACGGGGCCAAACATGGTTCACAACGATTTACATTTGTACAGTCTTGTCATATAATCAATTTCACTGTTGAAGGAAAACAGCTATCTCATGGAGAAATCATCTGATTTCCCTAATTACCTAATCAACAAAGTGGCTGCTACCTTCTGAGAATACAATTATCAACATTAAACACCATCATTGCCGCGTTTCCAATACAATCAGGGGTTGTGTTGTGTTTTTTCCGGCATCAAATCGGAGTTTCCCACTGACACCAGCTCAGTATTTCCAGTCGGTTTACACCTCCAGCCGACGGTGCCAGCGAAATTAACCGCAAACCCGTTAAATTAGTCTTAATCCCGTGAGCCCTGATGAGAGAACAGCAGGTGCCATTATGAGAATGTCACGCTGGTCGGAAGGATCACACACACACACACACACACACAGGGTTTTCAGACACATATCATTGTCTGGTTGAGCGCTCCCGTTCGTTTTTTTAAGGGACGTTGCCAAACGACAACTGACAGCCGAGCCGGAAAAAAAAATGCAAAAGCAACAATAAAAAAATAAATAGTCACATCCAATTTGGCCTGCCGAGCTCCTCCCATTTGTTCGCAACACACTGAAGGATTTAAACGATTGTGACAACTTTGAATGTGAGTGTCATAGCCGGGAGGACAAATGTGGTTTTAATTACAAAAATAATTCCAGGACGAGTATTCTAGACAGAGCTGGGACACTTTGTTCCGAATGCGATAGTTAACCTTCCCATCACATAAACGGCAGACCACCCAGCTTTCAGATTGGACTTCACCTCACAGACCTTTAAAGTGATGCCACTGGATATGATGCGCCGCAATAACTACCTAAAAACTAGGGATGCACCGATATAGAAATTCTTATTTGAAACAACAACCTAGCCGATAGCCGATACCGATATTTGTTTATTTGTTTTTTGTTCATTCACCCTTTTGTGCCAGGAAAATAATTCAATCATTATTTAAAAAGCAATCAATTCAATCAGATTTATTAAAAAATCTTTAGTTTAACCAAACTTTATTTAAGACAGCGTGTTAAAGGAGTATTGAGATGTCCTGAGGGTCGCTGAACAGGTCGGGGTGGGGCATGTGACAGTTCTAGACCAATGCGGTGGGGTTGTGTGGGATGACTCTTGTTCTCATTGGCTGGTTCGTTGGGGGTCAGGGGCGAATGAGGAAGGAAGTGTCGGAGACGGTTGTTGATGTGAGGAGTGTCGGAGAAGGACACAAGGAGTTTGACATGTTCGTGTTGACTTTAATAAAGTTACAAATAAGAGAAGAAGTTCTGTGTCGTCTGTGAGGCGGGGACATTACAATACCAATGAACATCGGCCAATGCCTTTGGTGAAAGTCAAGTTTATTACAGATGTGCCGATGGCAGTAAATGAGGCAAATATAAGTAGTCCTTATCCATAGACCCTTCATCGGGAAATGACCTCACAAAGCATTGATATCTTGGATGCTGCTGTTTGTTTTATATCCAAACAGGACTCAATGTCATCTGCAGAGCACTTAACCTGAGAATGGGTTGAAATGCATCGATAGTGTGTGAGAACACGACTGGGACTGTATAGTCTGAAGGAAAAGCACGTTCACTGCTCTTTGTTTAAAATGAAGAGAGGGGAAAAAGCGGGATAGATGTATACTGACAAATTTGAAATGTAATTGCAGCAAAGTACCGGCGGACAAACACGGTTACAGAGGTCAGAAGGACCGAGCGGGGGGAAAAGCCATTCATCCACTTCCTCTCCGCCTGCACTACACAGTCTGGATCAATACGAGGGAGAGCGGCATCAGGCAAAACTAATTGCAGGGGCGGAGGTCGGGCGGTTCACAGACTCTTTATAGTGCTTTGAAATGTTCGGCGAGAGTTCGGTGCGGATGGGGGGGGGGACCCCGTTCTCAGCTGACAATTCACTTCTGTAGCCACTAGAGTGCCTCGCAACAAATTTCAGTCCTAACCCGCCCCAAAAAAGAAAATTAACCCAGCCTGACCCGAACCTGACAGGCATTCTGTATTTTGTATCTGAACCTGGTCTGACAGGATTGTTTTCCCTGATAACAGGCATGTGCACCAAAATAAATCGAGTATAACGCCCCCGCAAATGGGAACGAACTCAACCAAAATACAAAACACAATTTCCGGCTCGGGTATCCACACTCTAGCACCCACCGAGGCAGGCCAAGCTTTCCCTTCGAGAACAGTGCACGAATTGGCAATGAAAAATGTCATTACCGAAATGAAGAAAAATAAATGCACAGCTTTTCTGCACTGTTTATTCTCTGTGAAGTTTTTCATATCGGCGCATACCGGCAAAAAAGTACAAATGAAATAGAGATATGTCTGTGAAGGAGCCAATGTAATCAGCCAAACTGATAAATCGGAGGGCTTCTATAGTTCTGAGTGCCTTGGACCATGGTCTTTACCCATCTTAACCGGTTGTGAGCTCACAAAAAACATGCCTTCAGTCTGCAAATGGATATCATCCATCACGTGTGTTAGCGGTGTAATACGGCAGAAAAGACTTTTGCTGAAGAACGAGCCAAAACAAAATGATAAATACAAGCTTGCATATGTATAATAAAGTATTTTCTTATAGTCTTTAATTACAAGGATTAGCAATACATCCCGGAATCAGTTCAACTTTCGGGGCAATTTCGCCAATTCATAATAATACAGACCCATCACGCTTGCACACACAAACACTAATCCAAATATTTTTCAAATGATCAATTCGGAGAGCACTAAATTAAGTCTAATGGCCCTCTCAATTTAAGTAGGAGCGTCTTTTACAGCATGCATATCTGAGCTTCTTTAAATCCAATCACATCGACTGGGTCTCCTGGGCGACCAAGGGAAATGGCATAATCATCTGTAGACATTCCGCTATCGCAGCCTCCGTATGGCTAAATTGAATTTTTGGTGTCGAGACTCAATTTGTCATGCGAAATTGCCGCCTCATTAGATTCTAACTGACCCCTCTTTGCCTTGCTGAGTGGACGAGATGCAATTCAGAAAACAATACAGATCCCAGTGAGTGTGTGTGAAGGGTCCTTGTCTGTTCTGATTTAGTCAATGAAATCCTATTTGAAACTATATTGTGTATCAAATGAGAGCTTTTAATTGATGACAAGCTGTTCCTCCAAAGCAGAAGTTCAATCACGGAGGCTGTAAAGCTCTCGGGCAGAGCACTAAATTAAATTTACCGCCTCATCAACTCTTGGCGGCGGGGGGGAAATTAAAAAATAAAATAAAAAAATGGACAAACAAAGCGTCTCCTCCTCAGCGTTTAGCTCATCCGTCAGTTGTCTTAAATGAAAACAAGGACTCATTAATCTACGATAGTCCTCTTGTTTTTATAGTCGTACAGCCCTCGAGCAAACACAGCCCCGACAATATTAATATGATTTAAAACATTCCCTTTAACTTGAAGTTAATTGAAGGTCAAACCGATATACTTTTGCTAATAAACTCGTAAAGTACCGGTGTATAAAGTGTGTACGTATTTATTCAAAATTTTATTTTTGAAATAGAAAAAGATGAAAGCTTAATTACTCTGCATAGGGGTGCTGTCATCTTTCGCTGGTCGCATGACGCACTCGGCCATTTGCCATCACTACAACTGGACCCACTAATGTATATATGTATAAACAGGAAAAGGAAACTATATGTCACCATCTCAAAGCCATTAGCATTTGAGCTGCCGTTGGCCTGTCTGCCGTTACCCAAACAGGCTCCGCTTTGCAATTCACGATAACTGGCATCCACTTTTTCCAGAACAAACCAGCGGTGCACAGAGCAGATGTTATTCCCCCCGGCGTGAAAAGCATCTGACGTTTGATGTGACGGGAGGACATTTCTCCCGCAGTTGTGTCCCCCGGCGGCTAATCAACAAATCTGTTTAGCCGCAAAAGAAAAAAGGAGCGACTGCGAGAACGCCCCAAAAGTCTTTGGAGGCATCCGAGAGGTATTTCGAAAGGTGGGGATCCGTTTTTTCCTGTCTAGCCTCCCTTTGTGGGCCGCCACCAGTGCTTTTCAATATTTGAAAGGGGCGAGGATGAGCGAGGCAGAGACTTTTTGCTTCGGGGAAAAGCTTTTTCAATTTGCCTGCTAATCTCCTGATTCCCTGGCATAGTAGCAAGAGGGCGAACCTGTAAAGAGACCCTTTTATGTGATCGCAAATTCTATCGATTATAAATCACACACAACCGCTTCAGGCAACTTCAACCCTCGTTCAAAATGTTTAGCATCTGCCCTGAATAGAAGACCACGAACCCGAAATGCATCACAGCCCCGTGGTTGTAGCCACCTACACACAGCCAAGTTGTTATTGTTCGCCCTTTAGAATGTGTGTGAGAGCGCTCTCGGATGATTTAAGATGATGTAAAATTCTAATTTATGCAAGCCGCTTGGCAAGCAAGACTGCAGACCTCTTGTCTGGCTGTGGGCGAAAGCTATTTGTTTTTTTTAGGTTTGCGAAATACAAAGTCAACCTAAACATAGCTGAAAGTGTGGTTCATTGATTACAGGGAACGATTGATCGGTTGTTGTGTCGGAGCAAAGCAAAAAAACGCTGCTTTGTTCGGCCGTTGAAGATGGCTGACCTTGATCTGAACTGATTCTACACGTAGTCTACTAGAAGATGGTAGAATGAGTGAATGGAGACACTAATACTATGCAGTGCAATTTCTGCAGTACCAGAGGCATTATTGTTAATGGGGCACCTCTAATTGAAATCAGATATATGGGTCGCATTATATTCTGCTGAATAAAAAAAAAAAACACCTGCGCAAATGTGAAGGATGTGAATCAGCCCCCTCTTGAAAACCCACATTTTCCTTTCTCCAGAACTGTATCATCTTACTTCCATTTACGCACAATTTGTCATTTCACGTTTTTTTGCGCCTTTACAAACAACTGATCAGAACCGGGCCCCTTTTGTCTGGCTTGTTGTGATGGCCTCTCTTCCTGCCACATGAATAGAAAAGACATCAGCAACTCGCTCGTCCCTCTACGTGCTGTCGCAATTCTACTAAACGGACTGTAGCGACATGCTTAGGGGCTTGACCTCAGCTGGGGGGGGGGGGGGGGCAACAGCCGTGTCCCCACTGTGAAGCTGGGCGAGCTGGGTCTGATGACTAACATGGCAGCCCGGCTAGCTGCGGCTCGTACCGATGGGAGGTGACCTTCCGGCATCGCGGCAAACTAGAGAGTGGCGTCGACTTCCCCCAGCAGAAGCAGGTTCTCGGTGGGCGGAGGTTAGAGAAGATGAGGTGGCCTTGTGTCCCCGACAGCAGGCTATTATTTTCGTAAATGTCTGGTCCGTCAAGTGGAATAGCGACGATAAAAACTTCCCTCTGAACTTAGTTTGTGTCAGAAAAAGAATGGGATTGGACAAACAGCTCCAAAAACTGCAAAGGTCTCGTTTAAAAGGTTTTGAAATGTTATTTTCGGATCATTTAAAGGGGACATATTATGCCACATTTTACCACAGTTGATATGGTTCCTTGGGGTCTTATTGAAATGTCTGTAACATATTTTGGTCAAAAGGATAATTTAAAACAGCACCTTTTTACCATGTCTAAAACAGCCCTCCTCAGATTGACCTGTTTTGAGTGCCCCTAGCCGGGGGGCTGCCCGGCTAGCATTAGCTCGCTCGTCCAAGACCATGTAGCGAGACTCCCTACATGGGCATGGTGTGACTATGACGTTTATTTCGGTCGTAATCCCATTCGACGCACTCTAGCGTATCGTTTCTAACATAGAGGAACCACAACAAATCGCGGTAGTTGTTTTTTTCCAGAGTTTTTGGGACGGTAGACATGCCAGATACCCAAATTAACATGTAGAAGCACTACAAAAGTGGACTTTTCATAATATGTCCCCTTTAAAGGAGACATGGTAATTACTATGATAGTTAAACAAGGTTTTCACCCCTGTCCCTGTTTGTGATATTGTAGGTTGGTGGGTTTATGTGTTTGTCAACAGGATGATGATCACAAAGGCTACTGATCACATTTCGGCAAACCTGGACGGATGGTATTTATCAGTCAATATCGTTGAGAAACCAAAATTTGAGACTGTAAAGTGAAGGTTAAGCGTAAAATAGAAGTTGTAATACTAAATCCAAAAAATAAATATGCTGTATGTATATACAAGGAACTGAAATAGAGACAGTAAAGACGGGGGACCGTTGCCTAGAACAAGTTGTTGCAGAGCTAAATAGATCAAATACGATGTAATGAATATGTACTTAATGTTACTTGAACTGTGGAGAAAATGTGATGATAGGTTTGGTGCAGAATTTTAAGGGACACTGGACACTTGGAAACTACCTCAAATAATGTGATTTCACTTCTCACAGATCAAGATATGGTCGAATTGAGTCCAGCGTTTTGATATTCTCTCTGCGGTTTGCAGGTGTCCTTGCGGCGCAGAGAGTCCAAAGAGATGGAAATGAATATCAAACGATACTCCAAATCCATCCGGTCAAATGCTCCCGCAATCACTAAAAAACCCCTCTCCTTGAACAGAGAGAGTCTTTCAGAGGGATAACTATATCGAGAGGGCAATGGCGGTTGCGCAACTCTGAAGTGGTCAAAGAGTTGGACTTATCCAAGGGAAGAATAATGGGAAAAGCGCACTGATAAATATTGAACATCCTCTAATGAAAGAAGATCAAAACGCCTGAGCTGGAGACGAGCAGCGCCGAACACATCTTTCGCCATCAATAAAACATGAGACACTGCAGGCTCCTACTCCCAACCCAAGATTTAATGAGAGAGAAAAAAAAAAGAAGAGAAACAAACACATATGGTGGGGCATAGCATCGCCGTGCACTCTCAGATTATCCCACAGCGTGGAAATACGGTAAAGAAGACCGTAAAGCTGATTTAAAAGAAAAAATACTGTAATTATTGTTTTTGCTCCAGTTAAGGAATAAAGCCTTATATCAGGACACAGTGCACAGAATTGTTTCCTGATGCCTTGAGTGTTTTATATCGAAAATCTAAATGTGTGATATGCAATTTCAAGGTGAGAAAATTAAAGCGATGGAGTTTTTTTTTTTTTTTTCGCCTCCCTTGGTACCCTCCTTGGAACTCGTTCTAGGAATTCCACTTGGCTGCGTGAGAATCAGAGAAACGCTGCATATTAAGCCACTTTTATTTATGTTAATTCATGCACATATTGGCAGGAATTTATTCTAATCTTTAAAACATTCATTTGCCCTACTTTACAGGTCCTGGGCCCATAGGGGTCATGGATCTGCTTATTCATAATCTATGAAGAAAATTGCCTATTAACATTTATCATCCTTAATTAATTTTATTCCTGCTTGTAACACTTTAAATAATTATAGCTTATTTGTTTCCAGACATAATACAGCTTCACAGCTGGTGGGCAGAATGACCAAGGCGGCTCTATCGAGGCATCATTCCACTCGATGAGCTACTCGTCATCCACTTTGTTTCTGGGCCTGCTCAAGTGATGAGTGACTAAAACTCAATCTGAAGAAAAAGATACAGAAATTCTATATACTCTGACTGCAGAATCTTCACAAACTTGGTTATAATTAACTGTATATGAATAAATATAATATATTGTCCAGATGCATCGGGACAAATGCTGAATTGGCCATTTTCAACACTTTATCAAGTAGCTTAATACTTCTATATTCATCTCCCGCTTGACTACAGGCCAAATATTCTCATGTTGACTGACACGACGCTGTCAAGACCGCCTTACTGTTAGTTATGGCCCAATATCAAGCTGGTCCCTGATAATTATTCAAGCCTGCTCCAACATTATTGGTTTCGGCTCTCAACTATTGGAGAAATCAATTCCCCCCTTTATTACTGTTGCAGAAAAAAAAGTTATCTTGCATATTTTATCCCCCCCAACTCTCGAAACTTCTGATTAAGACATCCGTCTGTGATCTTCCAATCGGAGGAGAGAGAAATCCGTCTCACCGTGTGGGAGCCTGTGAGTGGAGGGTTACGGGCGTCTCTCTCTTCTCTCTCTCTCTCTCTCTCTCTCTCTCTCTCTCTCTCTCTCTCTCTCTCTCTCTCTCTCTCTCTCTCTCTCTCTCTCTCTCTCTCTCTCTCTCTCTCTCCTCTCTCTCTCTCTCTCTCTCTCTCTCTCTCTCTCTCTCTCTCTCTCTCTCTCTCTCTCTCTCTCTCTCACATATCGTACTTTACAACTTCTCTGGCGTAAAATGTCCGAAAAATTGGCAGCAGTGTACCAATGCCTCTGGATGAAAGAGAGGTGCCACACACCTTGAAGCCATTGACAAAGACTTCAACTTAAAAACGTCAACACGATTCCCCGACCTTTTGGCGATAAAGGCCGATGCCGTTGTCGAATTTATACGTCCTGCCCTTTCCTCCGACATTTTTCCCGTGTCTGACCTTGACAATCATCTGCTGCGTAGCTCATACAGTGCCTTGCATAAGTATTCACCCCCCTTGGACTTTTTCCCATTATGTACTGTTACTAACTGGAATTCAAATAGACTTAAATAAACTTTTTCCCGTTGGATCAACAAAACATGCAGAGTACTTTGGAGGTGCAAAATAAATATTATTGTGACACAAACAATAATGAGAACAAAAAAGTTGACATCTGTTGGGTGCATAAGTATTCACCCCCCTGTGTCAATACTTGGTAGAACCCCCTTTCGCTGCAATTACAGCTGCAAGTCTTTTGGGGTATGTCTCTACCAGCTTTGCACATCTAGAGATGGAAAGGTTTGTCCATTCTTCTTGGCAAAAAAGATGAAGCTCAGTCAGATTGGATGGAGACCGTCTGTGAACCGCAATCTTCAAGTCTTGCCATAGATTCTCTATTGGATTGAGGTCTGGGCTTTGACTGGGCCATTTTAAGACATTAACATTCTTTAATCCAAACCATTCCTTTGTAGCTCTGGCTGTATGTTTAGGGTCATTGTCCTGCTGGAAGATGAACCTCCGCCCCAGTCTCAAGTCTTTTGCAGACTGCATCAGATTTTCTTCAAGGATTTCCCTGTATTTGGCTCCATCCATCTTTCCCTCTATTCTGACCAGTTTCCCTGTACCTGCTGAAGAGAAGCATCCCCACAGCATGATGCTACCACCACCATGTTTCACTGTTGGGATGGTGTGCTCAGGGTGATGGGCAGTGTTGGGTTTTCGCCACACATAGCGTTTTGCATTGAGGCCAAAAAGTTCAATTTTGGTCTCATCTGACCAGAGCACCTTCTTCCACATGTTTGCTGTGTCTCCCACATGGCTTCTGGCAAACTCCAAACGGGATTTTTTATGGATCCCTTTCAACAATGGCTTTCTTCTTGCCACTCTTCCATAAAGGCCAGATTTGTGGAGTAGACGACTAATAGTTGTCCTGTGGACAGATTCTCCCACCTCAGCTGTGGATCTCTGCAACTCCTCCAGAGTAACCATGGGCCTCCTGGTTGCTTCTCTGATTCATTTTCTCCTTGTCCGACTCTTCAGTTTGGGTGGACGGCCTCCTCTTGGTAGGTTTGCGGTTGTGCCATATTCTTTCCATTTTCTTATGATGGATTTTATGGTGCTCAGAGAGATGTTCAAAGCTCTGGATATTTTTTTATAACCTAACCCTGCTTCATATTTCTCCACAACTTTATCCCTGACCTGTTTGGTGAGCTCCTTGGTCTTCATGATGCTGTTTGTTCAGTAATGATCTCCAACAAACTCTGAGTCCGTCACAGAACAGGTGTATTTATACTGAGATTAAATTGCAGACAGGTGGACCCTATTTACTAATTATGTGACTTGCAAATGTGACTTGTGAATGCAATTGGTCGCACCAGATCTTTGTTAGGGGTTTCACAGTAAAGGGGGTGAATACATATGCACTCAACACTTTTCAGATTTTTATTTGTAAATAATTGTGAAATCCATGTAATATTTCCCCCCACTTCCAAATGATGCACTATTTTGTGTTGGTCCATTACATAAACTCACGATGAAATAAATTTTAATCTGTGGTTATACCATGACAAAATGTAGAAAAGTCCAAAGGGGGTGAATACTTATGCAAGGCACTGTATGTGACAGAAAAAGTCAGAAAAGGGCGTAATTTGCAGCATCTACATTTATTTCAAACTTTGGTTATCGCACGGTAAGCCCCTTTTTTATTAGGTACAAGATCAATCCTGTCTAAATTAATAAAAAATTAAAGAACTGCAGTTCTATATTATTACAATCTATTACGGGATGTACTTTTTTCCCCCCAGTTTTGCATAGGTCTGCCACTTAATGAAACCAAACACTGAATTAATGGAAAAGATAACCCAGGCGTCAGAATGGCAATTAAATACAGCACGTATCACCGGTGAGTCATTATGGCTCATTTAATGCAGGTTTCCTTGTTACCACTGATTTGTCCTATAGTCTGACAAAGTTATTGATTGATCGTTTAGTGCTTTATTAGAATAAAAAAGATAAGTAAAGATGTAACAGGGCATGAACGGCACTGGTATTGCTGAAAAAGCAAAGTAATAAACAGCTGCAGTCAGAAAACAAGAGTCGATGAGATCATTACAGGTACAAGGATTGGAAATATACGTCTGATAAGGTTAATTGAAGCAATTTCAACTTTTAGTGGAATCCATGAGTCGGCGTAAATAGGCAGGAAGCGAAAGTAATTACTCCGCTCTTTAAGGGGGGGCTGGGGGGGGGGGCAACATCCCAATTAAAATAAAACAGGCATAAGAATCCAATTATGAAAGTTTAGCAAAAAAGCAATTCATGGCCGCGACCCTGTATCCCGTAATTGCTTGTCATATAGGTAAGAGGCAACCTGCGTAATCTGTCATGGAAATTATGTTCTCTCTCTCTCTCCCTCTCTCTTTTTTTGCCATAAACAGTTTAAGCCTCTGCGCTATGTCGCGTTCAGGGGGGGAATGGGCCGTGAGCTGCTGCCAATCAAACGCACTAAAAAGGCACTTCTGAGGGCCACATTAGTTAATAGTCGGTAAATACTTGCAGGCTGCTTAAACTGTGACTCGGAACACGCTTCTCACTTTGTTTCTCTCCCTGCGATAACATGCCTGTCTTCGCTAAAACTCCTGGGCTAAATATTTACACTATATACAATTGTGTATATGCTAAATTGTTGAATTAAATCCTGATTTGAAGCTTTGCGGTAGAGATGTTATGATACAGAAGCAAGCATCTGACATGCCTCTGATTTTTTCTTCATATGTGATTATGCTAATCTATGTACTGATCTGATAAAACGTCTACACAGTATTTTACTTTCATCCAGATACATGTCATATAAATCAATTAAAAACAAAGAATTTGCGCTGAACTGCGACTAACAAGTGTTTTTTTTAAGAGAGGTGAAGAATATCCAGTAGTGTAGCGTCATTAATCATCATTTCACAGATTAATACAATTCCCTACAGCAATACAGACTTCTTTGCAGGGCGAGTAGCATCCAGCTGTTATGTAAGTTGCTTTTGTTTTATATGTGCTGGTATCTCATTGGTACTCGGTATTGGGCGATATGCAAAGTCCAGGTATCGGTATCTGGAAGTGGAAATTACATTGGAGCGTCTTTTTCTCTCTGCATCGTCTCTTCTTGTGTTTTGTTTGTCGGAAAAATAAAGTAGGGCAGTTTAGAAAGTTCCATGCGGGGTGACTCATCACTCGGAAGCCGGAGAAGCACCACCGGCGGGCACACTGTTCACACTGTGAGTCGAAAGTGATCATTGAGTATGACTAAGGCAAGTCATCCTTTGCACGGATCATTCTCTCCGAGACAGCACCGACTTGATATTCCCTGCTTTTTAATATTTCACCCACCCAGCCCGCTCGCTCTGTGAATATGAATCTACTCCGTGTCCCCGTCCTATTTGAAAGCCAGTTCCATGTTGATAAATAACTACTAGAACACAATAGAGGGTTTTATCTTTTATTACAAGAGAGAATATTGATGTCAATGTCATTGAGTTCAGACCTGTATCCTTTGTGCTTTTCCCACTTTGAGGTGTGAGCGACAGTTCTATACTTGCATTTACTGAGGTGATATATAGTATCAAATTTCATTAAATGTTTATTCTGGACAATTTTAATCTCATGGCCAGCAAGATGTATTGCAAACATTAAAATGTAGTGACTACAAAAATGTACTGAAAATTCAAATTTCAGCATTTATAATTATTAGATTCCAATTTGACATCATGAGAACCTCAGACTTTCCTGCAGTCGTATATATATCCTTACTTTCAAATGTCCGTTCAAAAGCATGGATGAATTTCTAACTCGGGTGGACAATGAAGTTAATGGACCTCAGTATCTGGAAGCAGGAAATTACTGATACAGTGAATGTCTTTCAATGTCATTAAACACGTATTTAATAGAACAGGTTATATTCTAAATGCCAAAAAAAACTACACTACAGATCAGGGGTCGCTGACTGGCAGAGATCCAAGTCCAGAATGGGAGAGGTTTCCATCTGGACTTTTTAATTTAATGTGCATGTTGCTGTATAACGTGACATTCAGGTAGGAAAGCCGACAGAGAGATATAGATGCGGATGCAACGATAAGTAAGGCATTATCAAAAATTAGAAAGGTTGACAGTGAAAATCGACTCTACCAAGCAGAGTGGACACAAGAGTGAATTTATTCCTCCTCCTGCAAACCGAATAAGGTCGGCGTTCCCTATTTGCTGTCGCGGCTGTCTAAAGTGAAAGTTTTAAAATTACAGCAAAATAAATTAGCTCAAAGCCCAAGCAGGTTTCTCCTAGGAGACCTCTAGTGGCCGTAGTGATTATGACGGCAAAAAGTGAAAGTTAGGTGTCGGTGCAATGGTTCTAGTTCTGCTGGCTGACTACACTAGACAGTACAATCTGGTTAACTCACTCTCCCCTTGCCGCAATATGAATAAATGAGCAGAGCAAATTGGCTTTTCTTATCCCTCACTGGCTGCTCAGATTCCCAGTTAACCGTCCTACACATTGACCAGCTGTGCGTTTGTGGCTTTACCCCCTTGAGGGTTTAACAGCCAGGAGATTATTGCCGCCTCCTGTGAAACGCTGCCTCGGAGAAACGTGTGCGTTTACTGGGTGGCAGCAGTTGTAGTAGTTTTATAAACTGTAAGAGCACGGGCGGCTCGTTTATCGCTCGCTGTCACATATATACCTCGCCCGCGGGTATAAAGGTGGGTGTAATGGGATACTCCTTCCAGCTCCTATCTCAACGCCGCGTTATTGTCGGTAGTAAACGACATTCAAGCTTGTGCAATGTCTTTACTCGGAGTGCAACATGTTACATCTTATACCCTGCCTCATTTCTCTTTCTTCCAGCTCGGTTAGATCTTACAAAACACTATTAGGGATCATCGATAATGACATTTTCCCGTATGCGTTCTCTTCCTTACATTTAGATTATATAGTTTTGTCTATTATTTCGTTCATTTATAAATAAATCAGCATACACGCAATTTTCTCTCCTTGGAATTACCTGGGGAAATTTAGTCGTTCAGCTACAGCCAAAGTGGTTAAACATGTTTTTCAATTAAAGGACAAGAAAAGGATGGCATTTTATAAATGATATGTTTGCAAGTCTTCTAACAGTTGCTATTGCAAACCCTTGCGCTGATATTACAGCACAGGTAGAAAGGTTCAGATCAGAGAGGCCCATAAACCGAGATTAATATCATCCGCCACATGCTGCACAGAGGAACCTCTCAGATGAAGTCTAATGGAGGATATTGACCGCGGCCCGTTTAACATCTGGTTGCATCAGAGGGAAACAAATCAACTTGGGCCGACCTGCGAGGGGAAGATAATAACCACAAAGCCTTCCTTGATCCCTTATTTACTGGATATCAACTCCTGCCAAGGATACACTCTCCGGATGAGCAATTAGCCTGTCCCATTTTTCAGAAATAACACCACCACTTCAAGGTCTAAAAGAAAAAGACAAAAATGGGGGAAGAAGAGTCGCTAAGATCACCTTTTTTTTAATAGATTTAAACCTCTTCATAAAAAAAGACTTTGGCTAAAATGCTCTAGTGCATAGTGACACCTAGATACCCTTGTAAATAGTGACGTCAATTTAAAATGAATATTTTCCCCTGCAATGTTTTGGCAGGATCATCCCACGGCACATGAAAAAAAAAAAGCAGGGTTTGCTGAACTGTAGCTCAGACGGCTCAACCCCGACCGAGCAAAGCTGGCTTCTCTTCCCATTCTATATGTTAAGCCCCTTCTCTTTAATAGAATGTCTTTAATCCGGACGCATGTTGTGCAAAGCAGTATGAAAAATCATGTTTAGGAGATTAGCATTGGAAACCTTGTTCTCCTCGCCAAAGCTTATCACTCGAGGGGCTTTCCGATGCCGACTGCGGGGCGGCGCTGACTCAAATGTTTGTGTGTGTGTGTTTGAGAGGATGTGTGTGTGTGTGTGTGTGTGTGTGTGTGTGTCTGCAGGGACGTACAACTGGTGCATGAGTCAGCAGTTTTGGCCGAGGCCTTTTTTCCCAAAGCTGAGTCTGTGCACAGTTCAGAGACCTCTCCTTTGGATTTGCAAAATCTCTTCTCCCGACTCATGTAGGAAAACATGCAGCACTTTTCCCTAAGTTAGGGCTTTATCACTGCCTGTAAAGACAACATCAAGACTTTAGTGAAGTAAAAAATTACATTAGAAAAGTACTTGATGAGATTTTAAATACTTATTTACAAATCTTAGCTGATCTGAAGAATACTAATTATCTCCGAGTCTCAGCCCTGCTGCAACATCTTCCCATCTGGCCTCCCATCTATCCTGAAGTCTCAAGTGCACTGCAATGCAATAAGAATTGTGCAAACAACATTTTAATTAATGTAGTTATCTTGAGAGGCACGTATAATTGATCAGAGAACTTGGTTTTCGAAGACACGCACGCTATGAATAGCAACGCGGCCCCGGGAAGCCATTAAAGGGGAGGCCGGCTGATCGAGGACGAGGCGGAAGATAGTGTTCTTTCCGACGGCTCGGGGACAGCGGCAACTTTTAATTGTTCCACAAGTTTTCAGTTCCAAATTAAACATTCACTGTTTCTGTGTATTTTGGAAAATGACTGTCAGATTGTGTCAACTGAAAGAAGAGAGTTATTCATCTTTAATGCAGAGTAAACAAAATACAGCGGGGGCTATTCTCTTTGTTTTTATTCAATTTTTATTCGTCATCATTGAGATTTTATGCTGCCGGTATTGACTATTACATTTTTGGTATTGTTACATCCCTAGCAAAGGACAATGTGTCTTATTTTACAGAGATCAGTGCACGTGAAATCGTGGCACAACACACATCCTCCGAACAGAGCAGATTGGCTCACTTGGACTTATGAGGCATATCCACCAAGGCTGGTTGAGTGGAAAGAGCTAAAATGGCTTTCGGTTGAACCAAATAAAACCAGAAACCTTAGAAACCTTTTAAGCCAGCTCGATATCAATTAGCAACAGATCTATAGGGTTGAATGCTGGAAGACTAATCCTACAACTCAATCCACCTAGATGTTTAACTTTGTACCCCCGGGTTGAATAGGTAATAAGCCTCAGCTGTGAGCACGGGTCCGAGGTGAGACCGACGTCTAACGATGTTAACTCTGCAGTGACAGCTAGTGGACAGGTGAGGAAGTAATGAAGCGGGAGAAATATTGAGCGCCGATGAGGTGAACCGCAGGAATTGGAAGGAGATTAGAAAAAGAGAAAGGAAGTTGAGCGGTAGTTATGACCACAGGGAGCTGCTGCAGTGGATGATGGCGAAGAGGCATCGCTATCCTGGATAATTAAAGGTAAGCTGACACCACATTGACCCCGAGAAGTCAAATTACTGCGGCGGTATTTCTGAGTAAATGCCTCATTTAGTCCGTCAGTGGCGACCCATGCAGAAAACGTCGAAGGGGCTGATCTCCACCGGCAGCACCTCGGAGGGGAAAGAAAGGACTATTGTGCGGCTCGTTGTGAAACCAATCTGAAACGGCAACATACGTCATCCTCGCTACATTATCCCCTGACAAGCAATACAGCCCCAGATATTAGGTGAGGCCTCCAGGCAGTATTGATCAGCTTCCAACCTGTTGCTCGGTGCTGCAGCCAAAACTGAGACACAATATTTCACACAGGTTTTGCTGTCACGTCTTCAGTTTAATCACACCTTTTTTTTTTGATGGATTGTGTTTTATTTTGATTTTTTTACAGAATCCTGGATGGATTGCGGTCGAACGCAGAGAGAGCGTGTATTTTTGAAGTCCTGCAGAAAAGCTGCATCCGGTAGATTTCCCCCCCGATTAGCTCCTGATGCTAATTGGCCCTGCTGGTGAGCGTCGGGATAACGTCAACACAAATGGCTTCACGCTACACGTGGCGGCAAATCTTTTACGCGGCAGTACCCAACCTATTTAGCTTCAGGCTAACACCTCCTTTAAATCGGGATTTCAAACGTAGCATTGGCCTCAAAAGGAAGGGGTCTGCAAACAATGACATTACCATTGAGAAACCCATTTGCATCCGATTTTCCCTCCGGTCCCAGGTGACATGTCTGGACAAAAGTTTATAACCAGACTATATCTCCTGGAGAGGCGGTGGACTAGTGGCAGAAACTTGGACTATGGGCAGAAAAGGTCTCTGGTTCGTCTCTGGCTCGACTCCACGGAGAAACAACAAAAAGACGAACCTGGATTGATCTGTCCAAAAATCCAAGAGGATTCTCCCTGTCTAGTGCCCCTGAGCAAGGCACCTTACTCCCCCAACATCTGCTCCCCGGGCGCCGTAAATGGTCGCTCACTGCCCTGTGTGTCCTGCACCAGATGGGTTAAAAGCAGAGATTAAATTTGCCTACCTGCATGAGTGTGCCTGTGCATGTCTATGCATGTGTTTGGGACTAATAAATGCATCTTAATCTTAATCTTTTATATTATATAAAGCAGACAAAAGCAAATTATCAATAATAATCAATGCTGCCCTTCTTGCAAGTTTCTTCAATTAAAAGAATAACTTAAAGAAAAACACCATTGACTGACATCTCCTCTTATTCTGCTTCGTTTTAATTATTCTCTAATAAAGGACATACGTCTATTTATTGGTCAAGGGTCAATTTCTATTCTGGGCTGGATTGATTGTGAAGAAATCTTTCAGATACTCAGGCTTGATAAATAAAATAACCGGAGTGCCCTTTGGGAATATTACCTGTCCACACTTTAATATGTTAACGAAGCATATTAACTCGTTTTTAATGCAGAAATCTATAAATATACAATGTGAGTTCCATGTCATTTCATTAGAATTGATCCTATGGCGTTGCTGAGGAGACGGCGAGCTGCGGTGACCTCCTGCAATCATCGGTGCAACCAAGGCAACTGAGGCAGCGGGTCGAGTGACATTCCTCTGAGGTGACACAAGCACCAGATAACGCAAAGGTTTCCCGTTTGCTGCACATGAAACACTTTCCCGAGCTGGGACTCGACAGCTCATGAGGAAGTGAGCCACATTGAACCCCCAAAAAAACCCTTTCCTTCCTGTCAGTGTCTCTTCTTGGGCTCTTGAACGCTGGAAGCATTTGTCCCTTCTCCCAGCTGCGGCTGTGAGAAGACTTGACACCGCGCACAGGGCTGCGAAACCGCCCACGGGGTGTTTGAAATGTACGAGACCCAGGAACTTGCAGGGTTGTGAACGACTCGAACAAGGCTGGCGCGGCGTGTGATGTGCAGGGGAACTCGGTTCAATGTCACATTTAATATCCTTCCACAGCAACATAACGAAAAGGTTGATTTTTAGAAACACAGAGTTAAAAAGTTCCAGTCTTCCAGACAGTGCTACACAAGGGATGGGGGTAAAAACCGATTCAGTTACGAATCGCGATTTTTGTGATTGACGATTTTAAATCTTTTTTTTTAAAACATATATTTATTGGTTTTATATCGGGGGGGGGGGGGGGGATATATGGGGGGGACAGACCAACCTCAACCCAGAGCATGTTGACCAGCTCTTGTTTTGGCACAAGAATCTAAACATATCCGAGCACTAGCTTTGCAAAGCCTACATGCAAACAACAGTGAAGCATAGCCCACTTTTTGTTGATTTCAAAGTTTATATTTTAAGTAAATTTTTATTCATTTTATTAAATGTTTAAAAGTAGCCCCAAGTGGCATACATTTCTTAATCTGTCAATTTGTGTGCAGTTGACAGGGGCTTTACAATAATAGGGCACATTTATTTATTTATTTTCTCTATTGGCTGCCCGGCAGTCATTAAGTACAATGTTAATATTTGAAAATAAAACTTGTAAAGCTTTAAGTGAATTTGACTGTGTTGTATTTAAAGGGATGATTCAACTGTTTTCCATCAGCCAGTATTATCGCATGAAGTCCTAATATCGAATCGCAATACTTACAGAATCGCAATACATATCGTATAGCCACCTAAATATCGTGATTGTATCGTATCGGCCCCTGCCCATTCCCGTCCCTATGCTACACCTCTTCGAACTTCCTGCCAATGCAAGTGTTATTATTAAATTGAATCATGAATAAGTTCATCAAGCTTTCTGAATCTTATCGGAAAAAAGGGACCTAAGGATATTTTTTCTACCGGATGGCCAGGAAGTTGTAAATTCAAGATGTGTGTCAAGTACAACAGAAATGATAGGAATAGCAGAAGCCCCCGGAATTATCTGCACCTCTACATAATTGAAGATAAGGTGGAGTATCCTGATGGAGAACAAAATACCACATTATCTCACAAGGTACACAGTAGGTATCCGTCGTCCTTCCCACAGTAGAGCTGAGTGCACTGATATTAAACAGTTATGTTATCAGCTCAGATTGGCAACGATAAAATGACAAACTACACATGAGGCCAAATTAATTTTCTTAATAAAGCAGTTTGCAAGCTCAAAGAAAGTACCCGTGTATTATCAGCTGACACGTTGTGTGTGTATTTTTTAGAACTGCCCAATGTTAATACTCAGGCCATAGTTCACAGAAATCGTATTTTTCTTTGAGTTAAATCCTGACCATGGAGTGAATTCTAGAAACAATGTTCTAGAAAATGCCAAGGAAAGTTTCTAGACCAAACGTACTGAAACAAATGTACAATAACTCAGCTTCTTTTTGTATCTTTGAGAGATAATTAAGAAGAGATCATACCATACAAAAAGCAAATGAGGAAGGGTTCATGGGGGGTTAATGCCATGGTGGAAAAAGGTAAAGGGGAAAATATTGAACCCCAACCTTCCCATTGCTCTGCCGTGGTTTTTTCGCCGTGAGCCTAAACACGCATCAAAGCCGTCCCGGGCCCATTTGAAGTCTTCGGAAAGAGCTGACTTGCAAGGATTTCCTCCCACCGTCAGCAGACCTGAACCCCTACCGAGCTTGTGGTGCGTTTTTTTAAACGTTGAACTTGTCGGAGGTGACTTGACAGACCTTGTGTGTGAATGGGTGAATGTAAAACTGTAGTGTTAAGCACTTTGAGTGGTCATCAAGATAAATACAAAACCATTAACCATTAACAAGACCTGCTTTGAAACAAAAAGCAAGAGATGACTCCAAATGAAATCATTCATTAAAATGTGTTGGCTGGAAAACAGATTGCTCCCTGCACGAGTGTTTGGGAAGAGAAAATGCTGATATCAGATATTTTAAATCAATAGTTATGGGCAGATTTAAAAATGAGCATACACCCCAACAAAACAAGATTGCCTTGCTTTTTATTCCGAGAGCAGTCCAGAAATAATTGCTCATATCGAGCTTTAAACTTCTGTTTGTTTTATTTCTATTAGGACACATGCTTTTCTGTACTAGAGGACAACAAGTTTGCACAGCCTGCAGTGCTGACCTTTCCTTGTAATGCTTAATCACCGTGCTTTCTCCCAATTTGACTTATTTACATGTTTGAAGTCGATAGAATTCAAGTAGAAAAGCAAAACGCCAGCCTCCCTCTGAGTGGCCTCGGCATTTCGGGGGGCTCGGTGACAGTGATGCGTCGTGATAAGTTAATTAATATTGCAGCCTCTTGATAATGCGTCTGCTGCTCCGGATAACTGTGGAATCACAATAGCCCTGAGCAGAGGCACAGCACACTGCTGAGGCTTGGAATGAACCGATGAGCACCCCCAGTATCTCTCTTGTTTATTTCCTTCGATTGGCCTCCGCACAGCATTCATCGTCAAAAGTGGAAAATGCACCACAAACAAAATCATCAGAACGTCGAGAACTTTCTGGTCCTCGTCAAAGCTACGGCGCGACAGAACCGGATTGTGTGTTTGATCCGTGGTTTTTTGGGGAGTTTGTGTGATCTGGGATGCCACAAGAAACAACACCGCAGATCGCACGGCAGCCAATTAGAGCCCACGGTTCTCGGCTGCCGGGGCTCTAATTGCGTGGCTACATATTGAGTCAAGCGAGCCCTCATTAAAAACAAGTTTGTCGGCTTGCGATTGTTGAAAAACTCCCGAGACTGCAAGACGAAAAACAAACAACAACAACAGTCTGCGGTGATGTCACCTGTATTGACATTAAGGAGCTTGCGATGAATTTATCAATTTACGGTATTCGCTAGCGTCGTACACACGCCTTGATGCTCGAACTGCGAAGTCGATGGGATCGAAGAACGCTCTCGCCAAGAATGACAGACTCTGCTGTGAGTACCGCTTATTACAGGACCTTTTGTCACATCCCCTTCCAATTCAATTATTGCGAGAAAAAAAATGGATTTAGCTCGTAATCCTGAAAAGGAGAATTACTGAAAATGAAAGGCTCCCCCCATTGTTGTAGTATTTGTATTGAGCTTTCAATTCACATTCAGCTCTGGTAGAGTCGAGACGTGGGCTGACCTCCGACCCGTCTCTAATCGCTTGTTCTGAAGTTGTGCCGCCTCGGTAGGTTTGAGTCCTGGTGCTTCAACATTTCCGACATTAGAATAACTTCTTTATATCGCAGATTTGATTCTGTTATTTGAGGTTTTTTGGGGGGTTTCTCACAGGTTTGTTCCCCTGCTTCTTCTTGTTTACTCCTGACCTATTGTGTTAGTGTGTGAGAATAAGCACGAAGGGGATACAATACAGTGAACAATTTAGTCTGAATCTGCACTGAATGAGCTCTAGTGTGTGATTATGCTTTATTCCCGTTTTTAGGCAGGAACCCACAATTTATTTGCAAATATTGCCTGTTGCAGGGTAAACAGTGAAATCTAGCACAATTCAGAAAGAAGGGAAATGGTATGAATAGAATCAAATCATAAGAAGATGGTACATGCAGTATTTAGCAGACTGACAGAGTTTGCATGCTGTCTCACTGTCGAGCAGTGTCAGACATCTTTTCTCTGACAGTGATGTAAACATATATTGAAAATATTTCTCCTGGTGAATAATTTGACTTTTTTCCGATTTCAGGAATGAGCTCGACTCCTGCATAAAATCAGATTTTACTCGGTCAAGGCCAAAAGAGCTTAATTGGGATGAAGTTACTTGAACATCGTCAATTGTTTATTTGATGGGATGGGAAATTTCAATGATCGAAAGGATCATTACAAAGCCGGCTTCAATTCGGTACTTTGAGTAGATTAGGCTTTTTTATTTCCCACTGTCCACTATTGAGTCAGAGTAACACACAGAAATGGGCATTTTCCCGGGAGCACATGTGTTTTTATGTGATTTGTGTATTTAGTTATAACAAAAAATAATAATACTATCTTTTCAAACTTCCGTGTTTTAAACTAGAGCCATGCTATGGTGTTTTTTATTAAAATACCAATAAAAATATCTCTTATTTTCTGGCCAATACTTTCTCAATATTTGAAGCGACACAATATGTGGTTTCTGTCGTTTGCGACAACTTGAGTTTAAAACTTTTGAAACCATTATGAATGAAATGTCAGAGCTATGAAACATCCACGACAGATACGAAGGAATACTTGGAAAGTGGATAAATTGATCCAAATTCAACACGGACTAAAACAAGAACTACTTTAATCTGAACTCCTCTCACATGATTGCATCTATCTCTCAATGTTCTTCCACTCTTAGCTTGTCCCTCACAGCTTCTCCTCAGAGCATTGGACTTTTGTCTGAGACTCTGGACGGACTTTCAAAATCATCGTGGTTATTTTTTTTTCCAGTTCCTCCAGGGTAACTCTAGAGTGGCCTTTCTCTCCGGGGCCCCGTGCATCCGATTCCTGCTTTCCTCTCTCTTGATGGAGTAGAACCTGGGAATCCAAAGCTGAGTCCACACAAGTCAACAGACGCCGACCTCATTGCTTTTATATGACCTGTGTTTAACTACTAAATCTCAATCATATAAAAAGCCAGTTTAATGGCTGGCGTCCGGCCAAACACTGCAGAGGTCTCTTACTGGAATTGCAGGAGTTAACGTTGTTAGTGCAGAGTGGATCGTGCTGGCCTGACTTAATGTGGATACAGAACAATACTGGCTGATAGAGGGTGAATACTCGTGGCTTTTAAGTTGACCTGATTATTTACTTAGCGTTTCTCTTTGCCTTTATAGCAAAGGTTCATTATTTGAGCAACGTCTTGCACAAAGTCAATCTTTTCAATGGGCTTCAACCGAACACTAAATAATGGCTATTTTCCTTCCAGATCTGGTTTAGGTATCAATTCAATTATCCGCTCATTCTGCAGACAGTGCTGTGAGGGATGCTGTTAGCTACTGCTACAGGCTAAAGGCTGTTAAATGTTAAAAAGATATCGCTAAGGCCACATTAGCATATTTGACATTGCTGGATAAATGTCGCCGCTGTTCAAACCCTATTCTAGACACATGCTATGAGTTTAGTTTGATTAAATTCACATTTGTGTTCCTTTCTAGCCTTGCTTGTGGGTGCGCAAAAGTTGTACATGTGGCCCCAAATCAAACACATCCTTGATAGACTAAAGCAACATATGTGATTGTAAGGTTGAGGCAATTTTTCCTAGGGAAGAGCTGACCTAACCTGATGAATCCTTACCGTAGCCACATCTGTTCAGGGTAAAGCTATTTAAACCTGAGCAGAAATCTGTACAAGCTGCACACAAAGGGACAACACATAAGGAGTGTGTAGGAATCTCATCAAGAACCCAACTGAAAAAAAAAAATCCTTGTCGAGGTGAACATTTGCTTCACATCAAGTCTGAATGCATCCGTAATAAAAGAGGTGATTATTTAATCTCGGCTGCCGAGAACAATGCAACTCCGTCTTGGATGGCATCAGGCAATCAGATGGTGTGAATATAAATAAACCAGTTTCACAATGAAAATAATGGGTGTGATAATATACTCGTCTGATGCTATTGTGCTCTTCGCACAAACTAGAATAATAGCCTTGCAGTTGTGTGTCTCCTTCAAACCACACAGCTTGCAGTTTACCTCCATGTCTGTTACAGCAACGGCCCGACCAATGGACAATGGACAGGCGGTCAATACGTTGATGTTATTGTATTTCCACGAATAAAAGTAGCATTTGTACTCACCCGGATATCAGTACTCCATGGTATGAAGCCGTGCATCTTCCAGCGCTGCATTATTAACAATGAAAACTTTATTAAAACAGAGATATGAACGGAGAAATGCTAGAAATGCTAGGGTGCTTTGACTTTGAAACAGGTTAATGTTCAGGAATTTGGATTTGTGACATATGAGACAGAAAGACACTGAAACATTGAAAGACATTTTTTTGTTCTTCCACTGTAATGCCTTATCGACTTCCTGCGATTGGCTAAAACCATCCCCCAAAAAAGGGAGAACAGAATAGAACCAACCAACAGATTTTGGTCCCTTGATCCAAAGGCGACTCCTAATACCTGTTTACTCTGGTTCGGACTAAACCAAAGAGTCTGTAGGTTAGGACCGAAAGAGGTTGGTGTGAAAGCACCGGAAGAAGATGTCACATTTGTGCTCGGCTTGAAGAAAACTCCCTCGTGACTTCCTGACAAACGTTCTTGAGAATGGGACACAAGGGCAGACAACCTGAAAACATAATATGTCTCCAGCCGTTATGCAGAGGAATAGAAAGTCCTCCGTTGGTACATACTCAGGATGTCTGCCAGAACGCATTAGGGTGCTTGAAAATCAAAAGTCTTTAACAATGAGTGTGGGTTTCAGTCGCGCAGCTGATGTTACGGAGTGCTGCGTCATGATCCGGAGCGGATAAACGGCCGCGCAGGTTTAAACACAACTGATGGGGCCGCGAGGCTGTGTAAGGGAGATAGTGTCAGCCAGACGCCCCCGGTCCATCTGTGGCAACTAATTATGTCAGCATCGGCAGCTAATTAGAAAAGGGAGAGCCAGATGCTGAATGCCCAGATCAATCAGCCCGGGAATATGGAAGTGGCTGCCGCGTGTTAGTGTCAGTGAAAAGGTTGGTTTATTCTCTTTAGTACCCGCGAGCTCGCAGGGATCTGTTATGAGAGCGAGAGCCCGGCTGGAATATGTGTGTGTCTCCTTGTGTGTGAGTGTGTGTAATAGTATCAAAACATGGGGCTCTTGAAATTGAGAGCTTTCCACAATTTTCCCCTTCTTTCGGATCAGTTGTGCAGAAAAGAGCGACAAGTAAGATTGCTTTTTTTCCCGCCTGGCTACTATTATCCGAGTGGAATCAGGACTGGAAGTTCCCCCATTAATCATTACACCAACCAAGTCAGTCTCACTTTCACCTGCGCATATGAGTCGCACAACCCACACGTATACACACACACACAGACACACACACTCGATGGAACAACTAGAACACAGGAAAATGCCATCTGGAAATAATAAGAGAGCTTATTGGGCTCAGGGACAAATAAAGTACCTACAAATACACGTACAAAAGCTCTCTGCTGTGCCATAGGATTTTTCACCACCACCCAATCCCGGCGGGGTCAACGCGGCCAAGAAGCTAATCCAGAGGGGGGGGGGGTGGGCGGCGCAGATGTAACAGACTAGACGGGGCTGACCTAAAGCCACCCAGCCACTCATCAAGTGAGAGACACAACAAAACAAAGGAGTAATTTGTTTTGAGATGTAAGGGCCGTTCCGGGTTACAGATGTCATCAATTAAAACGTTCAACACGGCTGAATTTGGAGAAAATGCACGAACCACACTTTCTTTTTTTTTTATAATACCTTGCGGGCACAATTAAGGCCTTACACACCATCTTAAGGTAAACCTTAAGACTTAAGATGGAAGTATATTTTTTAAAGGTTAGAAAGTTCCTGGATAATGTTAATACCCTCACATCCAGTAAGATTCTAACAGAAACCCAAATTAACACTGTAGTCTGAATAAGACAGCAATAATCAAATCATTATGTAGACATGTAGCGTCTTTATTGCATTTTGGAGTTTTGACAGTATTTTGTGACATCTTCGTACAACAGTTACCAGCTGCTCCAGAAAACAAAATATATATATAAAGATATTTTTTGGGCCTTTTTATGGTTTATTGATCAAACGGTTGGTGTAGAATGGGGGATGTAGAAGGTTTGTTTTAAGGGAGTTGGATAGAATCAGGTTTTTGGACGGGCACATACATCACATATTTGTTAAAGGGTAACGGAGAGATGTCAACGGAAATATGAATAGATTAAGATGAAGATTAAGATTAAGATGCATTAATTGTCGCAAACACATGCACAGACATACACAGGCACACTCATGCAGGTAGGGAAATTTAACCTCTGCTTTTGACCCATCTGGTGAAGGACACTCAGAGCAGTGAGCGACCACGTACGGCGCCCGGGGAGCAAGGTGCCTTGCTCAGGGGCACTAGACAGGGTAGGGAGAATCCTCTTGGATATTTGGACAGATCAATCCAGGTTCGTCTTTTTGTTGTTTCTCCGTGGAGTCGAACCAGAGACGAACCAGAGACCTTTTCTGCCCATAGTCCAAGTTTATATATATATATAGAATATTGTATCTGCAACTAATGCAAAACATGTTAATGGGAGTAATGTCTTATTCAGAATGATTATTGGTGTCTAAAGTGCAAAAAGGCTCATTTTGGTATAAATTTGGGATATGTAAGTTTCAGTTCTGATGGCTCAGTTCAAGTATCTACTTTCAGACACAGCTAAAGGCGACGTTGTTCGCAATTTCTCCAGGTTTTAAAAGATCTGCTCTAAGAGCAGATGAACAACGGATCTAATCTCTCTATACTGCCGGTGTTGCCGGTGCCGCAATGTTACTGCCAACTGAAATAACTCTTTACACCACAGAAAAGAACGACCGGCTCTACTTTTCCAGAGACGCCCCGTTACTAATGCAGAGACTTCTCGTTGCCCGAGGACACATGAAATAATCACTTCGAAAAGGGAAGCTCTGGAACATAGCTGAGACAGCTTGTTCTGCCCAGTTCGCTTTGTGTGTGTGTGTGTGTACATTCTTCTTTCATCCCTCACCAGGTTGTTATTGTTGCACCTCGTAAATACTGGCTTGGCTTTCGCGTTCTGCTTATGTCTTGACAAATGAAAAAAGAGGTGTTTAACACAAACACGTTCATATGTGTGAATGTGTTAGCGCTCTGCGGTCATTTGTATTAATTTGCGTCACGGAGAAATGATCCTGTGTAATGTTTTTCTGCACACGCTTCAGCTGGAGATCAGACGACTAATATAAAGGTGAATGATGCATTTATTTATACATATACACATTTTCCAGTACTTAATTGCTGTACTTGTACTTGCTATATATGGACTAAAGTACTGTCATGTTTTTACGATTCTTCAGTGATAAAAGGGATAGTTCACCCAGAAATGAAAATTCACTCGTCCTCTACTCACCCCTATGCCGATCGGGGGGGTGGGTGAAGTGTTGAGGGGTGAGTAGATGAGTGAATTTTCATTTTTGGATGAACTTTCCCTTTAGCCCGTTGGCGCCACTTAGCTTATTTTTGGTATTTACATAATTTTGCTTATAGACTAAACATTTACAGTTCCCATATTTATTTCCCCTCCCCCCCTCATATTCAAATGGCAAAGCAGATTCGAATAAAATGGGATATTCCGGTTGGAATCATATTCTCAGACGTAATTAAAATCGCAAACACATAAGCGGTTTACAAACTGCTCTATATAATGTGTGCCCAATGTCCCCTATGTGCTATAATGAAAACCAGAACCTCCTTTGAAATCCGATTGACATTTGTAAGTACATTAATGGCAACAAAAAGAAAAATCCAGCCTTCAAACAAACACCATGTCCCCGAAGGCCCTAGGCACGACGGCAAAATGTCCCCCCCGCAGTGGGACTAATAAAGGTTTATCTCATCTCGGTGTTTGCAGGCTAACTGTCACGGCTCAGCAGAGGAGCAAGGGGGTCGCAGTTAGCGCAAACGTGTGTGTGTGTGTTTGTGTGTGTGTGTGTTAACAGCAGCACAGAGGGGGACGTCTCACAGCAGAGATAAAGAAAAGAAGAAACAGCATCAGTTCGATTCCTGTATTTACACGTTGAGGGGCGGACACTCCAGACTGCACGTCTCGTTGCACAGGGGACGGCCCCTCGTTGGCTGTTCGTGCTGCTTGAGGCACTTTTTTAATGCAATAATGTGAACTGCAGTGTTTTTAATTTGTAGAGTCACCGGCGCTGATGATTGTTTGAACAGCAGTAGTGGTATTATGTCCGAGAGTGAAAGTAAAATGGGACACTGCTGTCCTTTTGTACAGGCTCCAAATCCTAAATACACAATTCACATTTAAGACATTTTTCATCACTTTAGTTACTCACTTGTACAAATTTGCCAAACGGCTGCATCTACGGTACATAAGGGAAAATAGAGCAGTGCTTGCTCATTCCCCCCCCCCCCCCCCCCCCGGTTGACCTTCGCTCGCTTTACACGTTTAACACCAGAAGTCACCGGGACACGTAGGCTGCAGAGCTTGAACTTTAACTTGGTTGATTCGCTCGAAAGTTTAGGACACATATATTTAAACACATTGAGTCTAAATCTTTATACACAGTGTATGGCAGACACTAACAGGCACGTGTGCACAGGGTGGGGCTGAACAAGTGACTCTTCAAAACACTTCTCCTAGCTTGTTTTTTTGGCCTGGTTGAATAGAAACAAAGTGGGAAAGGTTTCTATATGAATTCCACTGGGGCGGATATACGCTGTACTGTGTTTAAACAATTGTCGCAGCAGTCATTTAACATCAGCCCTGTTACAAGCCTCACAGAGCTGATGATCCATGCAGAATAAAACAAACCGCTAATTATTTGCAAATGGTATCTAAACTGCGGCGCCAGCTAAACGCGCTGTCAAACAGGCAAGAGAAAAAAAGAGCACGAGTGTATAAAGTAAATGTTTGCAAACAGCTTTGGATTTCAGTGACAACACACACACACACACACACACACACACACACAATAATCTGTCACGCAGACTTTAAACAAAGCCGTTTCCATTAATAGCTGTTGTGAGGAGTTTTTTTATCCGGAACGCAAACTTCCCGACCCCCTGCAAAGATGTCTGGGGACACGATTGGACACATTCCCCTTCCCTCAATGAGGAGCAGACGACTGATGGTAACGTTTTGTGAAGCCCGGTTTTGCGCGTGTGAGCCCGGCGGGAGGGCCACGCTCCGAGGGGGCTCATCCAATCTGTCAGCGTTCTGCCTGGCCTGCTCCCTCTGCTCCATGACCTGCCCGCAAACACAGGCGTTTACAAAAAATAATCACACCGCAACGCTTTGTTTGCAGGCTCTCGAGTCACTGGGAGAGTTCAGGGGTTTAATTGTGCCTCTTTGTGTGTTAATGGCAGCCACACTTTAGGAGCCGGTAAAAGCACGGCAGCGCCCACATGGCGGGTGGAGAGCTCAGATCACCCGCCAGGAGCCGGATTTATAATTACACGACAAAAGTTGCACACGGTACAATTAACAAATACTCTGTGTCATTCCCACCGATTCAAAAAATTATTTGTCAACCGGTGAGAGAATCCGATTTTTCGAGCGAGTTTGGGCACAGACGTCAGGCAACAAATAGTCGGCGAGGATTATCTGGTGAGATCACAAGGTTTGCACATGAGCTTGGAGAACACCTGCTGACAGTCAATAGACTTTAGCTGTAAGAGAGGGGGGGGGGGGGGGGGGGCGTTTATAAGCCATCAAGAGGAAGCCCGAGGAAGTTGTGACCACTCAAGGCCGGGTTCTGACTCGAATTTTGAACTCAAATCCGATTGTGGGTCATTTTTCGGTCAAGTTTGCTTTTTTAGCTTTTTCATTTTTAATGCCGGATGCGCCGGTAATCTGACAAAACATCGGTGTCAGGTCGGGTTCCTGTCTTTTCTCTCAAGCCAAGCTACACAAGCACCAAATACATCCCAATATATCCCCATTTCATATTTCAAGGGGGCAATATGATTGCATTGCACTGTATTTAGATTGTATACGTTCTATTCTATTCTTTCACATTTACTTGTGTGTATATGTGCATCTGCAGTCATTCATTTCTGTGTCTATTTTGAATCTCCCCAAAGCTGATAGAGTAAACTTCTCCATTGTGGGACTAATAAAGGATTATCTATTTGTACATAACATGAATTTTAGATGACTGGTAGTTGGTGCACTCTAAAGGCCCTGGATGGTAATCAAACTCTCATGGTGTGATTTAAAAATGTTAAGAAATCTAATTGAACTTGTAATAAAAATTGACTTTCTCCCCGGAGATTATACATTATTTAATTTACTTTGAATTGTTTGAGATGAAAGTAAAAGCTCTTTAAGCTAAGAAGGAATATATTTTTACACCACATCTGTTGCTCCATCAGACCAAAAAAGGGCCGAATAAAAGCAAATGGAGCAGCCATGTTGTAATTGTTTGAAATTGTTGGTAAAACATAACTACAAACTGTAAGAGCATTGCACTATTAACTTTCTATGCAGTAAATGTTATGTAAAAATGTTGAAGGGAGCTTGTCTTAATTTAAAAGGCAATCTGAAGTGTGTGTTTGTGTGTGATGCAATGCATTTCAAACATTGGCTGAGGAGGTGTAAAGTCCCGGGCCTGATGCATCCTGGGATCACAGAGGCAGAACATCTGGCCTCAGATCAGATCTGAGGTCCATCCCCTGGTGCCTGTAATGAAAATGATGCTGCTCCTAATTGAAGAGGCTCCTGGACGACCTGCTGGTTAATGAGGTTTCCCATGAGCCACCGGGGCTGGGTGAGTTGCCCTCGTTGACCCGACTGAACCTTTTCATTTATCTTTTATAATGTAATTTCAAAGCAAACTACTTTTCTTTTATTATTGAGTTTCTCATTCCTAATCAATCAAACATAATTCCACGGGGAGAACACAGGCTATCTTGTCCTCCGCTTTTAACGAGTTCTTATCCATTTCCACATTCTGCTCACTGATTATCCATCGTGTCAAAACAAAATACCTGAGCAGCCACTCAAAACGTTGCAAATTGCCAACTGACTTTGATTAGTTTTGTGAGACCCTGATTTCACGCACACAACATTCCTTTGGCACTTCAACTTATTTGTTGCACAAAATTCAAAGTTTTTCTGGCAACGTCGTCGATCTGAAGTTATACGTTGTTTTTTGGTGGTTGTTTCATTTCACGTAAGTATTTCGAAGGGAATGTGAACGATAAGGAGCATCCACAGCTTTCCTTTCTGGTTGCACATGGTGCTATCTGCATATGACTGTACGAAAAATCACTTAAAAACTTGATCAAAGCCACTGCCATCGTGCCTTTCATGCATCATCTTCCATCCGCGGGAAGCTTCATGGCCAACACCCTCATACAAGACACGCACCCCGATCCATACCAATGATGGCAGCCTGCTGTGCCAATTATTACCAGATGAATGCAGATGTTTATTAACCGCGGGTATCCGTTTGCGGGGGAAGCACAATAAACACATTTATTATTTTAAGTGGCGTCAATAAGCCGACCTTTTGCCTGTTGTGTTCAGCATGCCTGATTTAGTAATGTTTCCACCAACAACGGCCCTGTAGGCCCCCCCCCCCCATGCTTAGTACACGTGCCATTGCATGAATACTGACGCACTTTTTTGTTTGCCTCTTTGAGATCTCATGATGGCGAGGCTGGGTTTGATTAAAACAAATTTTGAAATAAAAAATTGTGTTCCCTATCCGCCAGACTCAAGCCTTCACTCCCACGGGCTCTCTTTAATTTTTAACATAATATAATTCCCCCCCCCAATCCCTGGTGATTCTTTTGATATGCCACTTATTCGACCGTGAGGGTTCCGGCGCATTTTTAGTTTCAAAGCCGAGCGAAGTTCAAAATTCATCTGCGATCTTACGCCCCGGGGAAGCGGCGCGTTGATCTAAATGCGGCATGCGTCTCAATTTACATGTAAATGTAACTCAAAATGTAATTCTCATGACTTGTTCTTGCTCCGGAAAAAGGGCAAATGTTATTACGCCCGCGATTATTGATTTGTTTGATCTCCCCAAGAATGTGGTCATCAAAGGGGGAGTCGGGCTGTGATCTGGGCTCGGGCGATCCGAGCTAAACTGACAGATAACAGTTCACTCCCGTCTCACTATGATCCCTTTGGCACTCATCTTTTTCTGCTCATCCGCTCGCGGGGGCACGAGCCGCTTTCTGATGGTGTGGATGCTCTTGGGAGATTTGATGCATCGGGCGGACAGGAGCTGCGGGGGGGACGCACAGGTTGATTGAAAAAGTGGCCACTCAGCAAGAGTAAGCACTCTGATAATTATGGGGAGTGTGTGTGTGTGTGTGTGTGGCTGGACAATATGTGCGCGTGCTTGTTTGTTTGAGTGTGGGTGCTGCTGAAGCTGTGCGCGGCCTCTGAATGCTCCTCATATTAAAACCTAATGGATAAAAAGCCCGATTAATTATGGCAGCATGATTAAGTCAATACGCACGCCGTTACAATTTGCAGTATAACGCAACTTTTATCCCATTAAAAGCCCAGTACATGCGGACTGGTAACACAATCTTCTCATGGTTTGTGTGTCTGACTGCGTGAGAGTCGGAAAAAAAAGCTAAACAGTGCAGCATTTCAATTGCAGACGTGCCAGCGAGCGTCAGCTCCTCTGATGACTTTATGGGATGCGAGTATTCCAACAACATGCCGCCTCAAGGTTGAAATGTTGCATATTGCACATGTAAATTCCCCTTTTTCATGACAAACATCCAGGAAATTTACATTTTAAGCACAGGATCCAAGACTCAAACTGTGATTTGATATGAGGTGACTGATGGTGCGCCTGCAGGAGGGGGGAAATTAATGTTAAGCAGAAATGATCTGCATACTATAAGCACGTCCGCCTGGCTGCGTCGTGCATGTTTGTACACACGGGGGGGGGGGGGCTGATGGACACATACCGTGCCGTCACGCCCGCTCGTGTGGAGTGGAATATTTTAAGGAGACGGAGATCAAAAAGCAGGATCAGCCGAGTTATCTCCACTTGACTTCATATTCCGTTTCATCCTCCGCCCCCGACCGCACTCCTCCCCTCCTCCTTTTCCCGCCGACCTGCTCCCCGTCTGTGATCTGAAGACCGTGGCCATGGGAACGGCCTGCTCCTGCTTTGATCCCAAGTTTTGTTCGGTTCTCTCGAGTGGATCAATCGAGATGCCAGCGTCCGGACCGGGCCGGAGTGGAGTGGAGACACTTGGAGTAAGTTCGTGGAGGACTTCTTTTCTTTTCCAGTCCTTCACATCAGAAGGTGACAAACTCCTGCCGCGTTAAAAGAACCGACTGTTAACAAACTCGCCGGCTCTCGGTCGCAGTCAGTAGAAAAAAGTTTGAAAAGGAATTAAAACAGCAACTGAAAGCTTTGACAAAAGCCGCCCCTGCTCACGCTGACTCACAAATGATGGAGCCGAAAGAATGGCACACCGAATTTAAGAGGTTTTCTGACAAAGCTTTCCATTTCTCGGCCCTGACGTAGCAACTCCAGGTAAAGGGCAGCTGCTTCGGATTCTTCAGAGAAAAAAAAAACCCAACTACCTTTTTATTCTTTCTTGCTCAGGAGTATTCTTGAATCTGTATTAAAAAAGGCCTCTGACAAATAAAAGACCAATTTTGAAGCTGCATCTTTGGCAAAAATGCAGTTAGATACTGTCACATTTAAATATGAGTGAATTATAAGATAACCTCCAGATCCTTTTATGAGAGATATCTATGCAATATAGACCTGTTGCACATCCCAGTCTTTGAGTGACTTGCAAACCAATAAATTTATTAACGTCAGCGGTAAAAAAGGACCAAAGTGTGTGTGCGCAGGAACAATGTGTGTGTGTTTGAGAGTGTGTATAGGCGACATTGATCTGATCTCTTCTCCCCCATCAATGTTCTTAAACTCAGCCAATCGCCCCCTCATTACTAATATACAACTTATGTTCCGTTTCCGTTTGTAAAGTCCAGAGAAAATAGATATTTGATTTGATGTTTTAATATTCTGATGTCTTTATATCCAAAGGTCCTCATTTGAGAACTATCTTGCAAAAGGTGCAGCTGGCTAGTCGTTGAACTTGCACTTGCCATCATTGAATAAAAAAATCACATAAACGAGAGTATTGATGCGTTTTTTGCAAAAGTAATTTTACCTTCATAGTACAATCATATTTTAGGACCTAGCGGAATTCTATTTAAAACACTTTCAGGAACTTAGAAATGAGGAGTCACTTATCTGATTATCTGTTTGACAGGACTATGAAATAAAACAAATGAACTATAAAAGGAAAAGCCTTCACGCACGTCATATTAAATTACCAAGAGACACTTTAGCAAACGTTGGCATCCCATTTAAAATAATGTTTTTGGACAGGTGACTATTGTACGATTCAAGATACAACAATGTTTTCGGATACTTTAAATCGGATATTAGTTATAACTAAGCTATAAACTATAACTGTGTAATTGTCATTATTACATCCTGTATACAATACTGTACACAGGCAAAATATCAGATGGTGCAATGATTGAATATATTAATTAAAGGTGTAGCTGCTGCATACACACTGAGGTCTCTCCTTTCTCTTGAGCAACAATCAGCAAGAATGAAGTCGTGTTTACAGGCCCCTCATTAGTGGGGCCATTTTGTCAAGCCGTTGCAAGTTGTTGTTTCAAGTTAGCTTTTTGGTGTCTCTTGAAGTTGGGGGTCAGGTCGGGCTGCTCTCTAATTGGGTGTCAAGAGGATTCTAAATATCTTCACACCCCCACAGCAGACACATGAACACACACACACACACACACACACACTCAGAGCAAAACACATCCTGGTTTAATTGGTGAAATAGCCTTCCCTGGCCAGTAGTGTAAAATCATAAACCCATACACACACACATACACACACACACATTGTAGTGATGTACAGTAGAAGCCCCTAATAAGGATTTGTCAGGCCTGTGGATTTGCAGGGCGCCTGGGGTAAAGCCGCCATGCCGCTCCAGAGACAGGCCGCCGAAGCGATTCAACTCTGACTGGTGCCGTCGCACTTGTTTCGCCACGCTGGGAGCCAATTAAAATGCACGGCAAAGTGGGCCAGACAACCAGACAGGGCCCAGGCGCTTTTTCTTTTAGCGTGTTGCGAAATTTGTGAGACAAAGTTTCTCGCGTTGTTGCTGTAAAAGCTGCAGAGGTGTGATGGATTATTTATCATCGGAGCGATGCACAGGCACCGTGCCCGGAGTAGGTATTCTGGAAGAAAAGCCTAAAAATAAACAAATGAAAATAGGCAAAAATACCTGGCACAGCAAAATAATTCGTACTCACACTTTTTTAAATAATAGATGAGAAAGATATGCCGTTTATATATACACATGTATATAGACACCACCCCACTTTCCTCTTTAGATCAACGGATATTGAAGATTAGATATACTTTGACTATAATGCAATACAAGGGATTTCTTATACCTGCCATGTTAAAGCATGGAATACAGGACAGTATTGGAAAAGAAGGTTTATTTCTTGGTTAAAGGAGATGCTGGTAATCATTTGGAAAGTATTTTCTTAATGTCAGTAAATGAAAAGAATAAAAAAGGTCTTACTGGACATTTTGGGGGTTGGCCAACTATGTTGGAGCACTGCAATTCCCAACCAAAGACAAAAAAAATGTAACAGTGTTTCGATTAGAAGGATTTAGAAGGACTATAATCCAATTTTCATAACTGGCAAGAAAATAAAACACACAAATTGGATTAGAAATTGCTGTGCTGGTAAGTGTTTTGAATATTTTGCCATCACAATATGCAGAAACCTCCCAGCTATGAGGCTGCGGGCTTACGTTACCACCACAGACTCTGCATGAAGATGGAAGACACTCTATTATTAGAAACCATCTTTGAGAAAACGTTGACAGGCATTGTACTCTTTCAATTGCTCCATGTCTCATCCATTAACATGGAGGAAGCAGAATTTTCTGAGATATGTTTCAGCTTGTCACCAGGGGGCAGTAAAGTTGTCCCTCTTTACATCAATCCATGCTTCCCACCAACAGATCTCGCTGTTTCTTCCACAGTAACACTATTATTGATGTCATGTACTCTGCCGAGTTAAAATATGACATACTTGTCTCTTAAGCTGATACACAGAGCTATAACTGTATAACAATAAAGAGTTCCTGCCGTTGCAATTGTTTAACAGTACAACTCCATACTTGACAGATCCTCCTGGCAATAACAAAAAAAGCACACAGACTATTTTTGTGACTTAATAATGAATCTTGGTATCCTGAAAAAAGACTGAGGTAGAACTGACTGACGAGCTACTTAAAGCCAACTCTGAAAGTAAACAACGCGGCTGACAGACGAGGAGGCAAACCTTTTAGCGCCTAAGTGTAGAGTAATGGCCCCGCCGAACTTACGGCGCTCTGTGCTGCTTTTATGCCATTTAGAGTCGGTGGCAAATTTGTCTGGATGGCGCCGGTTAATGGCACTAAACATACAGGAGGTAGTGTCGTATATTCGTTAGAGTAAAGCATGTGGATATATGCTTCCAAAAACAAAGACATTCTCAGAGAGTCCACCGGATGTGTGTCTTATTTACTTTACCCTTTGGGGGATGACCTTTGACCTAGGGAACCATCACTTACCAGTTAACAGATGGGCTCAGAAGGAATGTTCTTGACCAGTGTGCCTTCATGTTCGGACACAAAGATGTGCCCTTGTTCAGTCGGAAGTCCCATGTGGGATGCGTTGTGCCTGGGGTCATGGGTGGAGCCAAACTCCCTATATGTGTGTGCTTTCATCCCCTGCAAGTCAGATTTCACCATTTGGCTGTGTGATGTCTCCGAGTCTCTAGAGCTCTTCCTGACCTGTGATTTCTTGTAATAAACTTTGTTACACTGAAACTACTTGGTCCTCGGCGTCCTTCCTTCATCATCAACAACTTCAACAACACCCGGCTGCTTGTGTTTACTACAGTAGTGTTCAGAATCAGCCCAAAAATAGTTCGGAAACACTTTTTCAAACAATAGTTCCCAAATTTGGGGAAATTTGGGAAATTTGAAAAGGCACCAATCTCACCGAGATGGCAGCGATGCGACGCTTCGGCAATGACACGTTCCTCCTGGTCCTGTCTGCAGAGTAAATTTTGGCCGATGTACTCAGCAGCGAGCTCCTATTTTACATTCATCACAGGCCTAATGTGATCCCACACGCCGAGTTATCAGAGAGGAGGGGGCAGAACCACTGGATGAATACATGGCTTGGGGGTGAATCGGAGCAGCTCTCTCAATGGGAGAAAACAATCTACAAGTGACATTGCATCGCAGCTGACAGCTCCTCGTGAACACCGGGCTCACGCGGTGATTTATGCGAGTACACAAGAGGGCGGGGGCAACGTTAAAACGATTCCACGGCAATTCATATCCCGCGCTCATCTCAATCATCCATCTCTCTCGTGCTCATCTCTGTCACTCGATTCGTTTTTTCCACATCCAGGGTTCCAGGTCTGTCGACGGCGGCGAAACGAGATACCGCGACAAAAATAACTTTGAGGTCAAAGACTGTCTTGTCTTAGTTTTTTCTTTTTATCCAAAACGAAGAGTATACAAAAGTTCGGATGAGGAGGAGAAACGTCTTTGACCTGACGTGCCTCTCCCCCCGGGACTTGACAGCACAACAGAGCTCCCATCATTATCAGAACTTATCCACTTCCCTCGAAATTGCCTTCTGCCGGGGCGAAATTAATGACGAGCATTTGTACAGTGACAGGAGGCGTCCAATACAACTGTAATCTCTCTCCAACTGTGTTGCGATGCCGCGGAGGACACGGGGAAAACAAATGGAGAGACAACAAGGCTCGTTATTAGTCTTGGCGAGAAACTCAAGGACGCGGGAGGGTTACGTGGCTGCAAATAGAGGAACAATCTCCCGGGGGCTGTTTTTATTTCTTGATTATACTTTTCATTTGGAAATGGAAACCTGAAGGTGACTAAGGAGGCCCTGGCGTCAGTTAAGCACATCTTTAATACGGCTTGATAAATGTGCGTTACTTTGTGGAATCGCAGCGCTCGGATGTGCCAGGGTGAGAGTTGAAGCTAAAACCAGAGGCTGCTTTTTCGTCTTTTGAATTATAACATGAGACTGTGAAGGAGGATTATGTTGTGGCGTCGTTGAAAACCTACATTTTTTAAAAACATAGTTTCAAAACTAAAAAGCAACGCAGACTTATCTCTACAATTTATTTTAGACTTTAATGTTTAAGACGTCACTCCCCTACTGTAAAAACACACCATACGTCATATTTTGGCTTTAAAAAAGATATTTATCACCCGGACTCTTCAATTAACTGTCTGATGAATCGCTTGTTTTTATCTTCCTTTAGGACATCTCACGAGTGAAACAAGAATTAAACCCACCTGCGGATTCTTGCTTTGCTGCACCAGCTATCCAAGACCAATTTGTGAACCCGGTGGGGGGTCAGATTAAGCTCGATTCTCTCCAATAACTCCGCTAATCTTCAACGACGCAGTGTTATTATGCAACCGCATCTCTCCCCTCGCATTGATCCAGAAACCAATGTCGACTGGTCGTTTAATGGGAAACTGAACCCCCCCCCCAACAAACTGCTGCCGTGTTTTTTGCAGTTTGAAAACCCAAAATTGAAGACCGCTGCCAGCCCAGTGAGCGGTGTGATCATCCGTTTGTGGGCGAGAGGGGTGCTATGTTGATGTCTGTGAGTGAGGCGCCCACTGAGCTGTGTCCGACCACAATAGCAAATGTGAAGTTTTGGAGCCAGAGCTGCGGGGCTGTGGCTCGGAGCCGCGGTTGTGTGACTGCACGGTGCCTTTGATGACAAACTGAAGGTTCATCCGCTTTTGCACAATCAAAAGAAGTCAATAGGAATATGCACGTGCAGACATATGACTGCTAAGCAGGCCAATAGCATCAAACCCGTAATTGATCCAGTGCATATATATATAGACATTATATTGAGATAATACATACACAGCATGCATGTCAGAAAACAAATGCCACCAAAGGGGAATGTTGCTTTAACTTGATCTCTTTCTCTTCCTTTAACGTTTGATAGCAGCTTAAGAAAAGAAAAATATAATAACAAGAAATGGATGAGGGAAGGGAAGGGAGGGGGGGGGGGGTGCTACTTCCTGTTGCCTGGCAACGTCTCTCCAGGGAGATATGTCTAATGTTTGTGTGTGTGTGTGTGTGCGTGGATGTAGGGGTGTGCGATCGAGCATCTCTATAGGATACCGTGAGAGCAAGTGGGGTTCGCTTCTTTGTTTGTTTGCCCCGTTGGTTTACAGTGTCGGCAGAGAGAGAGAGAGAGAGAGAGAGAGAGAGAGAGAGAGAGAGCAGCACATCAAGGTATCGCAGCAGTTCCCCGCCATTAAAGCCACTCAGACGAAGGGGATAGGTACTTCAAAGATCCAATTAGGCCCTGACGCATCGCCCATAAATCATTAGCTCTAAAGAGCCTCCAACAGAAGAATGGGTAAGACACTCTTTAGCCCACAAGTCACTGTCAGAGCCATTTTCCCCCCCCCCCAACTCAAATGGGATCCTCAGGAATCTTTAATCTAAAAAAAAAAAATGACATGCCTTCAAAGGATGAATAGTCGTTGCATTTTAAAATGGACTAAACACCTCGTACGAACCCCGACGCATCACAGCGTAACCGTGTTCAGGCCCCGCTTCGAACAGGCGCAACAGAAGTCAAAGTCTATCAAAATGCCAGCATGAAAGCGTGAAATATATACACATAGTCGACATGTGTGGAGAAGTCGCAGCGTGCCATTTTGCAAGCGGAGACGTTTTCCCTCGCAGCACCTTTCACATTTCACAGTGTAAATGGAGGCAGATTTTTACGCCCTTTCGCTCTAACAGAATTGAATACCTGCTGCATTGTCGCATGGGATTTGAAAAGCATTTAAGACGTGTTAAGCCCTAAAAGGTCCGAGTCAAATGCAGGGATTGGGAAGTGTCACAGGATATCAGCTCGGACGCGCTCTTCACTTTCACACCGCGAGATGGACTAATGGAAGAGAAACGAAAGTGCGAGAGTTTTAGTTTGAAATATGGCAACCTGTTGCCTCATCCTGTTTTTTCCACTTGTAGTCAATATAAAGTGCGTTGTGGTCCCGACTGAAAATGTGTCTCCAAAGTGACAAGGTGAAGGAGGACTGATTGTGTCCTGCAGCATGTGTTTGGCAGCGGGGATAATGTTCTTTACGGACATCAACAGTGCAGTGCGACTGACCACAGAGATCAAAGGCAAATGGTCATGTAGCGTTGGCGTGTCGTCAATTCAGCGAGTAGGCTTTTCTGTTTGAATGGGGGAAATTAATGAAGCGGTTAATTTCGTTAATTTTGTCGCAACTGTAAAATCATGACGGTGTTGCTACGGGTGTCACCAACTTCAGGTGGTACCCAACACGAGTTCGAATGCACCAAATAAAGATTGTTCAAACATGTCATCAAAGGCGAGGCAACAAAGAAACCCTGTCATCCTGGGTGCTATCTTGATTCCCGGAAATTTAGTCCCACATTCAGTCCATCCCTCGGCCAATCAGAACCATTTTGGCGGCACGTGAAGGACCGACAGCCTATCAGGCGGGAATGATCCCAATGTTTTGGCTCATTTGTGAAGTTATTTAATTTGAATTTGGCTGTCAGCATGGCTTTTTTAGAGCGATCTTTAATTGACAGAAATCATTGACATCTCACCGGCAACACTTTCACTCTCGTCACTCCTTACCATCGCTTCCTCGGTTGTCCAAGTTACACCGTATACAAGTGTGGAGTTGCCAGGAAAAAAAAGTTATGTGGCACTTCCGTTGAATCCTGCCAGTCACTCTCTCTTTTAGCAATCCCACAGCTACTGCAGTCATTCTAACTGTCAGGGCACTGATGCACACGCAGGGACTCTCAGCAGGGAAACCATCACTTTGAAGGAACTAATGATACCTTTTCATGGGACTTAACCTTTTACCACCCATTGTTCAACCCCCTCAGGCAGGAGTTTTCCAGCACTCCTCCACAAGTGCATACCGTGTCCAGCTGGGTGAGAATGGCCTCCAGCTGGGGACCGGCTGCCGCTGCTGTTGCTCGACAACAAGGGGTTGTCTATCATCGCATATGTTTGACCCTTTGTTTTAATCGAAAGTCGAGAGACGTCCTTTCCCGATAATTTCTGCAAAGCTAGTAAAGGTTCATGAGAGTAATTTGTTAAACAAGAGCTTTCTCCCTCTCAAAGAAAAATGGATCCAATAAAAATAAATTGACATGACTCGATAGCACTGGCGGAAATGTTTTACTCTCCAGCCATCTCAGAAAAGGGAAGAGCAGCAAATGAATGGTGACATATAGAAGCCAGTTTGCAGATGCAGAAGCTTGTGTGATTATGAGTTAGGAATAATTTTAAGGAGTCAGTAAATAAGTAATGGAAATAATACCGATGGAACAAACTGACACTCCTCTACAGCGCAGAGGGAGCTGGCACCTGAGCGTAAGCGGATAAAGTGGCTTCCCAGCAGAGGATAAGTAGAAATCATTCTGATCTTCATTATTCCAGAAAGGGTCGAGCTTTGTGCAACATGTCATGCTTCAGATTCACTCAGTTGCACACTCGCACCTGAAGGCCGCCCAGAGCAACCACAGAAATCCACTCTGAGCGGGAGGGAGCCTCACCCAAGGGCAACTCGATATTAATTGCCGAAGGGCGAGCTGGGCACCATTCAATGAATAAACAATGAAGACTGTAGGGTGCATTAGGGCTGGGCTGATTGACGACTCGATCATCTATTGCATTGCAATGACTGTCCGCCATCGGCAATAGACTTTCCGCCCCAATCCATTACTGTCCACTGTCAAGACATTGCACGCTAACGTTTTACAGCAAGTGCCGGAGCTGCTCTCAAACGCAACCAGGTTGATTTCCCTCGCCGAATCGGCACGCAGTATTCAGTCCTCATCAATGTTAATGAGAATTATGACAAAACCGAAGACTCCAGGACATACATTGTCCTCGAATACATTTCATATCTTTTTCATATTACGTTTCATGAAGCATCTCTTAGTATTAGTTCTGGCATGTCTTCTTTTTTTCATGTTGTCTTGTGAACGCCTCTCTGTATAAGTCCTGGCTTTTTTGAACTGGCAGCAAGTTGTTCTATTTTGAGCACCCTTGCTTGTTGTGTAACTCTGCAGAGATTACTATGATAAAGACTCAATGGCAACTCCAGTCTGAGAATTTCATTATTTCCATCACCCTATATTTTGACAATTCCCCCCCCCACCCCCCCGCCATGGGCAGTTCAAGCCTGTTGCATTTTCCTCTGTTTAAAAGCCTAATTAGTTCATTGCCGAGGCTTCTCCGCCAGCCGCCGCCTGCCTCCGTACGCTTTGTGCCATGATCACACACTCGGGCATTGGGCAGCTGGTGTACTCTCCGAGCAATGAGTCATAGCAGATGAAAATGTTTCACACTCAAACAAGGGCACACCGAGATAGTGTCCGTCTCTGACGCAAAGGACGGGGACAAAGATGAGGCGTTGGGAGTGTGTGTACGTGTGTGTGTGCGTGCATGTGTGTGTGTGTGTGTGCATTCAGATGTTCTCGGTTGATGAATGAGGTAAAACAAAATTACTGTGCTGAGTCTGCTTGTCTTCTCTTATGGGAAGACATTATCCCAGCGCGTGCACGTGTGAATGTGTGTGTGTGTGTGTGTGTGTTGCTGTGTATGGAATGCATTAGGACCAAAACAATTTCCTGAAGGGAAGGACCTGACATCCAAGCGCCGAAGCTCTTACTTATTTGTTTGTGTTTGCAAAGCCCACCAGCCCCTCACACACACACACACACTCACACATACAGACAGACACACAAACACATGCATGCTTGTTAAACCCCCTCTGGGTTCTTTCACATGAGGCGAGCTGTGCATTGCTGGGCTTAACCATCCCTTATTTATGCTACACCTCAGGCTAGTTGTCATCCAATGCAGCTCCCCCCCCGTATCCACTCTAGTACACACACAACAGTGACACGGTGTATATAAAGCGAGTGTATTCCAAACCAAACGCTCCTCTGCTTTCAAGAAACGCCACCCCTCACCACCCCGAGGTCGAAAGCCAGTGATGTTTTTTTTTCACACCCAAGTATGAGTTTGTCCTCTAATAATGAAGGAGAGGAAGTGAAACCACAAAGTTGAGTATCATTGAGGTTTAACTTCCTTCTTTTGTCTCTCTATCCCTGAATGTCTCCTCATTAAACCTACAGTTAAGGGCAGACTCCTGGCATTTAAAAATCTTTTGCCACTAAATTCTCCTGAATTGGACTAAAGGTCCAGCGTGTATCGTTTATCGATCGGCATATATTCAATACAAGATTCATAATTATATTTTCATCAGTGCATAATCACCTCAGACTAAGAATCATTGTTTTCATCAACCTAGAATTAGTTTATTTTTGTATTTACAGCATAGTTTGTGTGTGTGTGTATAGATCCCATTCGGTCCAAGGTCGCATCGGTTCGACCTTCTTCGCAAACCTCCAACTTTACCCTCCTCACTGCTCGTGTGTTTCTGTTTTCTGTTCAGCCTCTGCTCCCCTTCTCTGAGCAGAGGGAAAAAGTTGAGTCGCTGCGAAATCGCCGCTGCTCTCAATGTAAGAGGTGAATGTTCCCGGCATATCACCTCACATTTCAAATCTATTCAAAGTTGTGTGCAGTGCCTGGAAACTGCAAGTGCAAGATTTTTTGGTAAAATGTATTGGATTGTGCACCAGAACTTTTCTCAACTGTATATCTCAACTGGTGCGGTGTGGCCTAGGGGGTAGAGTGGTCGTTTTCCAACAAGAAGGTTGCCGGTTCATCCCCACTCTTCCCCATCTGCAGGCCGAAGTGTCATTGGCAAGATACTGAACCCCTTAATAGCCCCTCATACAGTGCCTTGCATAAGTATTCACCCCCTTTGGACTTTTCTACATTTTGTCATGGTATAACCACAGATTAAAATTTATTTCATCGTGAGTTTATGTAATGGACCAACACAAAATAGTGCATCATTTGGAAGTGGGGGGAAATATTACATGGATTTCACAATTATTTACAAATAAAAATCTGAAAAGTGTTGAGTGCATATGTATTCACCCCCTTTACTGTGAAACCCCTAACAAAGATCTGGTGCGACCAATTGCATTCACAAGTCACATTTGCAAGTCACATAATTAGTAAATAGGGTCCACCTGTCTGCAATTTAATCTCAGTATAAATACACCTGTTCTGTGACGGACTCAGAGTTTGTTGGAGATCATTACTGAACAAACAGCATCATGAAGACCAAGGAGCTCACCAAACAGGTCAGGGATAAAGTTGTGGAGAAATATGAAGCAGGGTTAGGTTATAAAAAAATATCCAGAGCTTTGAACATCTCTCTGAGCACCATAAAATCCATCATAAGAAAATGGAAAGAATATGGCACAACCGCAAACCTACCAAGAGGAGGCCGTCCACCCAAACTGAAGAGTCGGACAAGGAGAAAATTAATCAGAGAAGCAACCAGGAGGCCCATGGTTACTCTGGAGGAGTTGCAGAGATCCACAGCTGAGGTGGGAGAATCTGTCCACAGGACAACTATTAGTCGTCTACTCCACAAATCTGGCCTTTATGGAAGAGTGGCAAGAAGAAAGCCATTGTTGAAAGGGATCCATAAAAAATCCCGTTTGGAGTTTGCCAGAAGCCATGTGGGAGACACAGCAAACATGTGGAAGAAGGTGCTCTGGTCAGATGAGACCAAAATTGAACTTTTTGGCCTCAATGCAAAACGCTATGTGTGGCGAAAACCCAACACTGCCCATCACCCTGAGCACACCATCCCAACAGTGAAACATGGTGGTGGTAGCATCATGCTGTGGGGATGCTTCTCTTCAGCAGGTACAGGGAAACTGGTCAGAATAGAGGGAAAGATGGATGGAGCCAAATACAGGGAAATCCTTGAAGAAAATCTGATGCAGTCTGCAAAAGACTTGAGACTGGGGCGGAGGTTCATCTTCCAGCAGGACAATGACCCTAAACATACAGCCAGAGCTACAAAGGAATGGTTTGGATTAAAGAATGTTAATGTCTTAAAATGGCCCAGTCAAAGCCCAGACCTCAATCCAATAGAGAATCTATGGCAAGACTTGAAGATTGCGGTTCACAGACGGTCTCCATCCAATCTGACTGAGCTTCATCTTTTTTGCCAAGAAGAATGGACAAACCTTTCCATCTCTAGATGTGCAAAGCTGGTAGAGACATACCCCAAAAGACTTGCAGCTGTAATTGCAGCGAAAGGGGGTTCTACCAAGTATTGACACAGGGGGGTGAATACTCATGCACCCAACAGATGTCAACTTTTTTGTTCTCATTATTGTTTGTGTCACAATAAAATTTATTTTGCACCTCCAAAGTACTATGCATGTTTTGTTGATCAAATGGGAAAAAGTTTATTTAAGTCTATTTGAAATCCAGTTAGTAACAGTACATAATGGGAAAAAGTCCAAGGGGGGTGAATACTTATGCAAGGCACTGTAAATGTTGAGTTTACTGAAATGTAAAAAATGACCTGTAGTTCTCCTCCCTCTACGCCTACTGTCGCCTAATCACAAAATACATTGTGATCATGTTAAATAGATGCCTCAAACACATGGGCCGCCAAAATAAAAGCGTTGAGCTACTGTCCGCGGCGTGAAACCAAAGCTCATTCTCTTTCCGATATCAGCTTGCAGATCTATGCAAAGTTTAATTTTATCCTGGCATCATTTGTGTGAATGTGCAGAGCGTCTTGGCCGGCTCCTCTCTGTACTGTACATCCTCTTTTCCGCGCCGCCGCTGTTCCCCACCATCTGGGACCGATATGGGAGTGATGTGCTGCGTTCAGCTCCCTGGTGTAGGAGCACGGCGTAGCGCGGCGCAACCGCAAGCCCTGGCTTCCACTCCCCCCCTGGCATTTTGGAAGCCCCTTGGCTGCCGTGCCTCGAGTTGATTAATGATCTGGAGAGCCTCTGTGTTCACAGATGACACAGGCCTCGGCGTGCGCACGTGCATAGACGTGACGCGGTTTGATTAATGGAAGGGTTAATATGATGAGAAAATTCAAACCGCAGCTAATTTGATGCAAAAGGCGTCGCAATGCACACATTGGCCTCGTTTTGAGTTCAGCAGAAAGAGGAGGCTGGATTTTGTATAAACTGTATGAGGACAGAAATAAGGAGTAAAGAAAAAGCCTATTTTTTACGACAGGTATTCTGTCAGCGCTGCGGGTCAGGAAGCACGGTGAAAATGTAATGGCTGTAAAAGCTTTTAAATCAAGGCAGATGAAGAGAGAGTGCAGCGTCTCTTTTCTGCAACAGCAACAATATGGCAGCCGCAAATCTCGCCGTGGCAGCGAGCCAGTTTAAAGTCAGATTTTCTGCTCTTCTATAACTGCTTTTATTGGAGCACAATAACCCCCCCCCCGACAGACAGATACAGCAGATAATTACAGAATCAACTGCATTCAGTTGTGTTATGACCTGTGATGTACAGTATATCGCCCCGTTATGTAAATGTCAGGCTTCGGGGTCATTATGCAGTACAGCGAGTGCGGTGTCACTTTTTACACCTCTTTGTTGGAGAAGCATCTTAAACATGTGGTGTTTGTGTGTGTGTGTGTATTGTTTTACATCGCACAGCTTTAGTTTGTGCAAAACTAAAAACAACAACACACAGTGTAACACCATCAGTGAAAAGTAAGCACTGCCAGGATAAACACAAAATCTACAACACCCGTTTTCACCAAACATGGCAGTTATGGGACCGGGGGATACAGGCTCAGAGGTAGATCCATGATTACTGTATTTTTTACTTTCTTTAACTAATAAGAATAAATCCGTATTTTTCCTATTTTCTTGTATATTTGTACTATAAGAATTAATCTATCACGTGTAGAATTGCAGGACCCATTGGCTCATAGGAGGCATGTGCTTTAATGCTGCATGTCATGCTTGCCTTTGACAGATGAGAGGATTTTGAAAAACCTTCCTTTGAAGTATCGGTTTGAGGACAAAAACACTGGATCCTACAATTCCCCAAAATCCAACTCAACAGATCCCTGCTGCTAACTCCCCTTTTACACCGCTGCTGCATAACAATGGTTGAATAAAAGTCCCAAAGGAGTTGTTTTCTTGAAATTGACAAAAAGCTTCTCCAGAACCACAAAACACATCATAAAGCTACAGTCACACACTCGCTGGCGCTCCTTTCGACGAGTAAACTGATCATTAAAATCGGAGGAGTGCACTTTTATCGTCAAAAACCCAAGCCGTGGCAAAACTGAGAAGTGTAATGTGCGTTATAGACATGGAATACCGGCTGGATGAAAGCTGAGGTCCAAAGTTGGAAGGTCAAAGAGGGCCTCCGCGTCACAACTCCTGAAACATTTCATTCGTCTGAAAGAGCTTCGGTGAATCGGATTTGAATAATAACGATCCCCCCCACTCCGCTGTGGGCAGGAGAAGGTTAAGCAAGGGACGTATCTATCCGACTGTGATGCGCTTTTGGGTTGAGACTTTGCTCGAAAGGTGCAATAACATTACGTTTTATCACGGGGGTGTTCGGCGTCTTCACGCAGAAGAGCAACAAACGCGATAACCTTTTCGACGAGTTGCTATGTCGGGCTTTTATTTTATCCAGTGTTGATTTTTGTGTTTTTATTTTGGGTCATCCAGGCATAACGTCTTTGAAGTCTCTTGAGGGGGAAATGTATTGAGTAAGAATAAAAAACACAGCTAAGTGTGGAAGGAATTAACTGTCGATTTCAAAGAAAAATCGGCAGACAGAGGTTTAGGGCTAACACTTGAGGGTTGCCGATCTCATTAAAGTAGCACTCGCCCACAGCGTTTAGTTTTCTAACTGTAACCAGTGATGTCATCTAAAACGGTCCAAACTCCTTTTGCAAGCACCGCAACTCCTCCCCCGCGCCTCCTCTTCTCCCCTGCCTCCTGCAGACAGCTGTACCCTGGGGCTAACTTGCGAACGGCCTGCCCGGTGAGCCGAAACGACTGAATGGCTTGTTGTTCCGGCGAAGCGGCGGCGGAGGCATCAAAGCCAGGTGCTTTGATGGCGCCGCGAGACGGGGGCGACGTCGGGCAGATCCGAAGGGGCGTCGCCCGTTAGTGACAGGAAGAGAAATGACGAGACAAGGGGAATCAAGCGGAGTCGCCAAAGCTGGTACCGAGGGAGGATGGTCGCATGACCCCGGTGGGCGAGAAGTATTGTTGTTACTGGTATATGTCAGGTTGTCATTAACGCCAACAAAGTGGTACGATGAAGCAGAACGGGGGGGGGGGATTCAATAGCGTCGTAATGGTTGTCATGATGATGACGATAATTTTTTCCGGTGTGTGGATATTTACCTGAAAATGCAATCGGCCGGGCCAATTACCATATCACCTGCGTAGTAAGGAGTCGCGGGTGGGAAAAACAGTCGCTAACGAGAGGACGGCGATTGCCCCCCCCCCCACCCCTAACCCCCCCACCTGAATGAAATCAACACGAGCCTCATCAAGTTGACCGTAACACCAGCTGCCTCAATCAATCCTTCCCAGTTAACACCCATGGCCGCGCGTAATGAAATAATTATAAATAGAAAGCGAGTTGTCTCGTTGATTCGCAGAATTTCAATCTCATTTGAAAAGAGGGGGAAAAAAAGGGTATTAGTTTGGTCATTCGCACGCAGCCCTATTACACAAATGTTCCCACCCCCCCCTTCCAAAAAAAAAGGATTTTTAATTAATTCCAAAGATTAGTTATGATCTCCGAGATTGCATTTGTTAATGGAGTCATGGCGAAGTGCCGGGGACGCTCAATAGGCAGGCTGCTGCTCGGGCTGAAGACCCGTCTCTGTGCAATCTACCCTCTTCATCCAATCCCTTCTGAATACAATGGTAATAATGCTAAGTGGGGAAATCGGAGTGGATTCGAATGCCCGATTTCATACACGAGAGTCGTGAACGCATACAGCATGACTGATCAGGACAATTTAAAGACTCTGAACACTAATGTGATTTAGTTTCAAGAATAACAGGTTTATCGTGCTCCAGTTAAAAGATGTTACTCTTTTGAAATCACCCTATAACCAGAACGGGGCTCGTTGTTGCTTTGCTTGATGTTCAAATGAGGCAATTACTCTGTTTGCCTTAGTTTAAAATAGAAAATATGTATTTTTTTAACAATAAAAAAAACCCTGTGACACCTTATGAATTAGATGGGAGCCATCGATGCAAACACAGTATGTTAGGCGAAACCACTGAGCGTACCAGATGGGCAGAGATCCTCGCCTCCTCTTAATTAAGGGCAATGAATCAACATTGTTCATTTGCTTGTAACAGATAAAAAAACAACCTGAACCTAAGCTAAACTGTCGCAATAGAACAGGTGTATTTAAGAAGTGATATATGTATGTAAGTTTATCTCAAACCGATAAAAAACTAAAATAGATGAAAAAAGATAAAGATGTAATAATAACATGTTCAAACAGATGTTGAAAAGTTAAAACATAAGATAATAAAATGCACCAATAGAACGTCCTCATCGTTCTGACATTATATGTCCGAGGCATCCTCTTCTTCTATTGTTTAAAGGGGACATATTATGCCCATTTTACCACAGTTGATATGGTTCCTTGGGGTCTTAATGAAATGTCTGTAACATATTTTGGTCAAAATACCACAAGGATCATTTAAAACAGCACCTTTTTACCCTGTCTAAAACAGCCCTCCTCAGATTGACCTGTTTTGATTGACCCCCCCCGGTGAGCCTGGCTGCGAGAGCCCCAGCTCCCCAGCGCAGCCCCATAGCGGGAGCAGTGGGAGCTTGAGCTGGCGCAGCAGCAGCATCCTTCCACACTCTTGAGTCAACGTTTGGAGGTGTCCCAGGGGTCCCTTGTTTATGCGGCCACTTAAATTTCTGATGGTTAGCAGCAGCGAGCTAACTCTAACCGGGTTCCACCGGTCCGGTTAGTTCGCGAGCTAACCGGGCTGCTGGAGCCCGGTTAGCGTTAGCTCGCTCGTCCAAGGCCATGTAGCGAGACTGCCTACATGGGCATGGTGTGACTATGACGTTTATTTCGGTCGTAATCCCATTCGACGCACTCTAGCGTATCGTTTCTGACATAGAGGAACCACAACAAATCACGTTTTTTTTCCAGAGTTTTTGGGCCGGTAGACATGCCAGATACCCAAATTAACGTGTAGAAGCACTACAAAAGTGGAATTTTCATAATATGTCCCCTTTAAAGTCTGAACGACCCTGAAAGGTGTTGAGAGCTGAGATGTATAAATAGACAGATAAATATCTGCTGCCATATATTGTGAAGAAGCCACAGGAAATGCATTTTTGAGCAATTTTCTTTATTTTTTTTAATTATCTTTTTAAAAGGGGGCCTGATTGGATTGTTGAACTAATGGAAGGAGAGTGGGCCGACTCCTCAGCCATGACAACAACCTGAACTGCTGACCTGCTGCTGTGTGGGGAAGCTGATCGGTCTGCGTTTGTTGACAGATTTCAGTTGTGTTTCTGATAACGCATAGTTTTTTTTTCCTATGGCAGTGGGGCTCACAAACAAGCCCCCTCGATCACATTGACTCTGCTGACCCCCCCACCCCCTCGCACATAATTTATAACTATATATTATTGGCACTATCACCAATCTCTGCACCTTTGAACCACACGTGCCCATAACTCTCTTGCTGTATATATTGTTGTTCTATATTGTTGTTTTATGTTCAGTGCACCAACCACACCAAGGCAATTTCCTGTATGTGCAAATATACATGGCAATAAAAATAATTCTAATTCTGATTCTGACTAAGACTAGAAATCACATTCTTGGTTATTTTGTTTACATTACAACATATATTCTCGTGCTGCTGTGTGGCCTTCTCTATGTACACAGTTTCTTTGTGTTCAGATCCCTGCAAACGTCTCACTCCCGCTACAACATCCACATCTGACTCACGCCTCTTTGGCATTCCTGCATTCATTCGATCTGACGGCCCCTGCTCGTGAACATCCGCCCTGAACCTGTGCGGAGCCTTTGTTGTGCGGCACATCCACTGCTTTGCTGGGAGATGTCCGGCGTCTGCAGGGATGAAAGGTGTTTGATTTTTTCCCGGCTGCTTTTTCATTTACAGCGGCAGAGCTGTACATGTCGCGTCAAAGGACGGAGCCTCTGGCGACTCAGTAGTTTCAAAGCCGTTTTTTTTTTTTTTTTTATCAACCCTCTGTGATATAACTCATTGCAGCTGCAGTGGTTTAAAGAATGTTGTGCTGTTTTATAGTGTGTAACACTTGGAATTCCTAGACGGCCAAATGTAAAACCGGTCGGACGATAAATACCAATTCCGGCAAAAAAAAACACTTAAACTCACTTAGATTCCAGAGGCGTCTTGAAGAAACTAACTGGTGTATCTATGTGTGTGTTTGTGTGTACCAGTGTGCCTGTGTGCATCCCTCTGTGGGAGCATCAAGGTACTTTATCTGTCAGAAGGACAGAGACAAAGGCTGCCCCGGCGACAAAGAGCAGCCTCGGCCAGGACACGTCAAACAGAGACGTGTCCTCGCCCTGTGTGTGTTCGGGGGCTCGGGGACACAGCGGTATTGTCTCACAGTTTCCTGTGAATCAGCTAATAGGGGGGGGGGGGGGAACCTTACAAGTGTCATTCAGAGGCGTGACCGTGACCTATGCGTGTACAGTGATATTGCCGCCCCTTAAATAACACGTCTTTAGGTTTTTATGTACAGGCAAAAGCTGCCCTATCTGTATAGCTCATAAAAGTTCTCATGAAACAGGGATATAAGAGGAATTACTTACTTGTATTGGAACAGCAGGTCTGTCACATAAAATAAATGTCAAACAAATCTAATTATTTTGTATTTGCGTTTTTTATCAAACCTTTGTTATTGATTAGCAGGCAAGACTTTTAGTCTTTTAAACATGTGATGTTGAATATTTCAGCTTCTTATTTTTTAGTTATACATGACAATCATTTTAATTGACTTAAATTCTTATTTTCTGTTTTTTCATAATTGTTTATCATTTATTGTGTACACATATCCACATTACACAAATGAAGCCCCGTTACCGCCATGGATTGAATTCGTTTTTTGGGAAACCCTGCTACACTTGAAAACTTCTATTTATCTGTGGTGGTTTTAATCCATAATACAGTGTGTTATCCTCCATTACAGTCCTATATAGTTTATTACTCGCCCGTTAAATATGTCATTAATACACACCCACCTCTTTCACTATTAAAAAGTGACATGTGTATATGGCCTCTCTGAAAAAGCGAACTGCCCTTGAAGTGGTTAAGGGCAGCTGAACGATGGGAGGAGGGTCATTTTTTTTTTGAGTTGAACGTTAAGGACTCTAAAGCCACTAAAAATACAAACAAAAGTGGTTTGTGTCACAGTTCAGGACGGTGAAGAACACATTCCTTCTGCGGCACATTAGCTTATTTTTTTTCCCATCATCTGTTTAATGGACTCAGTGACTTGTAGTGAAGCGAAAACCTATCCCCCCCCTTACTGTGAGTGACGGGACATCGTAAAACCATCTGCATTAAATGTCACACAGTTTATAGAGCATCACAACAGTGCCTTTCCATATAAAAGGTTTATCATCATCGAATGATGAATAAAAAATGTGGAGCCGCGAGGGACCTTATCTTGTGATTACACACATTTGTGCCATCGGGAGGAAGATGGTAGATGGCCACAGCAAGCGACTCATCGACAAGGGGACACGTCTGTGGCTGACCCCGATATTGGGATTCTACTCGTCGCGTTAAAACCTGAAAGTGAGCTTTCTGTGCTAGCTGCCATTATAGCCAGGTTCACCGGCTGCCCCTGTCTAGCACAGCTCCTGCTTTGAAAGATGGGCTTTTGTCAAATTCTATCGCATGTGTAGAACAAGGACAGCGAAGCAATAGTACCCACAATGCACCTCAGAAACACATGACGTCACCCGATAAAAAGAGAATGAACAGCAATCCTGTTGTGCTCCGTGAACATGGTACCGTACTTGAACTCTACTCGAGTTATTATTTTGGGTTTCAGGAGAAAAGAAACGACTTGATATCCATTGCTTGATTTAATTCAACAACAGAGTCTCACTGTCATGTACTCCTAAAAGGGAACATACATTTACCTAATTGCTCCTGCACTCATAGTAGGACCAACAACATTGGTACTCATCAATGCCATGATTTTTAATCAATTAACCTCGGGGGCCGTTTCTGCAGCTATTCCCAATCAGTAGCAGATTTTGACCAGTGGTGGAGGAAGTACTGAAGTTTAGTACTTAAGTAAAAGTACAAGTACCCCGGAAAATATATACTTAAGTAAAAGTAAAAGTACTACATCAACAATCCTACTTAAGCGAAGGTAAAAATAGCTTACTTTTAAATTTACTTTAAGTATTAAAAGAAAAAGTACTCACGCAATGAGTTTTCTCTCCATGTCTAGGCTGTGCCATTTTGATAAAGAATGCAGATATAGCTACTGGTAATACTCATGCCTCTACAGATGTCACTACTAGTAATAATTATAAGCAACAACATTTGTTTATTGGAAAGGTTGGTGTACTTATTGTGCTTACCCTCTGTAGTACTGTTCACACTCTATCTTACAATTCTGCAGATGACAAGTTATCTACCAGGGATTATCTGCAAAGTTAATACCATTAAGTCAAACCAATAAAGACAATATGGTATATCTTTAAATATTTTATTTAATTGTAAAAGTGTAAAAAATGGAAACATGGAACATGAAAAACATCTGTAAAACTGGTCAGAACAAGGCAAATCTTAGAATGAGAAATTTAAAATGAAGGACCTTGAAATGAAAATTTGACCATTGGTCAGGCAGCCAAAATATTCATCTTCTGAATATTTTGAAATGGTTTAGACGGAGGGAGAAATGTTATACTTTTATTTTGAAAAGGTAGTTCCTGAAAAACGAAAAAGATCTCTCAATGGCAGGTGTGCCTCGTTGTTGCATGAAAAAGCATCACTTCTAGTTGTTTAGCACCTGGCTGACAAAGGCACAAGGTTTGTGGTTATTTCGTTACTTGTTGTCATTATTATAAACATAATTCTAAACGTCTAATTGCGGTGTAAGGACATGTGTGTGTGCATATTTCCCGAAACTGTGTTCATAAAATGTAACGAGTAACAACACATATTGTAGAAATGTAGTGGAGTAAAAGTATAGATAATAGCTGAATGCACTATTATTTTTACTTAAGTAAAGTACAGATACGTAAAACTTTACATAAGTACAGTAACAAAGTAAAAATACGTTGTTACATTCCACCACTGATTTTGACCAACAAACAAAAAGGCTAAAGGCAGGAATGACCACAGCCAGAAGCATGCACTACATTGCATGAGAGGCGTGTTGAACTGTGCGGGTGATCACAGGGCTAGCTGTGGGCACACGACAAACAAGGGGAGGAGTTTGTTCGCATTCGGATAACTCTAGTTCTTCTTGCCTGTTGGGAAGCAGCCCTGATTTCTTAATATAACCCCCCCCCCGCTTCTGAACATGCTGACTGTTAGGGACACGAGGAGGAAAAAAAGGCGAAAAGAGGCAGAGACGCACAGATGGCATTCTGCAGAGAATATTTCGCTGGAGGCAAATGTGTGAGACCTCTGTATGCTAGATTCAAAGAATGCCATTTGCCTAGTTACTCAACAGAGCAAAGCGGCAAAAGAACATGCTGTAACGTGTGTGTGTGTGTGTGTTCCTCAGCTGACCCTTGATATTTTCCTCCATGTCACTAAAGAGCTTTGGCACCAAAGGCGTAAGTCCTTGACCTACTCCCCTTTTGGTTAAAACCTCCCCTTTAAAAGGCTCCTACATATTATTTGAAGCGCTCTGATTGTTGACGTTTCTTTTCCTTAATGAGCCTGCGCTGCCGAAATATGGCAAAGTTCGTAAAAGTTTGCCTCCAAGCAAACCCTTCTGTTGTTTTCAAAGCCAAATGCAAGTGTTCCGCGACGCTGCAGCATCAGACGGCAGTTTTCCACCGACTCATTTATTCGCTCCTAATTGACGTGAAGCTGCTACTTCATCCTGCCAAAGTAATAAGCTAATGCTCCCTGGCATTGACTGTCTGCCGTTTGCTATTGATAGTCTAGAAGCTGCATGATGCTCGCTGGGGAAATTAAACTTTTCCAACACACAAACAGGCAAACAAACTGAGAGATAAATATATTATCTGTATCCCTTTGGCCTGGCCTTCATAAACGGGATGTAATATACGTCCTTAAATGTTACACCGATGCAGCTTTGACATATTTTGCGTTAAATGCATGTTTTTTGCAAAGTGATGGACGTTTTCTTGATTGTTGTTGTGTTAAACCTACAGAGAAACATTGGATCAGACACAGGGTGAGAGGCAGGGTACACCTCAGCCAGGTCACCAGTCGGAGTACAGGGAGAATTCCCGTGCAGGCATAGAGGGAACATGCCAACTCCACACAAAAGGGCTGGAACAAACCCTGTACCATCTTGCTGTGATGCAACCGCTGCGCCACCGCACCGCCCACTTGATGAAACCACTCTAATTAGACTCTACAGAAATAATAAATAGCATAAATGTCACAAATAGTCCATGCCCAAATGATCAGAAATTATACCAACTGAATTTATTTACACAAACTCAAATATATACATATAAAAAACCAACATATGTACATAAATATATATCAAAAGATATATACACATATGTATACACACACACTTGCACACCTATATACAACAAGATCCATCAAGACCTCAAATTGCTGCAATCATCAAAATGCAGAGAGGCCATTATAATAATAATAGAGCATTTAGCCATATTATATATGACATATCGTTTTAATGATGCTAATTGTTAACGTGTATATATGGAGGGGGCCATCCAGCATCCGAGAAATGGGCGGAAAACGGGCGGGCTCCAATTATCCCCATGCCGAATGAAAGGAAGGACTCATTACCATTATGGTATTCGCCGTTTCTTAAGAGGGAGTTATTTCAATCATTACATATCATGGGCGCTTGACTTAGAAGAGGCTTTTTCCCATGCGGGGCGCCTCACACAAATCTGTGTCATGCTGGAAATGTTTCATATTCGTCCTCAGCTTTGACTCATTGTTCGCCGTTTGTTTCTGTCCGTCCATAAGCAATTAAGATGTCAGGACTGACGCCGTTAATTGAACGAGCCTCCAGCTATGGCTGTCTCTGATTGTCGGGTCGGTGGGAAAATAAGAAGTCCAGATTGTGAGAAATAGTGTGTGTGTTTGTGTGTGTGTGTGTGTGTGTGTGACTAGTGTAAGTACTGCGGCAATCTTGTGTGTTATCCATGGGATTGATTGGAGTTAAGCAGGTTTATTGGGATTCCTGTTGCTAAATACTGGATATTGACTCACCAGTCAACCACTTGTATGCTCCCGTTGGGCCCGACTTGCTTCGAACACAATGTTTCCGTCGCACAACATTGTAGGACTAAGCTTCAACTTACAAATATGGCCCTTCAAATAATCAAGTACTACACTGTGCAAGAAACTATTGTTAAATTATGATTTCGGCACATTTTCAAATGAAGAGTTTGAAGGATGTCATTACCCTGGAGTTCAATGCAAGACTCAAGTGTTGCAGAGGGTATTTCTACCATGTCAAGAATACATTTACAGTATTTAGGGCGGACAAAATGGTTAGATATGCTTCTCCTTGTCAAAGCTGAGCCAGCTAAGCCGCGGTCAGTCCCAGCGCCGCCCTCCGGCCCTGTCGAGCAGCCAGGACTTATCAGCGCATTTGACAAGTGTTTCAAGGCCTCCTTATACCCACCAGGCTCCTGGGCACTTAACTGAGCAGGACGCCGTGGACAGGCAGACAGGCGCTCACAGTGAGAGACGCAGCCGAGCGGCAAACAAGTGTCTGGCCCCAAACCGAGCCGTCCAATCCACACGAATGAGCGTCAGCGTTAACAAACCAGCGGCAAATGAGAGCGATGCTTTCTCCATCTGAGGACGGATGTGAGTGGATGTTAAGGACGCGGCTTGATGAAAAGGTAACATATTAATGTACTTTGATATATTTTGAGTAGTTTTAGTGCAATTAACATTCAAGAACTCTTAAATAAAAGGCCCCAGGAGTCGGGAACACCTTGTGACCACTGACTTTGTGCCATGTCATCCCATTCTTTACAACCTGCAGGTCTAGAAATAGCATTTAAAACAGTACGAATAGATTAAACAGTATAAACCCGATCAACTCTGAAATTATCTCCATCTCTGTGATTAAGTCAACTCTGATTAAGTCAAACTCTTTATTTTCCTCATGATTTTCAAAGCAATTATTTGCATCATGGGTTTTTATTTACCACAAACTTAACACTAATATGCCAAGATATATGTTTATATTGGATTTTGTTGTATTTTTATTTGAACTTAATAAAGGCGTCTTGTCTTTTTCATGAGGTTAAGTCAAAATAAATGATACGGAATAGAAGGGCACCAGACTATAGGAAGCAGTTTTGGTTTGGTCGCTTTACTGTACAGTTTTACATTCACCCATTCACACACACATTCATACAGTGCATCTATTCACAGCACTTTGTCATTCTATGGGGGTGGGGGGGCATTCAGGTTTCAGCATCTTGCCCAAGGACACTTCGGCATGCAGATGGGTCAGACTGGGGATCGAACTGCCGACCTTCAGGTTGGAGGACGACCAGTCTACCCCCTCGGCCACAGCCGCCCCTGAGTTTACCACGTGATCCAGCAGAGGGCGCTAACTATCAGCTTGACCAACTTCCTACTCCCGTGACAAAAATGGTGGACACAAGAAAACATTTGAATCCAAATAAACTAATTACCTGTCTTGTCAAATTCAAACAGGATATTTGGAAATAGCGCCATCACACAGATATCGGAGCGGAGCGGGATACAATTATGCCGTGGCAGGTGCACTGCTCGGGATTCAAGGAAATGTGAGGGTTGTGTGTTATATAAGCACACAAATACTTTGTTATTCTGCACTGAACTTCTCTCAGGCTTCTCTTGAATAAGCACCAGGGTTCAGCTCCTGCTTTGAGTGTAATCTCGGGCTTCCACAGTGGAGGCACGGGGCCAACAAAATAATAAGTGCGGCATTAGTTGCCTGGGCTTTTCATGTTTGAGACACTGTACGACCTCGGTTGCGGAACATTTCATTATTAGTTTAGAGCTTTTCAGATGTGTCTCAGCCGCTCAGTGAGCGACACGTCGGCCCGGTGTCAGCTAATGCTGGCAGAATCACATTGTGTTTTCATTCGCGGCACCATGTAACTGACAGATCTCACAAAAAAAATTGTCTCTGCCGTTTAGCTCGCCTTTGCGCCGCCTGGATTTATGCAGCCCATGAATAAATGATTCATGCGAGTGCGAGTGCGAGTGTGAGTTGCAGTCATTACCGATCTGCTGCATCACTCCTGTCTGGCTTGAAGAGACAGCCTCGGAGCGGAGTCTCACCGGTATGACAACGGGCTGCTCTGTTACACAACCCTTTCCCCGCCGCGCCGCGACTCCTGTCTGTGTGCTGTGTTCGTCTGCACGCGTGGCTCCCCAGCCTGTGCCCCCCCACCCCCCCCCCCCCTCCTCCACGCGTTACATCATCTTCCCAGAGGTTGTTGTCACCTGCCAGAGCGGCGCCCGTGGCCTGTTTTTGTGTTGTTTCCACCCCCCCTCTTCTAAGAACCTGTACGCCGGCCGACAAGCTGTTCGTGCTCGGATATCCGCCTCATCGGAAAAAAAAAACGCAGGACGCACAGATTGACTTTGCAAGGAGAGGCAGTCACGTGCACGCGCTCAGGTACTTAAGATCTGGTAAACTCGTGCATGTGCGGGGCACAGTGACGGCCTTGGCAGCCGACTGCCTGAGAGTGAGGATGTGATTCTCCTTTTGGTGCAGAGCCAAAAGTTAGTTTTTTTCACGGCAGCCATTTTGACAGGAAGCTGTAAGTAACCTACAGTGAGGCTTATTGAAATAAACGGAACAGAACCTTCTGTAATGTGATCAGCAACACGTGTCCATCGACTAAATCAAGTCAAAATGGCTGCTCATGATTTAATTTGCCCTCAGAGCAGGAGACAGAGACCGGAGCTAATCAAACGGCCGGTGCTCGTCTCGCTCCGTGGCCCCCGGGGGGGGGGAAGGCAGTTCAGCGTCGAGGCCCGGTCATCTCCAGCGAGGTGTAATTTCCTGTGATCTCTCCTCCAAGGTCTCCTTGTCACAAAATTCAAAACTAATCTGACCCAGAAACTAGTAGAGATGTAATTGTGCGCAATTAAACACGGCGGGAAGAATGATACGATGTGGATACACACGTCCACCCTCCTCCCACAATTTCTCGAGCGATACAAACACACCTCCTGCTCCCGAGTTCTCCCTTTCTCCTCCTCTGTTGCTCCTCTCTGGCCTCGTCACTTTCTCTCCTCCATCTCCCTCTGCATCTCACACACTCACTCTCGCCCCCCCCCCTCCCCACCCTTCCCTTGCTCGTACTGCCGTCCTCAGCTCAACACCGCCACCCGGTGTCCTCGATCCTAAATGGCATTCTTTACATAACCATAGTTGATGAGGTTCTCATTTTGAACATCTGCTCATATCTCATTCCCCCCCACCCCCCCCACCCTTACTCATTAAGGCTGTTAGATTTTATTGATGTCAGCTTTTGCCTGCGTATTAATGATTTATACGTGTGCCCGGCGTAATAACTTTGATTAATTGAACAAGACGGGCTTCTATGAGACGCGCTCCAGGTTGCAACAATGACCGTGACACAATTTTCTTTTCATCAATAACAAAGGAGTGAGGGGACCCAAATAACAATCTGGTCCGGCTAACAGCTTCTTTTTTTTTTTAAAAGGAGGAGAAACAAATTTGTGATACAATCGGTTAAACCAAATTAATTAGGGATTGTTGGAGGAGGCCCTTTTAGGAGAATTTGCAGCACTTCTTAAACTTTTTTTTAATCCCACTTCCCTTTTTGCTCGCTTTGAAGTTCGTACTCTCCTTTCATTACCGCTGCTTTGCTTCTCATTTGTCAAGGACTTCTTGACGCCGAATAGCTTCACAAGACAGCCGCACACTGGGTTTTCCTTTTTTTTTCTCGTCTGAAGCTGTTGATTGTTAATTAAAACCATTGTCTGTCACTTGTCAGCTGGAAGAGGGAAGCTTTTGTATCACAATCAAAAAAGGTTGAAGTACAGTTCGCAGTGATCTCCAAGCCTTGTGTTGTCATACCCGCGCCGGCTGAGTTACAACACCCCGTGTCTCATTATATGAAAAATATTGCAGCGTGGCGATACATTTTTAATGAACAAGTGAGAGTTTCTTTCAAATTCCCCTTCAGCGCTGCAGGGTTTTACCACAGGGCTTGTGGGTCTGCTGTGCACGAAGGGTGAGGGTCATTCAAAATGGAAACAGATACTTATTATTGCTGACCCCTCAATCCGACGCCTTTATTTAAAGACTGATAGTAAGCAATAATTTATGAGCTAAGAGTTTTTAATTTTGGTAAACGTATGAGATCGACAAGTATTTTAAATAGGAGTACTTATACTTTCAGTCTAGTTTCAAGTATTCTAGTATTAAAATTATTAAATAAAGCTTTATCCTGATGAGGTCAAGTCAAATAATTTGAGATAAATGTATTATGTCAGCTTTGTCATGTTGAGTTTCTCAAGTTTAAAATAGTTCGAAATTTAACTAATACAGGTTGCATCATGGGAAATTTAGGGTCTAGGATGTTTGTAGGGCTGTCCCTTTTTGTTTCCTTCTTTTAAGGCATTTTTTTTAACATTACCTTTATTGACAGAACAGCAGGAACCTAACCTACATGATCCAGCAGTGGGTGCTCACTATTAGAATGGCCTATCGCAAACCCTCTTGACTTATAGGTAAAACAAGCAAGTAACGTTGCATTGTTTTGCATGTCATTTCAATTCCTTTTAGCCTTGATACTCTGGACCATTCTTTTGAAAATCCCACTTTAGGGCAGGGAAATGCATAATAGCCGGACATAAGAGAAAGAAAGGCTGGAGATGGAGTCTTACCAAAGTGCCGTTATTAAATTCCCCCTCCTCCTCAGACCTCTCCACATTACCGCTGGGATAACACCGGCTCCGGTGTGTAATATCGCACCGAAAAACATTACATGTAATTGTATTAGAAGACATTCCAGCACACTGACCCTTAGAGTCAACCCTAGCACTCTCACACTGTAATGCTCGGCATCTATCATCCCCGGGCCCCTGGAGGTGTTTCGTGATGAGGTGTTGTAATACAGTTTGTGCTGTAGCCCCCTTCCTTTTTCTCCCTCTCAAAGCTGCCTCATCTACCTGTAATAGCAGTTTGTGATTGCGTGCATCTCCCACCGGGGCTTTCTTTTGCGGTCCCCCCGGGGAGAGAACGGAGGGGAACTTCTGTTGATTAAATGTGTTTATCGGAGACAGGGGGCTTCCATCAGAGTGCGCCTCGGAGAGGGGGAAAACCGGGCTAAGTTCCTACCTAAGAAGAAGCATTGGCTTTATGTGCACAGTGCCATGTCACATCGACGGGAACTGTCGCGAACTCGCCGTCGGTTCAAGTGGTGGAGGTCTTGAATCAAAAGGGGCTGATGGGAGAGGATGACAAGGGTGGGAACATAGAAAAAGAATCACATTGGCCTGATTTACACAAACAGCCGTCGCCTGCATTGATACGCACAAGGACGACGGGGAAGGAAGATATGTTTGTGTATTTGTTGCACTACAAAAACAGAACAAAAGAGTCCTTGCACACTTTTAATACAACAATAATCTCAAGTTAGCATCTAAGCGATATTGTGCTGCATATTCATCTGTGTTTTAGGAACCTTATTGTGTTTAGTTGTGTTCTTTTATTTCATAACTCGTGATAAATGGACCTGCGGTGTTATTTTATCATTTCAAGCTACGTATAGTATTTTGTTTGTGTCGTTTGTATCGCTGACAATAAATAAGCTCATTAGGACGACAAAGTGTTGGAAATTGGGATTGTAAACGCAAACTGCTGCTTTTGGCTGGACATATTTCAGCGACCGAGATGACAGCTGAACGGCAAGTGCTTCCAGCCACAGTTTTTAATATCTCCCATTATGTCTTGTGGATTCACTGCCAGCCTGCTCTTTTATTTTTACCTCGAAATATTCTGTCTTTTTCCCAATTTGTGTCTTCAGTCACAGATTGTTAACTCCACCATGTTGTTAATATCTGGACACAATGCCCATTGTCGGTTGGGTGGGACTCAGCTATTCACGGCAGTAAAACAGTTCAGACCCTGGAATGCAGGACGTCCTTTACATCCACTATTTCCGATGATGGACGTTCTGTTGTAACATTATGCTTCTGGGATGCTTTCACTGTTAGTGACAGTTCAGCTAAACAGTTCAGTTAATTAACCCCTTATTGCCTGAATTAATTTCCAATTATATAAAGAAATTATTATTTGGGGGTTTTGGCTTTCATACAGATGCTAAATTAAATGGAGATTGTTAATTTCAATATAGCTTATACAATAGATAAAAAAAATGAAGGTATATGAGGCAAATTAGCGGCATTAGGCATAATGGCGCATATGCTTAATTTAACATATTTTCCAGTCTCTGGTGTGTAGATTGATGCTGCTTTTGATTGAAATTGAATAAAAACATTCGTTATGTACATCATTGCTGTTCCATCATCACAGTATTTCAAATACAGCTTAATACCTCAAAATAACATTGCTGCACAGTCCCAAGGGGCTAGTATGTATTTTCCACTCCGACCACTAGATGGCTGCAGAGTGCTATCAATACCTTCCTTGGTATGTGTAGTATTTGCACCATCAGGCACAATCGTTACCTCGGTGGCATTAAGACCAGAATGGGGTTTGAGGCAAATTCGCGACAATCGTCAACAAGGGGTTAACACGCAAGAAAACAAGAAATAGAAGGAAGCAAAAATTGAATTAAATATTTGATCTTATTTAATTAGGATGCAGCCACAGTCTTCTTCACATATCCAGAAATGAAGCCTAAATATCCCAGATACGACTGCTGCCGCCATTTTGTGCCAATCACGTCGGCTGGAGTCTGGGGCGTAGCGATCAGGGGATGGAGCTGCGGTATTGACGTCCCACCGGTTTTATAATTGCAATCTAAATTACCAAGAAAATTAAAGCTTGAACAGAAATCAGTGTGATAAGATCGGCCTGGACTGACAGAAACCATTTTGGGGGAAATGGAAACCATTGGATCAGTCAGTGCTTTGTGTACCCTGCTGTGGCGAAGCGATGTGTTCCAGCTAGCTCACGCTAACAGAGATGCACTACATTGTTTCTTGGAGGACTCGGAGGGAGCTGTAATGGTTACCAATTCCTCTTTGTACCGCGTCCCCAAGTCCCTTGAGTTCCCAGAACGTTTCACCACTGCACAATAGCAGTGCCAATCCAAAATCCAACACAAGTCAGTGGCGAGTGATCTTTGTAAGTGTGCAATGTGTGTGTGTGTGTGTGTGTGTGTGTCTGGCAGCCAGTCGGGAAGACTTCAGTGAGGACGTGAGCGGGCCGGCGAGCTGTCGGCACTCCCACAATGCTTCACTGCCTCACAAAAGGCGGCATCACTCCATGCAGGGTCAACGCAGGGAGGACTCCTCGCACCGACTTTACAGCACACTCCGTGTCCTCTGCGTCCCTCTCTCTCTCTCTCTCTCTCTCTCTCTTCATGCTCCTGCTGCGGAAATGGCTTTCTGATTGGACTGTCTCCCCAAAGAGTGCGCTCCCCACTCCGCCGCCCCTCACCGCCGCTCCTCTCTCTCTCCGAGGAGTCTGCCTCTTAAACCCATCAATCTCCGGAGAAGTCCTTTAAAGGTCCGTCACTCCGGAAGGAAAAAAAATACTTTCTTATAAGTCTATCACGGAAACTCGGAGAACCCAGGTGGAAAACCGATGTTTTTTTTTCTTTTTCTCATATATAAAAATATATCTCAGCCAACTCCAAGGCCAAACTTTCCTGAGGTCTTGATGGCAATACAAGCCTTTTTCTTTACTCATCTTAAAATATCACCCTTTTTTATTCAACTTTAACTGTTTTATCCAGCTATATTTTATACAGGGGATAAAACACTGTTTATATAAACATAGAGCTGGAAAAGAGCTTTAAATCCAATCAAAATCACAAAGAATGGTGGAAGTGAAGTGCACCATACTGCTCAGAAAGTCAAATCCTGCAGTAGTCACAGTACCTGTGTGTAGCGACATAAACTGGGGTTGGACATATGTACTGTCACTCCTTCAAAACATACATCCACACAGCTGCAATACTGCAAATATAACATGTAACACTTTTCTTCGAAAAAGCAGCAGATGTGTACAAGATTAATGGAAAAGGCATCTTGTTGAACATATGCTTTATACTTCCAATGAGCTACTGCTGTCGGACCAGAAAAAAGACAGATGATGAAGCATTTTAAGAGATGATCTGATTCTATTTTGGAGGACTGTGTCCTTGCTGCGTTAAAGGTCCAGTCGTGTATAATTTAGCGGCATCTACTGGTGAAGTGTGGTATTGCAGCTGAATACCCCTCACGTCAGCGTCCCCTGCCAGACATAATGGAGAACCTGTGGCTACTGTAAAAAAAATAAACATGGTGGCCTCTGTAGAGAGGACCCGCTCCTGATGTAAATATAAAGTATCTGAATATAAAGGGTAAAGAAAACAACAATTCGTACAATTTAGATGAAACTAGGATTTTTTTATATTCAATTTCCCCTTTCAGTTTGAATACCCCTTTCACATTAAGATTATACCAAGGACCTTTAAATGGCACGCTGATGAGGAAACACATTTAAATCTCTCGGGGCCTTTTTCAAATTTTTTGAAATTTCAGCAACTTAAACATACAAAGCAGATCAGCTGTTTCGGCATTTGATGCACGAGGTAAGCGTGACGTTATTGACCTGTCCTGAAACCAAGGAAGACATTCTGGTTTAAACTGGTTTAAACCAAAAGAGAGAGATGTCAACTGTTGTTTTTGCACATCTGTGAGTGAGGCAGCAGAGGGGAGCCTGTGATTTTACTCTATTTTCATCAGCCCGATATTGTTTTTGAAAACAGCAGCAGGAGCCCTCTTGGCTTTCTATATTTCATACAGGGAATGTATCTTGTTGTCAATTTACATGCCTGCAGCTGGGTATGTTCAAAGAGGGACGAGAATTTTTTTCTTGATCCCAGCATCTTCTCGTGAAAGTTCTTGTAATATCTCTTTTTTCACTCGCAGGACAAATGGTTCATTTGGCTCATATCTGAAAAAGAAAACACTGAGCTAACATATTGAGCATGTGATCTGAGACCGTATTGTTTGCCCATAACGCTAAGCCTTGAAAAAAAATAACCTCCCGCGGCCGAGGGAGATCTGCTTGCATGGCATGCAGTAGCCCTCGCAAGTCGTTATCAATCTGTTCTCTTTTCCTCCCATCCTGCCCAAACGCTGGAGTGGGCAAGAGAGCGGAGAGCGAAAGGAGAACTTCACTTGCATTATGCTTCACCATCTGTTTCTCAGTCTTACTACTATACAGCATGCACCCACACACACACACACACAGTCGCTCTTTATAGTCTCGTTCAAGAGCGATACTTGGTAGATTAAGAGCTAGAAGTTTGCAATATGGTCGGGCCGAGGCAGTGCTGTCATGATGGGGCAATCATTTCACGTAGTATAGGACACCACATTTGTTTCCCAGTGTTGAGCACTGCGATTTTTACAATATCAGGAGAAAGGTCAAAAAGGTTATTTAGTGCAAACTTGGGACAACACACAGGGTTTATAAACCGGGATACATTTCACAAAGCTGGGCAGTATCAGGGAGTATTCAATCTTTGCCTAAATGCCCCAAAAAAGCAGAGGAAGATCCGATCACGACCAACGACGGCTCCATAAGCCGCAGATCGGATTCATGGCGCGTGGAAATCGCGGCTCCGGCTCATTTAAACTGCAGGGCCAGCTGTTCTTCCAGAGGACAATGTTCCGTTTAGCAGCGGCGCGGTTCAGAGGCCAATCTGCATCGCCAGCCGCTTGTAACTGTTATGGAGATTTTTATGGATCGCATCTATTTTGTTTTATTCCCCTTTCACTTAGTACGCCTTTTTATACTCGGGTCTCTCTCGTCCGGAAACACACGGCGCGTGGACGAGGGTCAGGAAGAGGTTTAACCAAAGTTTGCCACATATTTTTTGTCTGTGGGAGGCGAGGTTGAGACAGGAAGCCGGATGGCAATCAAAGGAAGGTTTCGAAATAGACGTTCTAGGAGACTCACTGGTAGAGAAGACACACAATGGTTTGACAGAACGAGCCAAGGTTTAGTTATATTTGTCCAATGCATCCACGCGTAATCTTAGGGTGTGCAGATTTAGTGACAGTGATACGCCTGTTAACGTCTCAACCGCCAATCTCCCTGGTGCACAAAGTACTGACAAGAAATACTTGTGCTTGCATCATCTTGTGCATACGTCCTCCGTCTCCATACGCGCAGTGATGCAACCATTCTCGAGGAAGCCAGGGAACCGAGACATTGCACATTGTACATCCATGACCACGTCTCCTGTGGGCTTTCCATGCAAAACATGTGCACATGCTTCTAAGGCTTATACTCCAGTACAGTCCAAGTATCAATGCATATCAAATACGTGACTTATACACTATACATATTAAAGGGCCGATGGTGGATTGTTACATTGGAAAAGCGGGCGCATGCTCACGGTCCTAGGGCTCATAGGGACCCTTTGTCTATTTTTTGATGTATTTTTAGGTAGTTTAGTTCAGGAATTGTGATTTGCAAATATATCAAAATATCAAACCTTGTGCTGTTACGACGTATGTATGCTGTTGAAATGTCAAAATAATAAATAAGAGATTCAAGGTGATATGTACTGTGGGGCTGGAGGTGTTTTCCTATTTTAGATTAACATTTTCCATCAATAGCAATAGAACACTAGTCCACTGCATATCCATATAATGCTCATGCGTTGTGCACTCATATATACATTACACATGCAGGGGTATAGCTTACACACCATTTTAGATATGCATGCATCAAATAGATGCCGTACACACTGATGTATACAGCTATTTACAATATGAACATATAGAATATATAAATCATTTTCATCTACAGGTGGTCAAACGTGGTTTGGGGTGCAGTTCTGCGTCTGGCCACCCACGGCTTGTATATGAGGGGGGGGGGGGGGGGGGGGGGGCTGTTTCCCTCGTTTTCGGAATCAGCCAATAGGATGTACTTCCTCAAAATTAACAACAAAATGTGGTTTTAATAACATTTAGAAATCCTATTTGTTCTTTTATATTTAAAATATATATATTTAAAGTGATTTGAACCCTTCTGGTGTATGGAAAATAACTACATTTTGTTATCAAACCTTTTTTAAATTAAATTAAATTATTTTGTATTTCTAGTTGCCCTTATGAGACTTTATTTGCGACATGAAAAACTTAAAAATGTCCCGTCCACTGCTGCTTCCACACTGAAAACCTTCTCCGTTATTTTGGTTTGTTTTATTTATATTAGTTTACTCCAGGAACGTATTTTAAATAGATTTATCATTTCAAAGTCTTAATTTATCTTAACTGAACTGAGCTGAACTGAATCCTTGAATCATCCCGTGTGTATGAAATGTGCATTATTAGTGAAGCTTCCTTATATACTTATATACTATTAAACCTTTTGACCAATAACAACTTGTCCATTCCTTGTAGAAGCTGATTGACTCACTAATGATACTGACTCACTAATGATACTACTTCTTCTTCTTCTTCTTCTTCTTCGTTGGTGGAGGTGTAGTTTTGAAGAGAAGAGGTGAAGGAAAGTGCTTTCAAACTTGGCGTCAGGCTGGTGCCACAGCTCAGCTCCACAGTGGAGCAGGTGCTGTTAGTTGTGGGAGAGCAGGTAGGACACAGGAACATCTCCTACGCTTCCCGCATGATAAAGCGCTGGTGATAATTTGTATAGATCCATACTTGGTCACTAAGCCCATTGAAAGCGGTGTAACAGTAGAGGAGGAGTTTATTCAGGTTTTCCCGCTAGCCATAGCTTCTACCCGGATCACCGTGTCCGGCGTTCCTCCTTTCATCCCCAATGAAGCTCTGGAGCAAGAGCTGAGGCGCTTTGGGAAGTTTGCGAGTGTCTCCGCGTGGTGGGTCTGGGATGTAGAGACCTGAAGCTAAAGCACGTCCAGTCCCTGCGGAGACAAGCGTTTATGTTTTTGGACACTGAGTCTCAGACACTAGACGGGTCTTTCCGGGTTCGACATTAGGAGCAGTTTTATATGGTGTACGCGAGCTCGAGAAGCATGAAATGTTTTCAATGTGGAGAAGTGGGCCATAAAAACAGTTACGTGCCCGCACGGAAGATGGGTTTGGGGGGACGCTGGGTCGGAAGGAGGGGAGGTGTATTGGGATTTTTAATACATAACACGACAAACAATTATCTTCTGGTTCATACAATTCAACCTAGCTGCGGCTAGGGACCAGAGCACCCTCGTCATTTAGTCAGACTTGGGTCAATGGCTCAGAACAATGGAATCACATTTGATTTATACTAAATAAGCCCCTCCTTTCACAGAGGTAGAATGTCCATCCAATCAGCTCTCTGCATGTTGTCTTCAGGCTTAGATTTGGTCACCTTCAATCTGAATGAGGACCCCTTCGAAGTCTCACTACACATTTAGATGAGGCCTCTGCTGAGACTCAAACCTGTTTCTCTCAGTGAAACCCCCGTTGTCTCAGACCCCCTCGTCTGCGCCGTTAACACCTATGGTCACTCTGTTGCAGACAGTAAGATGGCCCCTGCTGTGAAAACCATTTCTTTCAGTAGCAGGCTCAGGAGTCTCCAGCCAATAGACATCAGCACAGAGGATTTCACCAGTCTAACTGCAGAAAACATCTTAGGATATAACATTCTATATATATACACTTGTCAATCTTTCATCAAACTTATCTAAATACAAAATGTCCCATCACAGAGGGCAGTGCCGGGCTGACTAAGCCTGCGTGGGGTCGGCCGGTTCTGCTCCGTCCTCTGAGGCAGAACCGTCCGGCTGCGGTGGGTCTGGCGGTGGCGGCTCCGGGTGCTAGGGGACCGGCTGCTGCAGGGGGCGCAGAGTTTTCTTCGACTGCGCCTGCTTCAGAGGCTGGTTTTAGGGGGACTGAGTCCTTGGTAAGGGTGGAGAAGAGAAGTGATAAACAGGTAGTGTTAGAAAAGGTGGTTGTTGCCGACGTGGAGCAGGAGATGCAGTTTGGTCCTGCACAGCAGGCAGAGTCGGTACATGCTGAAGCCAGCCTGTACAGCAGTCAGGTCAGTGAGATGGACGTCGAGGAAGAATACAAATCTGATAATATTTCTGTAGCTGCTGTGACGCTCAGTCATTTATGTTTATGGTTGTCCATTTCCTGTTTTATTTTGTAGCCCCGCTGTCACTGTCTTGTTTCAGCTTCTCACTTCCTGTGGTTAATTGTCTTCTCAATCCTCATGTGTTTCACCTGGTGTAATTGCCCCGGCCTTCCTGCTTGGTATTTAAGCCTCTGTTTCCCTTTGTCTGGTGTCGGTTTGTACTAGTTGTTTTCTCCCCACGTCGTGAGAATAGGTTTGTTTCTTCCAGCTGTCTCGACCAGCTTCCTCGTTCCTTGTTCTCTGTGCGCCTTGTCGCCAGTTACTTATGTTAGTGTTCCTGTTTTGTTTTTGTCTTGTTTAAACCTTTTTATTATATTAAATACCTTTTTGTTTGATAACCTCTGCATCCTGGGTCCATCTCCTCACTCAAACCGTAACAGAACAAACCGACCAAACTATGGACCCAGCAGAGGTTAGTTTTTTCGAAAGAGTTTTTTGTTTTGATAGTTTATTGACCGAGCTGGAGGTGGGACGCTCAAACCCGTTGGAGGGGATCCGCCTGGCCCTGGGTGGACCCCACAGCCTGCAGTGGGGACACTCAAACCCTTTTGAGGGAACCCGCCTGGCTCTGGGAGGACCCCGCAGCCTCCAGAAAGGTTCTGGTCTCGGGGGTAGACGGTGGAGGGGGGGCATCCACAGCAAAGGCCTCTCCCTCAAGCAGCATGCTCCGCGCCAGAGGCCCCCAGCTGATGTCTCTCGTTCACCGACGTCAGTGGTCCTCTCGGCTGCGTCTGCTCCAGCACCTGCTCCAGTCGCTGCTCCGCGCCGGAGGCCCCCAGCTGATGTCTCTCTTTCTTCGACGTCAGTGGTCCTCTCAGCGGCGTCTGCTCCAGCACCTGCTCCAGTCGCTGCTCCGCGCCGGAGGCTCTCAGCTGATGTCACTCGTTCTCCGACGTCAGTGGTCCTCACAGCGGCGCCTGCTCCAGCACCTGCTCCAGTCGCTGCTCCGCGCCGGAGGCCCCCAGCTGATGTCTCTCATTCTTCGACGTCAGTGGTCCTCACAGCGGCGTCTGCTCCATCACCTGCTTCGGTTCCAGCTCCACGCCGGAGGCTTCCAGCTGATGTCTCTCGTTCTCTGACGTCAGTGGTCCTCACAGCGGCGTCTGCTCCAGCATCAGCTCCTGTGCCTGCTCCGCGCCGGAGGCTCTTGGCTGACGTCCTCTGTGTTTCGGCGTCGGAGATCCTCGCGGTGCCAGCTCCGCACCCAGCTCCCGTGCCTGCTCCGCGCCGGAGGCTCTCGGCTGACGTCCTCCGTGTTTCGGCGTCGGAGATCCTCGCGGTGCCAGCTCCGCACCCAGCTCCCGTGCCTGCTCCGCGCCGGAGGCTCTCTGCTGACGTCCTCCGTGTTTCGGCGTCGGAGATCCTCGCGGTGCCAGCTCTGCACCCAGCTCCGGTCCCTGCTCCCGTGCCTGCTCCGCGCCGGAGGCTCTCGGCTGACGTCCTCTGTGTTTCGGCGTCGGAGATCCTCGCGGTGCCCGCTCCGCACCCTGCTCCCGTGCCTGCTCCGCGCCGGAGGCTCTCGGCTGACGTCCTCTGTGTTTCGGCGTCGGAGATCCTTGCGGTGCCCGCTCTGCACCCAGCTCCGGTCCCTGCTCCTGTGCCTGCTCCGCGCCGGAGGCTCTCGGCTGACGTCCTCTGTGTTTCGGCGTCGGAGATCCTCGCTGTGCCGGCTCCGCACACAGCACCTGTGCCTGCTCCGCGCCGGAGGCTCTCGGCAGACGTCCCCTGTGTTTCGGCGTCGGAGATCCTCGCGGTGCCAGCTCCAGTTCTTGCCCCACGTCCAGGGTTGAGGTCGGAGCTCTTGCCCTCTACCCCTGACTGGTCTTCGGTCCACCTGCCCGTGGAGCCCCCGTGCTGGGCTCCGGACCGCCCTTCCAAGCCTCAAAACTCTGTCCCTGAGTGGCCATGGCGCAGCCCTCCTGAGCCTCAGAACTCTGTCCCGGAGCGGCCAAGGCGCCGCCCTCCTGAGGAGCTCCCGTGTTTGGCTCCTGACCGGCCTCCAGGTCGTCCAGCTGAGCCCTTGAACTCTGTCCCTGAGCGGCCACGGCACCGCCCCCAAGAGCCTCAGAACTCTGCTCTTGTGCGGCCACGGCGCCGTCCTCCCGAGCCTCTGCGCTCAGCCCCGAAGCGGCCACGGAGCCGTCGGGTTGAGACTATGTACTTTGTCCCTGACCGGCCTCCGGGCCGTCCTCCTGAGGAGCCCCCGTGTTGCGTTCCTGTCCGGCCTCGGGGCCGTCCACCTGAGACATTATGCCAGGTTCCGAAGCGGCCACGGAGCCGTCGGTCCGAGAACCTGGGCACGTCCCGGAGTCCCTCCTCCGGTTCCCCCCTCCTCCCTCCCGATTCGGTGCTCGTTATGGACCGTCTGGGATCCGGTCCTTGAGGGGGGGGTACTGTGACGCTCAGTCATTTATGTTTATGGTTGTCCATTTCCTGTTTTATTTTGTAGCCCCGCTGTCACTGTCTTGTTTCAGCTTCTCACTTCCTGTGGTTAATTGTCTTCTCAATCCTCATGTGTTTCACCTGGTGTAATTGCCCCGGCCTTCCTGCTTGGTATTTAAGCCTCTGTTTCCCTTTGTCTGGTGTCGGTTTGTACTAGTTGTTTTCTCCCCACGTCGTGAGAATAGGTTTGTTTCTTCCAGCTGTCTCGACCAGCTTCCTCGTTCCTTGTTCTCTGTGCGCCTTGTCGCCAGTTACTTATGTTAGTGTTCCTGTTTTGTTTTTGTCTTGTTTAAACCTTTTTATTATATTAAATACCTTTTTGTTTGATAACCTCTGCATCCTGGGTCCATCTCCTCACTCAAACCGTAACAGCTGCTCCCTAAGCACTGATTAATATTCGTTAAAAGAGTTGAACGAGTTTCTCGATGACTCCTTTGGCAGATCACTGGAGGTAACTGAGTACTTCCCGGATATAAAAAAATTCATCCAGACAGAGATCACCATCCAGAAAATGGTAGGGACCGGCCTCCTGGATGAGAAGAGAAGGTAAAGGCTAGAAGTGCTCACAAAAGGTTTTTAGTATCAGACTTTTTTTAATGAAAAAAAGCTTGATGTTCTCTTTTTACAACTGATCTCCAGAGGCCCCTCCCATACTCCCTACGTCCTCGCCGGCACTGGCGCTGCCATCGTGCTGTTTGGACTGTTCGGCTGCTTTGCCACCTGCAGGGGGCGCCCCCGGATGTTAAAACTGTATGCTGTGTTCCTGTGTCTGGTCTTCATGACGGTACTCATCGCCGGAAACTTTGGATTCGTCTTTCGTCACAAGGTCAAAGGGGCGTTCCTGAACTAAGACGGGCGAGACGACAGGAGTCTTGCTCTGGACGGTGTCCAATGTAGAAAAGCGACTTGGATTACTCGGAAAAACATATGGCTGGGGGAGGCTGGACTGATCCACTGCGCTGTCTGTGGGGTGTTGGACAGGTCCTGTGCTCACTGGGGGACAATCAGTCTCTGGTTTGAATTTTAAGCAGAACATCCTGTAACTCTAGGGTTGGTGTGTGATGTGTGTGTGCATGAAATGATTTATCCTTAATTTTCCAACACTGAACACTTAAGATTTACTTTGACAATGTGTCATAATTAAAGCTCTTCAAAAGTCAAAGTCTTGTTCTTATTCTTTCTTCTTCTCTTAATAATTTATATTATTTGTAGTAGTGGTATTTTGTAAATGCCATTTTCACTGAGAATAAGGTGAGTGGGTCAAGGACCAAAAAGTTTGACAAAGTTCTTTTTGTATGTCCTCTCTATTTGTGCATCTCTGTTCTCTCTCTATTTTTACAATATCATCTATGTTTTTCCACTGCTTCTTCCACACAGTGCACATTTACAATTGCTCCTTTGTTATAGAAAAAAGGTTTAAAACACAGTTCTTCATTGATATGTGTGTAAATGCTAACTTTGTATTTCGGTGTCATTATATTCCGGTGCAACATTTTACACGATTGATAACATCCTGTTCAAGAGGCTCCGAGAAGCGTGCGGAGCTCGGCAGCTCGGTGCAGGCCTGCTTTGCATCTTATCTGAAGAGGATGACATTCTCCTCCATCTCCTGGGAACCTTGTGCCGTTTACGCGCCAGCTTTTAGCGGCTGCCTTTTTTATTTTTTATCATCGAAGTAATTCCTATACAGAGAGCGTGAGAGGCTTTTTGTCACCGGTAGATGTAGAATACCTTCATCTTACCCGTCACTCTTAAAAAACCTTTTTTTTAAGCAGGTCTGCCAAAAAAAGAGGGAAAAAGAAAACATGAATGACAAAATAAACTGTGGCTTGAAACGCCCGCTGCCAAATCCCCGACAGGAACGAGCCAATTTAGTCACAGTGCATCTGTTCTTCGACGGCTACATCGGCTTCTGGTTAGTCTCAGAATTGATTACAAAAATTATACTTGGCCATAAAGTCCTCCATGGCCTCGCTTCTCATGTCTTATCTGGTTTGTTATCATTCATTATGAACCTCCGGCTCCTCTTCGATCACCAAATCCCTCTGCATTTCCTAAAATCTAATATTAATGATGCAGGTTTTGGTATTTTAGGAAAGCAAACAGAAAACGCTCTTCTTGTGAAGCACCAGACGAGAGTTCCTGATACGTGACTAAATAAAAACATTATGTCGTTTATCTCCACTTCCTCCCTCTATCCGGACAGGACACTAAGATATCCCTGGTGAAACCGGAATCCCTGCCAGATTCTGTGCATTTGCGATGTTTTACATCATTTTGAAACAAAGCTTACTGAAAAAATGAGCACATGAACTAACTAGAATTATCAAAAAAGGGCAAAACGCCACATTATTATACGTACACTTTGAGTTTTTAGTTTGGCTCATGTCCCATCCACTAACATGGAGAAGGCAGGGTTTACAGCTGGGAACAAATTGGCAATAAAAAGGCTTTGGGGAGCAGCAGGCACGTGCACAGATAGACCCCTAGTGGTGCTCAAGCACTGGCCCTTTTGCCCTGGATGAGAAAAGTGTCCCTTCTGCTGGAGCCCAATTTTTTCTTCATTCGTCAATATTTAAGAATAAAAATGACTCTCTCTGTCATCATTCCCCCCAAATGTGTTTTGATATCTGACGGGTCATTTATTTGAGTTCTGCAGCAACTTCCTCTCTGACCCGCAGCATCAGACAAACAGGTAATGACGGTGATTGTTCAATCCCCCGACGTTGTTTGTTGATAAATTAACCACAACATTAGCGCGCTGAAAACATTGCGACACAACTGTTCCGACGTTTCCTATTTCCTATTCCTCCTGTTTAAAAAATAAACAAACAAAAAACTCACGAAATCCGTGATTTCAAAGCCTTGTCCAGCTGTTTACTGACGTTTGTCATGATTAATGAAGAGAGAGAGGGAGAGAGATACAGGCAGACAGACAGGCAGATCATTTAAAGGGAGTTTTACTGTTTTACAAATTAGACAGGTTCACTAGTTTTGTATGATGTAAAATTGAAATAAACCCAGTGAAGTAATAAAATCTTCCAAGAGGATGCTCCTGTGAAGATCCTTTAATTTATTCAGAGCAGAGTTTTGATAAGTTTTAAGTTAGAATATTTTTTGATTATTTAACATATTATTTGATTATACAATTGGCCTTGTTTTGTCTGTTTTTGCCTGTTATTCATTTATTTATTCAATTTTATTATTTGAGTTAGTTTATTAACAAATATAAATATATAAGTTGAAAATATCCTACTATGTTTTTTCTTAATTTCTTTACTTATTATTATTATTTTTAATTTCATAAATAATTTTGGCGATGGGTGCCCTTTTTTTTTGTTCGAGCACCTGCCCCCCCAAAATGTCTGTGCACGTGCCTAGGGAGTAGTTATGTCGACCTTCTGTATATGCCATCCAATATGACTCTCTGCTGTGGTACCCTCCCCTGAGCACAAGGTGTCACCATTCAGCAGAGTATGAAAAATGTAATGTCAGGTTTCTGCAAAGGCATTTCCTCATTGAGTCGTATCCACTGTGCCTCACTCACCCCTGACCTCCATCGCTTCAATCCACTCTGAAGTAAACAGCGTTCACTTGACAGAAACGTCCCCCTTTCATGAAACCTCACATTCAAAGATTTGAAAAAGGGAATGTGTTGACTATGGACGTTCTATTGTGAAACGATTGTGTTGGTGCTGAGTGGGTGCAACATGCAGCAGAAGACTAAAGAAGCGTGTGCCACCTCCTCAAGGACACGCGTGGGTTTGCTTTTTAACGAAATAAAGCAAACCCATTTGAATAGAAGCTTCTCTGTGAGGAGGACATTGCCGGATTGTCATTAAATGCAAAGATCGTGGCAAGGTCAAGATCCAAAAGTAGCATTTGTCGACCTGCACCAAAAAAAAAAAAAAAACATGCAATTTGTATGCAACAATTTGCTTTGGATATTATTTCTCCCGCGGCTCGCAATTAAAAAAGTGTTGCTCCACTTTGTACGTGGGCGACGTGAAATGCTTCTCCGGCGGCTCGGCTCGGTGCACGTTTGCATGGGGCCCTGCGCAGTGTAATTGTCTCCCAAGCGTAATTATGGTCACTCGCAGCAGAGGAGGCCGGGGCGACATCGGGAGCGCAGCACGGTGCAACTAATTCCAGTGATTATTTGGATGGATGGCTTTCTATGTGCGGCGCGGCGGCTCGGCAGGATGCACGGAATCTGTGAGAAGCACCGAATAAAGCAGATTGGTGTCTTCAGGTGAACACGACGTTCAGATTGAAGTGATAAACTGCTCTCCAGCAATCCGCCAAATGAAAAAGGAAAACAGAGCGGGGCGGCTGAGGCACAAGAACACAAGCAATATCAAAAGAATCTTGATTTTCTTTGATATGTAACAAATCCAAGATTAATAGCCTAATCTCACGAATCCCATTGGATTCGGCACATTACTAGAAATGTGTGACATTAAAGAGTTATGGCTCTCTGCTGGTGAATGAAGCAACGTCACATGTGTTCAAAAATAAAAAGAGAGAGGATAAACTAAGTGGAGGCGGAACCAGGAGAAGGATCGGAGAGAGGACAACAGTGGAATTGATACATGAGGTCACCGAGACCTTTGACCTCTGACGTCTGATCAGTTTCCCTTTGAGTCTGAGGGACAATTGGTGAAAGATTTACCCCGTTGACAGACTTTAGATCGTGTTCAAGAGGCCAACAACATGTTTGTGAGGCCGCCATGACCTTGATCTTTGACCTTTCAGCACCAACAGTTGTTTTTCGAGTCAAATTGTTTTTTATACCAAGTTTAAAGACCATAACCCAGATCCTGTTTTGCAGTGAGGAATCCTAAAGGCTGTCTTACCACCTTAGCAAAGGCCCAAACATTTTGCTTAATGTTCAATATATTTAACATTTGATTAATTGTGTCATTTAATAAATATTCTATCACAATTCGCCCACATGTTCTGTCCCTATGGTCAGAGGTGTCTTGCTTGGAGCATCTTAATAACAACACTTATCCAAATTGTATGATAACATTAACATCAGCAATCATCTCTGACTCCGTTCAAGTTTTAGTTGTCTCAGCTCCAGAAAGATTAGAAAAGGACTCATCCGCCGTCATTTCATGGTCTTTGCTGCCCTCTAGTGGGATTAACATGCAACAACTTCACCGTCACATTTTCTTAACTCAATGTTTTTGCCCTTTTGCTTTGATATTCACAGTTTTGCTGCTATTTTCAATCTAATTGTTCTGCTGCTGACTTCAACACTCTGAAATATAAATGGTTACATGTTTTGGATTATTACTTTTCACATTTTACAACTTTAAATGCCCAAAATAAATACAAATACCAGATATTCTTCACTGGAAATGTCCTTGGTTCAAAGAAAGAAAAGGCAAGAAAGAATTATGATCACACACAGGAGCTCTAAATAAAAATTGCCTTTTTTTTTACAGCTCCTGACACCTCTGCTCTTTCTGCACTTCTTTCTGCTCAGCACATTTTCATCTCCTGTCTATCTCCTTCCCTTATTGCTCCTCACTTTCTCCTCCTTTTTTCCTCACTCCTTCTTCTCTTAACTCCCGCTTCTCACTCATCCCCTCTTCCTCCTCTCGTGTCCACGACTTCTTGAGGCACAGACAGGACTGAACACGTGAAGCCTGGCGCTTGAATAGGAATCACCTTGTCGTTGAAAATGGGCCCTAAATATAACCTCCACGTACTTCAGTACATAGTCAGGTCCTCAGCAGGCCTCGGCATCTGCTGTACCTACCCCCCCCCCCCCCCCCCCCCACCCCAACCTGCACAAAGCTTGGACTGATTTCAGTTTGTGATTATCGTCAACAAACAAAGAGAAGCTGATCTGATTCAGGCTGCAGCGAGGAAAACAGGTTTAAAAAGCAAAGCTGCTAAATGCTCTTGCAAAGCTACAGACCACTGACTCACCCTCTCAGCTCCAACTAACTACAACGTCTGGTAGGTTAAGCTGGACTGAAACACATTGGGGTCAAACATTGATTAGTCTTATTTGATCAAATCCAGTCAGGTCTATAGTTTCGGGTTGCTTACCCCCATCTAGTGGTCATTATATTGTATTACAGCTGGTCTGCAGTTTCAGGAATAAATCCATGACACTTGATTCAGAATCAGAATCAGAAAGTATTTATTGCCAAGTAGGTTTACACCTACAAGGAATTTGCTCTGGTTATTGGTGCATACAAGGAACATAGAAACATAAAAACACAAAAAATACAAAACACATAAGAAAAGCAATAAAAAAGAAACAATATATATTTACTCACTATTTACTTCTTATTTACTCACTTTTTCTAATATTTATACAAAGTAACATTTATTTAGACATAAACATATATAAATAAAAATATATAAAAGATATAAAAAGTGAAGTAAAAAGTGAAATGCAAAATGCAAAACAGTGAACAGTGTCAGATTGCAATATGCAATGTAATGCAGTATAATATGATATAATATAAAGTGTTAATTTAACACATCCTTGAGGTGTGGGGGCGGAATGAAAACTCACGTATTCATGACTAATACATGAGTTTCTGATTGTTTTTAAAGTGTTTGGAAGAGTTCTTATTTTTGTTGTTCATGTTGGTCCTTTTTTGTTCAAGCTGGTTAGTTAGATTTTGATCTAGAAACATGTTATCGTGTTATTTTGCAATATGGTTCCTCTGGAGAATATTCTATTTATCTTTGTATCCAGCAGTAACCTGCACCTTTAATGTTAAAGAAATAAAAATAATGACACCGACAACCAAATGTAATCATCCTTTGTTTATGCGTTTTATTGAAAAAAATGTTTTTTGATGGGACAGCTGTAAAACAAGGAAACTAGGTAAAGAACCTGAAGATGGAGAAAGACCCCCCATCTGTGTTTGGACTGTGGGAGGAAGAAAGACCCCCAGGCCGAATTGGGATTCAAACGTGGTACCGTTTTTGCTTCGAGGCCACAATGCCAGCCAACAAGGTAAACACCTTACAGCACCCAGGCATCAAGGAAACTAATGGTGCACATCTACTTTTGCTGAACAGCACCAAACCAAAGCCAGGAGTAGCTTTTGGGGTCAGAGATGGACTCGCCCATCAATAATTCTCATCAGCTCGCGGAACAAATTATGAGCTGTGCTCATTTAAAATCCAATTATCCTCATTATTGTCAGCAGTTGATGCGTGTTAATGATGCATGAAATAGCCCAACTTTTTTTTTTCTTCTGGGTTGCAGCTGCACTGTGTTTGAGGGGAAGGTAGGGGCGCGATGGCGCGACGCTGCCACAAGATGGAGGGAGAGGAGAGGAGAAAGGCCTTGATGGTGTTAAATAAAGTCCAGGAAGGAGGAAGGAAGTGTCACTCGTGTTAATTGGCTCTTGTTGAAGTCCATTTTTTTTTTAGAAATCCACATTCCTTCTCCAGGAGATTGCTGCAAAATGAAATAATAAAAAAGTAAATTTGTGTAAAGAAACACTCTGAGGCAATTAAATTCAGCACAAGTGCCTATGCAAGCGATTCTTTTCCCGTTGCATTATCTCGGCACAAACTCATCCCTGTGGTGTTCGGGTGTTATCTGTGCGTGTGTCGAGTGTAAGCGGGGTGAAGGGGAAGCGCTCGTTGTCATCCCGCTCACACTCCACAAAAAACTGTCCCAGCGGCTCCTGCAGCAACACAATGCTGGATCTTGACAGAGGGTTGCAGTGCAGCCTGTGTTGTTTGGCCTCAGAGAGTGAGCGTGTGGAAGATGCTGATGAACAGAACGTACGCATGCAACATATAGGGCCTTTTTTTTTTCTTTCTCCCCCCCTGAAGGATTCTGGGTAGCAGCGTCTCCGTACAAACTGTAAATGAACTCGTGTTCGAGGAGCAGCCCTTCTAAATCCCCCCCCCCCCCCCTGCAAATGGCTCCATAATAAGCTGTATACACAGACGCTGAGTGTTTTTCAGCCCAGAGACAAGTTTTTACAAGCCATAAACATCATCGGTGACTTATTACAGCCCAGCTGCCACGACTGGAGTGCACCGGAATCCACTGGGTTACGAGGCGCAGAATCCTGGGAGTGTGTGTGTGTGTGTGTGTGTGTGTTAGGTGAATCCTGCCTGTTTTTATATATCAAAGTGAAAGTGGGGGCCTCTTTTATTGTGAGAGGCCGATAATGCTGCGTTCTTTTTACGAGAGCGGCGAGGAGGAGAAGGGATTAGGCGAGGAGTGCGGGGAGAGCCTCGCCTGTAAACAACATGACAGTCACTGAGGCAGTAAACCGAGTTTAATCCCTGGTCTCTGTTATGGCTTTACCTAAACACAAAGGACTGGGCGCCATGCAGGTCAGAGCCCCCCCCCCCCCTGCCTGTTAATCATGTCAATCCCCCTATAACGTTCCACTTAATCTCGGTCGACATCTTATCCTCCTCATTTAAACTATGAAACGGAATAAAGCCCCCAAGACCTGCACGCCATAAGACCTATCCAGGCATCTCGGCCCTCTTTTTCCGCTGACTCGGACGTTTCCCCATCACAGCGAACACCCATCACGGTGAATTAGAGCCGTGGCAGCTCCAGGACGCTCGCTAAGGCCGAACCCTCCGCCGCCTCACCTGCACGGTGCAGCCGTGGGCAGGTGCGCTTCATTTACCACACTGCAGTATATCTCCAGGCCCGGAAGCCCCAAGTGCACACGCGCCACAGTCGGCTTCCAATAGCCGCGATAAGAGCTATAAACAATGCTGTAATTGCTCCAAATGGTATCGTAATCGCTGCACTAACAGCGCTTTTCCTTTTTATTATTAATCGCGCACACCGAGGTCTGCGACGACGCCAGATGTTTTTCGTGTGCAGTTTCCATCTAATAGTTTATTTAGAGGAGACACAGCCCATTGATCAACAGCGAGGGAACCTGGAGTTGTGAAGAAAGGGGAAAACCCTGTAAACGGATTTAAAAAATCATTGCACAGACTCGATAGAACCCATGCCAAAAGGTTATGTGAGTCAATAAACCACAATAGAAGCAGGACAATTGTCATGGTTTGGTTGTTAAGGGTATAGTTTCAGTTTGTTAGTTTATTTTAATCCCTGTGTTAATGTCTGTTTGAGTTGTTTCTAGAGGTTTCATGTTTTCACACTCTTCACACGTTCTGTTTCCTGTTTTATTTTGTAGTATCTGTTCCTTGTATGTTTTCTTTCTTCTCTTCCTGTCTGTGATTGTTTGCACCAGTATTCATGTGTTACGCCTGTGTCCAATTGGCCCTGTCCTTCCCTGTGTCTGTGTAGAAGTCTCTGTGCTCCCCTTTGTCCTTGTTGGATCATTGTGTAACCGTCGTTATGTCCTGTCCTGGTCTCCTGTCCTGGTCTCCTGTCCTGGTCTCCTGTCCTGGTCTCCTGTCCTGGTCTCCTGTCCTGGTCTCCTGTCCTGGTCTCCTGTCCTGGTCTCCTGTCCTGGTCTCCTGTCCTGGTCTCCTGTCCTGGTCTCCTGTCCTGGTCTCCTGTCCTGGTCTCCTTTCCTGTCCTGATCTCCTGTGTTTTTCGTATCCTGGGTCTCCTGAGCCTCTGCACCTCTGCATATCCTATGTAAATTTTTCAACTTTGTGTTTTTACTTTTTTTGTCTGTAAACTATTTTTGTTAATACTCTGCTTTCCGGGTCCAACTGCTTCACCGCACCAAAAATTGTGTTGTTAATTAAAAAAATATACAAAAATGCAAAGTTGACAGATGACAGAGAAATCAATAGATTATTTGGAGTATGTACATTATTTTTCGTTTTTTAGATACACCCATTTTGTATGCCCCTCCCCCTTTGCCACCTCCTTTAGGGCCACTTGCACATCTCGAAAACTGACCACGTCATCTGCTGTCCCTTGGTCAATGGGTCGATCTCCTGTGGCCGGTTGGGAACACCCAAGGAACGTCAACACAACTTTAAATATTTGTTTAAAACCTAAATCATCAAGGCTGCTAACATCGTAGCGAGCCAGACTAAGAGACCAGGAGATCAGGAGATGTGTTGTGAAACAAGTGGACAGGGAGGGAAGGGAGATGTAATGGCAGATGGTGTCTCGTTGCATCATGGGAATCGCGTGAACCAGTTCTTGGTCTGAGCTTTACAGACACGCAACACTTAATTAAGAAGATCTATCAGTGCCACAGTGTGAAAAGACACCGCACAGCAAATTGAATTGAAATTCATTCATTAATGTGCATTGAAATGAATCATTAAATGTCAAATTAATCGTAGATATAATCTATTTTAGTTAATTATAGTTTGTACGTGTAAAACCTTAGTCCACAAAGTTACTAGTGATAATAGGTATCAGTTAAATAAAGTGTGTAAACCATGAACTGTCTATAAAGATGGACAACATGACAGCTCCCTACATGTGAAGTCAAAGGGCCTTGATCGCCACCTGGTGGCCGGCTGCAGTACAGGTCATGAGTCCAGCCTCCTCTGTTAGTGGACGAGACACGGACCAATCTGAAAAAAGTGTTCAAGTGTGGATGTTTCTGGAAAGTTCGACTGACAACAACCTATCAAAGTGTGAAGAAGAATGCATTCTTTTCTTTTTTTCACCACTGCTGATTTGTTAGTTTATTTTTAATTAGGCCTTACGACTCTCGATGAAAAGCACGTCTGTGTTAAATCTTTTAAAACCTTGATTAATGAACGAAGGCTGACCTTGTGCGAAAACGTGTCCTGCCTCCTTTAAATCCATCATTTAGAAAAACATGTCTCCTCGTGTGATCCCTCAGAGTAAGTGGAATAAAACCGAGAAATCTTCAGGCCTTGTTCTTGGATCAAGTCATTATCTGTTTTACTTCAGAGGTACGGCTATTTTTGGGATTGCAACAGCTTGTTAGTTGTGTTTTCTGGGAGAAAACAAGTTAACTAAGCCTTTTCTTCCAATGTCGTGCTACAAAGTGCTGCTCGCGGAAACCGCAATAGTTTGTCCTACTTTCCCTGCTCGCGCTGACCACAGGCTGAAGGCTCGTGTGAATGTTGCAGTTGTTGGCCAGATTTAAAAACCCCAAAACGACACGTAGAGTTGCCGGCTGAGCTGCCGGGGAGCCTACGGGCCTTTGTTTTTACCACTCAGATGTGATTTGGTTCATTTCATTTAGTCAGTGGAAACACAAAAAAACCCACAGAGGAGGTCAGACTCATTCGGGACGCTGAGAGCGAGAAGGATGTTCAAACGTAAGAGATGATGCGTGAATCATATCTTTATGTTTTGATCAGATTATTACTCATCTATTAATTAGCTCTGTGATTCAACTTTTACGTATGAGATCACCATGATCTTCGAGTGCTTAAATCGAATCAAAATTCTATCTTTGCATTCAAGTGGAGTCGTATCAAAATCCTGTAAAACTTCAAATATCTTGTTCAAGAGGCCAAACGCATGTCTGTGAGGTCACTGTAACCTTTGACCTTTGACCACCCAAATCAAATCAGTTAATCTGTGAAGTGAACATTTGTACCAAATTAGAAAAGGATTCCCTTAATGTAATGCATTCACAAGGCAAAACAAGAGGTTTTTGGGGAAGTCCCAGTGCTGGATGGGCAACAATGTACTTGTGTTCCTTGTGAGGTCACAGAAACCTTGACCTTTGACCTTTGACCACCAAAATCGTATCAGTTCATCCATGAGGCAAGTATTTCCTTTACGGCATACTTGTGATATTGCGTTCGATGGATCTGGCTACTTCTTCTTACTTTTTTCTTATGATCAACAATTATAAAAGCCAGATTAGCAACTTTGGAATTTGAATATGGTGTCTGAGGATCCTTGCAAATGGGTTTGTTCACTGTCGACAACACACACACACACACACACACACACACACACAGTCCCTCCAGCTGAGAGGTGCTGAACTCGCTCTCCTCACCCGCCCTCGTGGACCTTTACTTTAAAACGTGACACCAAATCCCACTCAGCGGAGAAAAAGAAAACAACACGAGACGATGACGAAAGTGTCTTTGGCGTCGCTGTGCGGCCTGGTGCCAACCCCCCCCCCCCCCCCCGCTCGTGGCCTCGGACATGCGAGCACACGCAGACGCCGAGCATGGCGGAGCGTTTAGTCTCCCTTTGAAGTCGGAGAGCGGGGTGACTCATTCCTTATGTGAGGTTTGTTGTGCTTCCCGTAAAAAGGTCACGGAGAAGTCAAGCGCCCGGGAGAAGAAAAGTCTGTCTTTTGATGGTGAAAATACCAAAGTCTTTCATTTGCTTTATCATAAAATGGAAAACAGAATATATAATATCGACCTCCACGCTGGAAAGCCCATCGAAAGTATTTACTTTATTGTTTTATTGACAAAATATGTTAATGAATCCACGTGTGCTCTTCGGCTACGCTCGATCGAATCCACGAGCGATGGCCGCTCTCGGCGCCCAGACAGGTGGGGCCGGCAGGTGGGTGGAAACGAGTGCCCCCCCCCCCGCAGCATCAATTCATCCTGAATGCCAAATCCCGCCACAGCAGGTAGAGACACATGAAGTTCCAATTATTCAAATGGGGTTTTACAGTAAACGGATGAATTGGGTCTAATAAAAACAAACGCTCTGGTTGGAGATCAGGCGATTGATTTCCCTTTTCTGCAATTATGTGCTGTATGACGTGACATTTTTAATTGTCGTTTGCGAGCTGGAAATTACACAGTGTGTGTGCATGTGCATGTGTGTGCGTGTGTGTATGGCGGTTCCTCACTCTTCCCCATTTGCATGCCGAAGTGTCCTTGGGCAAGATACTGAACCCCTTAAGTGGCCCCTCATAGATGTTGAATGCACTAATTGTGAGTCGCTTTGGATAAAAGCGTCTGCCAAATGACGTGTAATGTAATGTGTGTGTGTGTGTGTGTGTGTGTCCTCAAGGGCTGTAATCTGTGACGCGCTGCCTATTACCTGAATAAAATTGTGTAATTGTTTATTTTTACTACACGGCTTAAAGATTTAAATCCCACTCGTCCGGGGCTGAGCCTGGGAGAACGGTTGTATTATATTCCCTCTAGCTCTGTAAACTAATATGAATAATAATAATGATTCATTTTTTTTCAAAAGTGGGCGTTTAAAATCTAAATATATCTATAAATAATCTAGATAATAAGCACTAAAACTTCTATACTACTTTGCCAGGACCTGCACTTTTGGGAAAAAATATTGATAGAAGAAAAAAAAAAATTGTGACTATTTTAAATTCCTTTTTGAGATTATTAATCCGGATTATTTCAATTCTTGTAAACTAAATAAAGTGGATATGTTTAGCCCCTGACGCTGCTCCTTGGGGTACAAGGTGAGCAGGCAGAAATCGCGGGCTGCATGCTGACGCCTGCACTCATTGTCGGGGGGGGGGGGGTAATAAAAGGATTTCTGTAAACGCCAGATTAATTGGGATTAAGCACTTAAACATTTTTTTTTGTGGGGGTCGGGCTGAGGCTGAAAGGGAAGGTGAGAGAAAGCACTTTTCACTCCCGAGGGAGAGAGCGCTCATAAACTCGTGATGTCTGCCTCTGAGAATACGGCTGAGAGAAGGAGCCCTGAAGCATTAGCCACCTGTGCATCTGCTTACGCCCCATTGTCTGCGGTGTAAGAATATTACATGGCGTTGTGTGTGTGTGTGTGTGTGTGTGTGTTTCAAGTCAGATTTCAGATTTATCATCTTTTCCCTGTTGTTTCCTGAAAAAAAACCCACCAACTTGATAATCACACGATTAAAGTCCGGACAGCGAAAAGTTGGAATTGCACCTCTAAGCACGGATGTCCGCCAAATCTCCACCACCACCTTTGGACAGTGTTGCGTGAAATGAAGAAAACTGGGGCGGGGGGGAGGAGGAAGGGAGTTTACTGCGCCGGTGTCTGGGTATAACAAGAAACGATTTTAGGATGTTTCCCCCAAAAAATCCCTGCGATTTATCTGAACACTTCTTTTTGGTTTCCGCTCGGTCGCACTGTGTTCGTGTCCACGAGCTCCCATTAGCTGCTGAAGCTCTTCAGAGGCTCAACCCTGCACAGAGTTGTGTGATTGCTTTCCCCCGGGTGACACAATGTATTTCTCCCGTCAGAAACTCTGTCATTTTTCAGCTATTCTCCACAGCACTGAGTAATTATTCAAGATACTGAAACTGGATTTTTTTGTTTTCCCCATTTTTGATCAAATATTGCTCATACATGTCTTTAAATCGGTCTTTATGTCCTGCTTGTTTGTGAGTTGAGAAACTTGTAACGCTTGCGTGAAACCTCAAAAGTGTGGGACGCTCTGAATTCAGAGCCCTGGACTTTTGGAGAACCCACAGCGGATGTGTTTCCGCCTCAAAGAAAACCACTAAACCGCAGCTCGCTCGCCAAAGTTCCACCTGCGCCGCAAGATTGGACGTGTCACAGACTCGCTCTCTCACACAAGATTCAATTGAATAAGATTTAAGATGCAGGGTATTGGAAGGTCAATACCTTCCGTACAAATAACTACAGTGAACTCCCAGGAGGCCCCACTGCACTTAGCTCATTATCCCCTTGTTTGTTCGCACGTCGGCTAAATTGGGAATTTCCCCAAACTGACCCTCGAGGCTGTTTTGGCGTCTTTGACTGATATTTACGCCTGACGAGCGGCGCCACCTGAAAAGACGAGCAGGATGCTACCCCTGCACTTTAGCACATGTCACCTACTCATTACCCAGACTCCCACTGGGCACTCGTGTATCAAAACAACAGGAGGCCGACAACAGGAGAGGAGCGCGTCTGCCTCCCGTGTTCATATTTGCTGCTTGTACCGTTCAAGCGTCCCACAGGACGAGAGGAAAACTGTGAGACTCTCTCCTCCATCCCTCGTTTTCCGCTTGACTATCCACGCCGCGACACAATGAGACGAACGCGGCAGCTAGTCAATCCGAGGGGAAAAAAGAAAATTCCTCAAACGGGAACCTGCTGGTTAAAAAAGAGGTATTATTTAAAAACGCCTCTCTGAGCTCTATTCGGATTCTTTGTCAGCCGTCGCGGGCCCGATCTCGAGGGGTTTAGCATCAAAACCCTGGACATGACAAGACGAGGGCTATTTATAGCGTGAGGAGCGTCGGATAATAGCTTATTAGATCGCTCACTCCGAGACGAAACACCCGAGTGTGACAATGAGGCGATCCTGCCTCGGCGCTGTATTTATTTTTAAGTGGGGAAGGAAAAAAAAAGAAATCGCGTTTGATGCCACTGTTTACTGACAAACATCAAAAAGCCCGACACAGGAGGTAGGCAGAATCATCTTTCTCCTCTGTCTCTCGCCCACCCCCCCCCCCCCACACACACTCCGTCTGTTCCTCTTGTGGCGCTGTGTAAATACCACCGCCCCCTCTCCTCGTCCAAGGTAGAGTGCCGTAAGCATTCAGCCGCTTAAGGCCCCACCAGTGGTCTGACGGCGAGGGGAGAGGGGGGGCGCTACGTGAACATGACCAAGTACAGGCCTCGTCTGGCACCGTTTTACAGGAGTTCGTATAAACAGGACCCCGGGGGGTTCAAGCGGTCGCTAAGTGTTCTCCGGCGATGCGGAGGAGGACTGTGTATAAACACGGGACTCTCCGGGGGCTAAGCCCTCCTTCGCAAGCGGGGTCGCACTCGCCATCTCTCTTCTCTCATGCCCTTGTCCCTTATCCGTCACGCCCTTCCTCCCGCCACTTGTACAGTATGGAAACTGTACTGCCCCCCCGCCTACACACACCAGCAGGCTCACGCAGGGTTTCATCCCAGTCAGCACCGGGGCAGTGTGACAGTGAAGAACGAGGCTCATTTCCTCAGGGGGGGGGGGGCAAGGTTTTCTCCAACTGTGGATCTGCTCCTTAAATAGTACACCGTGGTAATATACCTTAATGAGCCGGAGAGAGTGAGAGACCACGTTTCTTACTCGAGTCGCCGGAGAACAAAACGTTCCGTCTTCGTTAGTTTTTCAATAATTACGAGATTACAAGCTGCGGCATTGTTTCACCGACGTTCCGAGGGGGCAGAATTAAAGGAAGGAGCGCGTTGCCGAACAGCAGCCCCAGTCACAGGGGATGTTAATGGCATTTTAATGGCGTATCAATTTCCCCCTGATGGTTCTCTGGAGTCAGATGCATCATTAATGGAAAGAGGCCACGAGCGCGAGACTACAAACATGTCCCCCCCAGCGAGGTGCACTTCCTGTTTTGAGCACGTATGGCCTTGAGATATTTGTATATTTATATTTTTTTACAGTTTCTCCTCCGTCCACTGACTCAGACATTTGCCTCGTCACACACGGCCCCTCGGGGAGGATTTCAAGAGAATGTCCAGAGCACGTCTTAAAAAACAAGCACATGACTCAATCATTTATACGTTTGGCAACGTAAGCCGTGGGTCCGTCCAGAAAATTGAATCTCAAACAAGAATATTATGTTGATTTTCGTTTAATAATGAATCATCTCCCTCAAAGGCCTGTAAATGACAGACGCTTAAACCAACCGAGAGGCCGCTCTGGGACTCAGCCACCATTTTACTTTGCTCTCATGTATGTACAGGGGGTACGGTATGTATTCAGACCCCTTTAAATTGTTCACTCTTTGTTTCATTGTTGGGATTGTATTGGGCAGGTGATGAGCAGTGCCTGGTTTTCTCCACACATACCACTTAGAATTAATGCCAAAAAGTTCAATCTTGGTCTCATCAGACCAGAGAATCTTATTTCCCATAGTCTGGGAGTCCTTCATGTGTTCTTTGGCAAACCCTATGCAGGCTTTCATATGTCTTGCACTGAGGAGAGGCTTCCGTCGGGCCACTCTGCCATAAAGACCCGACTGGTGGAGGGCTGCAGTGATAGTTGACTTTGTGGAACTTTCTCCCATCTCCCTACTGCATCTCTGGAGCTCAGCCACAGTGATCTTTGGGTTCTTCTTTACCTCTCTCACCAAGGCTCTTCTCCCTCGATTGCTCAGTTTGGCTGGACGGCCAGGTCTAGGCAGAGTTCTGGTCGTCCCAAACTTCTTCCATTTAAGGATTATGGAGGCCACTGTGCTCTTAGGAACCTTGAGTGCTGCAGACATTATTTTGTAACCTTGGCCAGATCTGTGCCTTGCCACACTTCTGTCTCTGAGCTCCCTGGGCAGTTCCTTCGACCTCATGATTCTCATTTGCTCTGACATGCACTGTCAGCTGTAAGGTCTTAAATAGACAGGTGTGTGCCTTTCCTAATCAAGTCCAATGAGTTTAATTAAACACAGCTGGACTCCAATGAAGGAGTAGAACCATCTCAAGGAGGATCAGAAGAAATGGACAGCATGTGAGAAATAGAATGCACTTTTTTGATTTGAGCAAATGGCTGCAATGAAACAAAGAGTGAACAATTTAAAGGGGTCTGAATACTTTCCTTACCCACTGTATATGTGCATGTTTGTGCTCTTGATATGGGAATAGCGATAAAAGTAGACACAGGACATGTTTTAACCCAGTTTGAGATAAAAAGACAACAACATGCAGTGGCACACTTAAAAGTTAAAATCCCCAAGCTGTCACCCAATCCTCCCGCTCTCTTCCCTTTTGCCAACTGTTTGGGAGACACCGGACGGAACAACGGGGGCCATAATCCATAATTAATGGCCTCTCGGTTGTTTTAAGCACCCGGGCCTATGCATATTTTAAAGAAATATCCGATGGAGATGTTGTGTATAGGACTTGCAAGGAGATGGGACAAAAGAGAATCGGCATCTCGGAGAGTGATGTGAACTTTCGCTTCCCGGCGTCTGCACACGACCGCCTCCCGCAGCTCTCAGTTGCTAGGGGACCAGAACACTAATTTGGCCATTGCATTGAATACGCAGTTCAAAGGCTTTCCAGAGATTTCATTTTTGTCCCCCTACTATCATTACATGCAGGAGACAGTGAGAAGGGAAACACAGGCACGATATCTTAGCGGCACTTTGATGAGTCGGAGTGGCTCATCAGGAAATGTCGGATAGGATAAAAGCTACATGGAGATGCAAAGGATAAGGAATGCATGCACATGCTGTGGCTGCCAAGAGCTGCTCAATTAAAGTGGGATCATTAGGAGGCAAGGATTGACTGAGTGATTAAAGCTGCTCTGATCAATATTTTTATTGACGCAATTGACTGTGTGTGCTGTTAAACTCCAATCGGCAACTCCTTGCACTTGGCAGCATCTTTGAATTGGTTCTAATTGCTAATTACCCGATCAGCGGCAGTTCTCAGCCGGCAGGCGAAGAATCTTCACGTACGTTAGCGCTAAGCTGGATGAATTTTGGACTTAGCCCTCGTGCTAATGTTGCTGAAGCTCCACTCAAGGTGTAAAGAAGCAAATGCTTGCTAGCATGTTGGCATTATCCACTCTCACGTGTTCTTCTTGTGGTCGGAGTGTTGTACGACCCCAAAAAAGGCTCATCCCAAAGAGATCTAACATAGACATAGAAATATAGAACTATAAAAGATACATTTATTGCAAGGAAAACCTCCCCCCCCCCAAAAAAAATAAAACAACAACAACAACAAAAAAAAGCCGTGATGGAACAAAATAAATATGTAGATTTGGGGATATTTCCTGGATACTGTAAATGAGTGTTAAGTGCATCAAGCATCAATGGAGCCCATCATCAGATTGAAATGCCTTTCAGTACCTTGTTGTCCCAAATTGTTCTAGAAAGGTATTTCTACTAAGATTAACAACTATTAACAGAACGGATGTTACATGTATTATTTCTTCCCCCTTATATCCAAAAAAGGAAAAAAATAGGTTTGTCGTGTCACTCTGCCCCCGTATGGACCAAAAAAAACTGTCGACGCAGCTTTGAGCCAACAAGTCAGCTGTGATAAATATAGACTGAAAGCAAACTTCCAAACATTGCGGCCGGCTATTCTTCCGATGGAGCCGGTCTTCCACGCTCAGCATTCCTGCAGCAGATGGCGAGGGGCAAATGCACCTTACAGGGGGGCAATTTGTACGAGAGCCCCGCTGGGTGCGGGCCCCTTACCCCAAGGCAGTGATCACACCGGGCCCCCCCCCCCCCCCTCCCCCTTTATCCCTTGACTCTTGTCCTGCGGCACCTTTACGGCGTGTGAGTCGCAGCGTCAGCACATTCGGAGGCACTCAACGCCGTCCCTCCAGCGCGCGATCAAATGGGTCCCCCCCCCCCCCCCCCTCCCTCCCCCCCGACACTCCCTTTAATGCTGCCAGCTTGTCAGTTAATGTGTCGGCGAGCAGACACACAGACATCCTTTTCGAGAGGGACCGTGTGAACAGAAAAAAAGTTAAATAAAATGCTGCGAGAAAAATAAACGCCCGCAGCAGAGAACACAGCAGGGGGCTCCATTGATGGGAAGACGCCTCGAGCACTGACAGCTTTCGAGAGACCGCGATTGCCTCGTTGGCTCTCTCTCACTTTTCAGAACACAAACAGCTGTTCTTGTAGTCGCAGCGACACTACAATGCATTCTACACATTCTGACACATCCCCTACTTCAGTGGTGTACTGGAGCAAAGCATCGGGATAACTTCCCCCTTCATTTTTTTACACCTCAGATGTGTGGATGATTGGATTTTTTCTTCAAATAAAAGAATTGCGTGATTACAGGCGATCGTCTTTGTTGTTGATTTCCCTCCTCCTCGGATTTCATGGTTTTTGCCTTTGTTGCCCCGTGCTGATTCAATAACATCGCCTCATTTGCAGGGAAAGACAAAACGCTAAGTCCCCGGAGTGGCACGGCTACTGGGAAACACACCGGGGCCGCGCGCACAGAGTTCTGGCCGACAAACGCTGGCCTCTCCTCTTTCATTAGACCCACGCGCACAGGTGCAGAGCGCGCCCTCCGTGCTGATGGAAAATAATTCATCAACGTCTGCGGTGGCATTGTCGCAACCTTTTTTTTTTTTCTCCAAATGTCACCTTCAAAGGGGGGGCTCCTCGCTCACATGTTATTGTTCTAGGGCGCCCAGAAATTGCCCGGGGCCGCCAAATGAGGTTCCCATTATCAGCGCTATGATTAAGTGTCCCTTGGTGCGGCAACAAATCCACAGCTCACCTCACCCTACCTTTAAATCTACATTGTCTGCCTGAGAAAAGGGCAAAGTCGCCGTTCTCACCTATCAAGCCCTTTTTTCTTAATTGATCGAATTTTTTTTTGCATTGTCCAAAACTTTTTTAGGGTCTAACAGAAGCTCTTGATGTGGGTGGCGCTGTGGTTTCTCGCCCAGTAACTGTAGCCGTGAGCTAAACAGCAGCTGTGGTTTCAGGTAACAATTCAGCCTCCGAAACCAACCCCCCCCCCCCCCCCCGACCCCCCCAAAAAAGATGTTGGCTTTCTGCGAAAAAAGTTGGATAAGGTCTTTTGCGACTCCGTGGGGAGCTGCGGACATTTGATAAACTGTGAATGATGAAGCCTCGGACCGGGTGTGTGAAACCGGAACAATAATGTCCTGCTGTGCAGTGGCATCATGGTGAGTGTGGCGTTAATGATCTTGCTGGCTGCTGAACATAAGACTATGATTGCAGAAGGACTGCCTGACATATTGTATTGAAGTTATCCTTCAAAATGTTTTCCCTCATCAATGCTGCTAAAACCTTTATCCTGATGATGTTCTCCTTTACACTTGACATCTATTGCACGTCTGTCCGTCCCGGGAGAGGGATCCCTCACATGTGACTCTCTCTGAGGTTTCTATGTATTTTTACCCTGTTAAAAGTGGTTTTAGTAGTTTCTCCTTACTCTTGCTGAGGGTTAAGGACAGAGGATGTCACACCATGTTAAAGCCCTATGAGACGAATTGTGATTTGTGAATATGGGCTAAACAAATAAAGTTTGATTTATTGATTGATTGATTAATGTGTGGTTAAAGCTAATGAGCATCTTTTCAGCCTCTCTTGCCATTAAGCAAGGCACTTGGTCCCTGGTTTGTGTCGTGGCGCGAGGTACTGGTTATAATGTGGAGCGACAGGCAGGGTTGCTTTATTGACAAAAACAGGCAGATCCCTTCCCCGTGTCTTGTTCAAACAGATGCTGTTTGGACAGCAGCAGCATTTTGTTTGGAATTGTTTTCTTTATGAGAAAGCCCTCGCATCCGGGGGGGGAACCGTAAACACGCGTTTGCAGAGTGACGGCGGCCATTATTCAGCGCTTCTTAGCTCGCCCACGGAGGGGCGGTGGGGGAAGGAAAAAAAGCACTCCGCCTGCTTTCACCACTCATTTCTATAAGTGAGTGAAGGGCGTCCTGCAGATTGGCAGCTCCAGCGCACTGCATGAGATTCAGCGGCCTGCGAGATAAGCCAGCCAGGTGCCCAGGCACTCTCTTAAGAGAAGTGGACGAGAATGGGGGGGGGGGAAGCGAGTCGCTCCTTGGACAGCAAATAGAAGAACGGGAAATAAAAGTGGGTGATTCATATTGTAACATTTAAAAGGGGGGGGAACTTTCCAAAACGTCCCAGTGTGGTGCTGTTATCTGCTTTGTGTCACCGAGGCTGTGCAGGCTGTGATTAAGAAGCCACTTCAATCGACTCTCCAGCAAAACTACAAAAGCTTTTTACCGAAGTTGAATACGGCTTTGAGTGCATTCTTAAAAGGGGTCATTGCGGGTCCAAAGCGCTGGTGGAAAAGGGACGAAAAAGCTCCTCAACTTTAGATAATGAATTCCAACTTGTGTTACACTAATGCATTTGGTCTGTGTGGCTTTTGTTTGCGGAGTTGAAGAGTTGAGGGATCCCTAAGTCGCATTTTTGACCTGTGATTTTGAATGATACTGGACAAGTTTTTTTTTGTTGTTTTTCTCCTTTCCGCGCTGCAAAAACCAACCAAAGGAAAAACGACTCATTTGTGATGCAGAGCGACGGATGGAACGAAGATCGAAGCAGAACGGCGTGACACAAACAACAGCGTGCAGCGTCGGAGAGGAGAGCATGTTAGAAAAACACAGGAAGGCATATAATGGAAAGCAATCGCAAGTCGGGGGAGCGAACGGGAGAAGAACTGAAACACAACTTTGCTGTTATGACGGAAAATCTGCTGGGGAAACACATCTGGCGCCATCGTGGTGAATGACTGGCTGGGTGCATGTAGAGACTAAATATGAGGGAGGTCGAAATAAAATAAAACAAGGCCGTAGGACGTCTCGGTGCGTATGAAAAGGATTACATCCAATAGAGGGGCAGCACAGAATCACAGAGTTTCTTAAGATGGCAAACATATCGACGTTGGAGGAGGTTGTGCTGAGGTACTTCTTAAGAAAGTCCAAAAAGCGAACCAACTCGAAAACAAACGCTGTCATGGCTACACGTCCCTGTCATGGTTTTCTGATTTGTCCACATCCGTATCCAAGGCGTGCAGGTGTGGTAGATAGTTAAAATGCAGATGGTGCCGTTTTAGTTTTGTCAAGTGTCAAACAGAGAGTTGCATGTTATTAAAATGAATTCTTCTAACATTACTTCTAAAGCAGTGGTTTGAATAATAATCAAGTGTTTGATAGAGATTAGTTAATCTGCACTCAATTAGTATAGACTGGTTGAAAGATCTGCTGATCGATTAGTAATACCTGCCGAGGCCGGATTAGGGGAGCTCTGGGCACGGTGTCATTCTTGATGAAGCTGATGCAGAAAAAAACCCCGTGTCCGAGTCACTTTATTCACATCTCCCCTTTTCATGTAGGAAATGAATGTTTATGTTCTGTGAATATGTTATTGAGTTGTTTTGTTACAAGATAAGATTTATTTTGATTGTTGAATGTGTGTTTGTGCAGCTAGTTCACACTTTTATGTAGCTCCGCTCTTCCAGTGGCAGGCAGGGGGCAGCACCTGGGTAGCATGAGTGCAACAGATGTTGTGTGCACGGTAACCATGTTTAGCTTAGCCAGACACACAAACAGAAAGTATGATGTTGCTGATGTGTTTGTGTGTGGTTAATGTTCACTATGTTTATGGGTGTAAATAATAAGGATTAAGATATTTTTGTTTATTGCCAATAATTTATGTTAATGTTCAAGGATTAATAGGCCTTTTCCATATATTGTTACCTGTCCATTTAAGTGAATGGAAAGAAAATGTAAATTATAAACAATTCTTGATGACGCTGACGCACAGGAAACACCATGTCCGAGTCACTTTATTAACATCTCCCCTTTTCAGGGCACAACACAGGACAATGTACGGACAGAGGGGCTCCAGTGCAGAGCCCCAAATACCACTTTCCAACACAATGCATTGTCATTCAAGGCTGTTCTCTGCCCCCCCTAAAAAACACCAAGACCTCCAGTATGGCCGCCAGAGACTTTCGCCCCCTCGCCGTGTAATTAGGCACATACGGGACGCGGGGTGAATGCGGTTAACTGCGATTAACTAGCTGGTGGGAGAGAGAGCTGCCAAACGAGAAGAGCGAGGCTAGAGGAGTCCGGCGATACGACCAAACAGGGTTGACCTAATCCGCCCCCTGAAGTGTACAGACCACTGTGAGACGAGTCCTCATTGGTCCTTATTAGTTCCAGTAGGATGGGCCGGAGGAGAGGACTGGAGAGCCAAAAAGAAGAGATACAGTGGGAACCTTTACGAGGAAGACTTTTACGCTATTAGATAACGAGACGCTGACCAAATACACAAAGAAACAGTGGTACAAACTCTTGCATCCCTCACGCACCAGTAACACTTTTGTCGCCCCAATTTAAATTGCACGCTTTTCCTTTTTTTCCACCACGGGCCTGAAAAGCAGAGATTCATTACAGCAGAAAAGTGGATGAAAACACAATTGCAATTGATTCCGGGGAGGAAACTTTTACAAGTGCAGAGAGCGTAATCAAACATTTAGCTGTGTAGCTGTCTGCGTGGAGAAGAGGAACACGAGGCTTAATTTACAGGTTTCCCCCGGAATGTTATGAGTTAATCAGCGGTCCCGTGAAACTGCAGTAGCTCGGGCCGGGATCGGTATCTCGACGGCGAGTACTTCGGGTTCTCCTTCGTGTGAGGAAACCGGCGTTCATCCCCTGTTCTCAAAGTAGCAGAGGTCAGTATCTGTTTGACATATAGTCCCTGGCAGGTACTAGCAGGTTAGAGGCCAGTCCAAACCCAGCAATGCCATCCCCCATTGGTAATGGGATGATTGGATGAAGATTGGGCCGATGTTTTTGTCATACATATGAATGGTGTTTCTGCCCATGCAAATTAGGAAATATTCAATGAGTGTGGAGCTCCTATTCAAATTCATTTCAAAAGAAACTTGTAATACAAAAAAAGTGACTTTTCATGTATACTTTTACTATGTAAAGTTTTATTGTGGTAGGAGTAAAGGAACAAATTAAGCCGATTTGGGTGTATTTTGGGCATATTCGATTAGTGTATAGCTCATTTGCATATTCAAATTCATTTTCAAATAAACTTGTAATACAAAAACTGTTACTTTTCATGGGTACTTACGTTGTGTAAAGTTTCATTTTGATAGGAGTAAAGGGAAAAATAGCCCCACTGGGGTGTATTGTTTCCTCAACTAGGATTTCTTAGGGCTTTTAGTATGTTGTTCTGGACTAATACTTGCTTTCCCCCTTCTGGTTAACTCTCAATGAATGATCCCATTCGAAAAAGGATAGTGTCATATTCAATACCGCCGACGCCACTTTGGCTCAGTCCTCCATCATCCCCCCCACTTCTCCTTTTCCAGGAGTGGTATGTTCTCTGAGTGCTTCAGGAATACAGACCGTGGGTCACTGTGCGTTAATCACACCAGGCGGAACACAGATATGATCTTTAGCGTCACGTCATGTGTCATGTTTGCTTTGTGAACACGCGACGTGAGCTGCTCCACATACACGGTTTTCGATGAAGGGGAACACGCATCACCGTTTAGTCGGGAGCACTCTCGCTCCCCCGCTGCGGAGGCTCTAGCAAAACAGGTTCTCCGCACGTTGAAATAATCAATCGCCGATCAATGAATTGAAAGCAGTGCCACTTTGAGCTGGAGTAATGTCTTGTTTCCACATGATACCAGTGCAGACTAACACTTGAGTGGCAGAAGAGGGTTTTTTAACTACAGTGTGCTGCAGTTTCTGAGGAGCTTCGCTGTCAGACATCAATGGAGTGCACTGTCAAAAACAAGGCCCAGGCTTTAAATGATGACACGTGTATGAAAAACAGGCAGGCAGATATCTAGCAGAGGCACACTGGAGTCTTTACAGCTGCATTGAGAAGCCGCACCGGCTCCCATTTGTTTTGCCGAACTTTACGGGGCGCCTGTGTTTGGCCGCTGACAGATAGCTACAGGGTTTAAAATATATAGCAATATCTCAGTGAGAAATGTGAGCGGCTCCGCTGCCGTAAGGTTAAGTGAGTGTTCAAAGCAGGCACGAATGCTCGGAATACAAAACCGCAGGATGGTTCAGGACACCGGTTCCCCCTGCGCCTCTCGGGATTTGTGGTGCGGCGTGTGTTCAACAAATTCTTTAACTTAAAGCAGCACTGTATAACAATTTTTCTTTTCTTTATATATATATTTTTGGGCTTTCTATTGCCTTTAATGGATAGGACAGAGAGAGAGCTGTGAAGGAGGGGACAGAGAGAGAGTGGGAGAGGAAATGCATGAATGGCCAATAGTGGGAATCGAACCCAGGCATCAGTGCCTTGCCTTGTTGGCAACAGCGCCCCCTGCTCGTGGTTATTGATTATGTTGGGCTCTATGTTAGAGCGATTAGGTGTTTTTTTATGTCCATTACCCATGATCCTCAGCTTCCGGGAACCAGAAGAGCCGCTGCTGTAACAAATGCACCAAATTGTTCATGTTTTAAAAGTTCCCGTGGCTGAACAGCGTAGATGAACTATACATCTTAATGAATTCTTACACTTTTTAACTGATCTACAGTTTGCCATTACTCTAGAGCTCGCTGGTCCCGTTTTCCAACTATTTAAGATGCGATCACCAGCCTGTCTTGCTCTTCTCACAGGAGATCGTATCAGCTCACCGGGGTCAGATAGAGCAAAACCCTTCTGGGTGAGGAGTGGGAACAGAAGAAGCAGCATTCTCCCTTCTCCAAGCCAGTGGGTCGTCAGGCTCACTTTGAAGCTTCAAGATAAAAATCATCCTCTCTAACCCCTGACTGTGGCCATTTGGAGCAATTCCTCCAGGAATGATGATGCACTCCAAACTACAGCAGCAGAAAACTTCTGGTGCTCACAGCTGCCATTTTGCTGCAGTGATGCAGAATCGCACCCCGGTGTGCTTCCATCACCCAATGAAATGGTTGCACGTGCTGGCCAATCGGATCAGATTAATGCAGAGGAAACTGCTTAGTCTAACATTCCAGGCAAATGCAGGCGACTGTGATGGAAGCCACCACATTTAAAGCATTAAAGCCACGTGCACGTGTGGGACTGTTCACAAAGACAGACGACTTCCTCCCAGTGTCCAGAAATGAAGCCAAAATATTCCTGATAGGAACGCTGCCATCTTGTTTCAATTATAATATGATCTGCAGCCAGAGTAGCGATCGGAGGACGAGGGTCAGTCTCTGAAAATGCAGCTTTATAGCAACAAATAATATCACTCAAACAAGGAGGAGGCGGGGTTTGTTTATTATTCATTACGCCCCCCCCACACACACACAGAAAAATGGGATTACACAACTGCACCATATTGTCTCAGAGCCCGGTCAGACTTTCTGGGAAGTGGAAACTTCAGCTTCCTCTACAGCCTGTGTGCATTGGTGTGTCGGTGCTGAGCGAGGGTGTTGGGAGGAAGGGGGGGGGGGGGGGGGGGGGGCGAGAGGATGATTTTGACAGAGAAGCCGGCTGATGTGGAATCCCTCACTGCAGATCCTAACGAGAGCCCCTGCAGGGTCCCAAGCCCCTGGCGACGCTCCGGGGGAGACTCGATTTACACTAAACCTCCATACAGGGGCACAGCCTCGAAGACGTGAATAATAGAAACACTGCATGGAAGCCCGACACGACACATGTGAAGATCTCCATTTTTCAAAGTGTGGCTTTCATGTACATTCAGTATAAATGTGTCAGGGAACCCCGCATGGTGGCAGCAGGAGCCCGGTGGCCGAGGAGGCTAAAATCGTGGCTCGAAGAGGCAGACACGGGAAATGAATGAGACATGCTCATCCTGCCCTGCGAAAAACATCTGCGCCTGGTGCCGGGGAAAAGTTTGTGAAATGAAACATGATGTCTTAGAAAAAGATGTTGTAACATGCTTCATGCGGTAGGGAAAAAAAAGAGAGAGACATTTTTCCTGAAATGAAAAGTTTATGAAGGACAGGGAGATTGTACACAGAGTACAGAGGCCCATACAGGACATTTGTCTCGGGGTCACATGGATAAATCAATAATAAAATCATAATATGATAGTAATGTCATAATTATGAAGAAAGTCGGAATATTAAGAGAATGAAGTTGTAGATTCATGAGAGAAATAATTATTTTAGGAATTAGGCAGCTATAGGTGAAACTGTGCTTCTCATAATTATTATACTTTCTGATAATATTCCTGTTATTTTCTTTATTATATTATGAGTTAATTCTTGTGAAATTACTGCTTTTTTCCCATGACATTTCTTTGTGGGCATTAATGCCTCTTTATTATCGAAAGGTGTTTAATTTGTCTTCCTTTTTTCCAGATTTCCACTGGTTTACTGGCCCCCACAACATTGCCGCTATGACAAACTTTACTTTGCAATACCACAGGGAGTTTCAATATCTAGATTTTGGGTAAAAAATCCCCCCCACCCCCCCAAAAATATCAATCTTTTCTACAGCCATCTCTCAAGTCTAGAGGGTGATGCTGCAAAATAGATCTTGTCTACAAACCACTTTAATTGGCCAGATGTCCAAGACATTAATAATAAAACAACACACACACACACACGTGTTATTTAAAATGATGGATCATCCTTGTCAGTGCAGCGGTGCGTCCCTGGAGGTTGCTTTTTTTAATAGATCTTGGAAAACAATAGGAATCTGTGACCTTCGGGAGGAGGGCGAACGTTTGTGTCTCGTGATTGTCTCACATTCAATGCTCTTTTTTTTTTTTTTTTTTTTGTATTGGCTTGTATTTGCAATGATGTGAAAAAACCCCACTGGTATCATCATATTCATCATGTTTACCGATGCGGCTCCGGCTGCCCGGGCCTGACCTCAATTTCCACCGCACTGAATCCGTCCTTTAGCTATTCAAGTGCTGACTGCTGGTCCGGTTCAAACTACTGCTGAAGCCTTCCCTCTGCACTTCAGTGTACTGCCTGAGTTTGTGCTTATGCGGTGAAAAGTGTAAAGGTACTCTCCCAGCAGCTCATATGGTGGATAACGCCCCCCCCCCCCCCCCACCCTCCCCCTTCCTGCAGCCGCATCTCTCGACTACTAATCATCGCTGGCGAAAAAAAAAAGGGGAATTATCATCTAAATGAGAATCATCTCTTGCTGTGCTCTTTCACTCCTAAATGGATTTGATCTTTTTAGTCTCACTTTGTCCTGTAAGCACTTTTTCTCCCGCCACGTTTCATTATCTGCCTCCCTCTTAGACCCTGATCGCATTATGCACATTGCAGAGTTTAATAAACCTCACGGGGCGTGTTGTGTATATGTTTGGGCCGAGGAATGCTCTACAAGAAACAGCCAGAGTAAAGACAGGCCGGCCGACGTTCTCCCACGTCAAGGCTCTTTCGAAACCGCAGCTGCCGTTGCGGCAAACTGCGCCTGGTGGCCTTGCCCGGTTCAGCAAGAAGTGGGAGAGCGGTAGCAGCATTTCTTATGAATGCTGACAGCTCCCCAGATAGGCCAAGGTTAACGCCGTGTTAAGTTTTTTATCGCCCCTAAATCTTTCATCGCTCTGAAACATTCACTTGAGAAGCCGGAACTTTGACTTTTTCTAATTGAAAAATTGGTTATTTGAATCCGCAGAGGAATACCGCAGATGTGGTCCGGATCAAGGCGACCACTCTGCAGATTCATTCAACATTAAGCTGCGGCTACTGGTTGGAAAGGAGACGATTTTGATTAAATGCTGTGCCGACAGATCAAAGGAAGTTGCTTGTTGAGGATTCATGGTTCAGGGATTAAAGGGAGACTGTATAAAAGTTGTGTGGGACATCAGCCGCTGTGGCCACAAGTTACAGGATGGAGGAGAAATTAAATGTGGCTCCGCTCCTTTATCGCACCATGTGAAGAGCCATCATTAATCAGTCCTAGCTGTCAATCATGAGGTTTCAGCCCAACACGAACAAATGTCCTATAAACAAGTAAGTCAATACATTTTTTGTAAATAATAAACATTATTAAGATTAAGCTTAAGATACATTTATTTGTCCCAAACACATGCACAGACATACTCATGCAGGTAGGGAAATTTAACCTCTGCTTTTGACCCATCTGGTGCAGGACACACAGAGCAGTGAGCGACCATGTAGGACGCCTGGGGAGCAGATGTTGGGGGAGTAAGGTGCCTTGCTCAGGGGCACTAGACAGGGTAGGGAGAATCCTCTTGGATTTTTGGACAGATCAATCCAGGTTCGTCTTTTTGTTGTTTCTCCGTGGAGTCGAACCAGAGACGAACCAGAGACCTTTTCTGCCCATAGTCCAAGTTTCTGCCACTAGTCCATCGCCTCACCTATTACACTTATTATACAAGATTACAAATTTGAGCTAAATTTCTCGCTAAATTTCTCACAATAATGATGCTAAAAATGAAGTAGAGTTAACGTGTTAGGATGCTAACATCGTCCTCTGGGGACCTTGAATATTTGGACAAAATAAGCAAACTAATCTAAAAAGAACTATCAAAATTGATCTTTTACGTTTCAGATTGGCCCATGTCTCGCCCACTTACATGGGAGAGGCAGGGTTTATAGCCTATGCTGAGGCCAGCCACCAGGGGGCATTCAAGACGATTCGGCTTCACAGTCAGATGTAGAACAATCCAGTTTGCGTTGTCCGAAGCTTGAGCGTATTAAATATACGAAAGGTCACATTTTATTGGTTTATTGTCATTCGTTAGTTTTATCCAAAAAAGAGAAAATAAATATTGTCTCATAAGGGATTGAAGCCCATTCTCCGTATACTGGTCAAACACCAGTCCAAGTCACATGCTTGCCCCAGTGAATCCCAGTGTTACTCTTCCGTGACATCACTGCCTGTGATAGACTTTACACAGAAACACAGACAGGAAACCAGCGGCTCACTGGGGGGGGGGAGGAGAAGTACAGGCAACAACAGGCTCTCTCTTCTAATTGAAACAGGTGCAGCTGCATCGCTGCTCGGCCCCCCCCCCGACGCACATCCAAATCCCACTCTGATCGGGATTGTTCCTGCGAAAGATAATCACTCCTCAGATGAGCTGTTTTTTTTGCCGTGGAGCTTACGCACATGGTAATGGGGGGGCACTTCAGGGAGGGCTTTAATAAGGGAGGTAATCGATACGGCAATTTAAGCTAAACAGCTGAGTTCATCTCTTGTCACAGGTAATGAGTCATCGGCGGCGGGGGAAGAACGGGCGTAATGAATGCATTTATCAAACATTTTAAATGGGAGGTAAATTAGCCACCTTTGAGCATTATAGCCACACCGAGGGATGCAATCAGGGTCTGAATGTGTGGCACGGGCTGTTTGGAAAACATGTTATTGTCCCAAACTGTGCATGGAGATTAATGCTCGCCACGTGCGCGCGTACAATGCAGTGAAATATTAAATATCTTGAAAGGAAAAGCAGGAATAGACAAACGTTGTCTTGAGGAAGGACAAATAACGTATTAGCACTATAATAAATGTTGTACGGCTGAAAGATAAAGATCATTACAGCTGCGGTCTGAACCATGTCCTGTAAACAAGTAAGTCAATACATATTTGTAAATAATAAACATTGTTATACAAGTCTACAAATTCTCGCTAAATTCTCGCTAACGTGTTAACGTGTTAGGATGCTAGCATTTGCTGTATTTCACATCTTCCTCTGGGGACCATGAACATTTGGACAAAATAAGGAAACTAATAAAAAAAAAAGGCTTTTCGAGGCACCATCAGACCAACACAAAGACGACATCAGCAGAATTCACTCTAGTTGTTCCTAAAATATTGCATTCGGAAAAATAGTACCTATGACCACAGGTATAGGTAATACCTGTGGTCATAGTTTCTTCAAGTAAAAACTTGAAGAAATTCCCGAAGGGGCAAACTTGAAATATCATGTTCAAGACGCCAAAAAATACATTCGTTCCTCAAGGTGTTGCAGATATATTCGTTCAAGAGGCAAAACATTTGTTTGCGAGGTCACAGCAACCTTGACCTTTGCCCTCCGTTCATTCCCGAGTCCAGCTACTAGTACAGCAACGTGGAAAATAAATCTTGCAGGCTGTCGCTAGCACAGACACGTTAAAAAAACAAAACGTGAGAACCTGCAGAGGAGGTTTGGCAATCACACAGAGTATCCAGATATTATTTTTGCCGGACTGGTTTATTTAAAGAGGGGAACTTAAATTAATACACTTCTTTGTGCGACGTGAATCTCTTAATAAAGACGAGAGCAAAGGGCCTGTGTCCTTCAGTCATTTCTCTCCATAGGTCGAGCAGTCAGTGCTTGTTCCCGAAGTTCAGCTGTTGTTTTTGCCTCTGATTGTGTCCATCCGAGCTTGATGTCAGAAAAAAAACCATGAGGCACTGCGGGCAACCTCCTTTCTTCCTTGTGCTGGACTAAATTAATAGGCAGGAAGTGGGTTTTAACAACTCACGTCTCCTCTTCTCTCCGATGCATGTTTCGCTGGGTCTAAGAAGTCGGACATAATTTATACCAGGATTTAAATGGGAGACAAAATTTCCGGCCATGCAGAAAGGGAGCCTGGATGAATATTAATAGCCCTTCCTCTTTTTATTCGACACCGTGTTGCGTCACGGAGGCAAACACTGCAAATGCACATCATGAAAGTTGAATAAAGTGCTTTCAGGGAGGTTTTTATCACTCCTTTCTGATTCATTATCTTGTCTGCTTGAGTGTACGTGAATGTATGCTTGTTTTGCATGCGGCTTGCGAGTGTGTGTGTGTGTGTGTTTTCTGCCGAGCAGTGGATGTCACCGGGACTCAGCTGTGTGTGGGCTGACAGCGGCTAAGGGGCCCATTGTGGCACGCTAAGAGCCAGGTTAATGCTTTCCGTGCACAACGTGAAAGCCGGGGCAGCGGCGGCACATCTCCTCTCATTTAAATCTCACCGGCTTGTGTAACATCTTTTCTTCCTTGAGTGGCAGGCCTCCGTCCCCCCGTCTCCCCCCCGCTAAATGCTGCATCAGGAAGTTTAAGCCCCTCGACCTCCCCGCTCCATTTGAAATGCGCTCTCTTGCCACTTATCTCCCACAACATAATCACGCAGGTCCTGCCGCTTGGAGGTGTGTGTTTTTTATTGACCGCGGCATTGATTTTCAATTAGCGTCACTAACTCGGCTCCAACCGGGCGGTTATTCAGATTACGCAGTGGACAGAGCGTGGGGTATTTCATGTCGACGCTTTCTTGTTCACGACAACAGATCCATGCACCCGAACCCTTTCGAATGGGGGATTTTAAAGTGCTGGTTTGCAGTTTTGTTCCACCTCTAATACGGTTGCTGCAAGGCCTGTATAAAAAAATACGTAAATGTCAAAATCAACCATCTATCTGCCTTGCACTTTGCATAAGTTGTAGTTTCCTTCCGTTAATCTTTCCTATGTTTTTACAACTAAATAAGAGTGTTGATTGGCTAGTGACTCAACCAATCCCATGCTGCTGTGGGTGGGACGCTCAGCCAAACTAATAACAAGAGCTAGGGTTAATGGGGGTGCATTTTTAAAGGTTTTTATGTGACCAAGAAATGGAGGATTGAAAATGATGCAAAATTCAAAATTTCTAAATCATATTATAGAAAGGAAAAAGAAGTCCTGGATCCACACAAACATTTCCCAGAAATATATTATTTCCGTAATACTGATAACTGACTGTGGCAGTTGACCAATGCCACGGGGCTCTCACCACAGCAGCCGTTCTGGTTTTAATATTTTTTTATTTCTTTTACTCAGAGACCAGGTGCAAACATAAACTCAGAACTCGACATAAAGAGGCCGGCAGTTTTGTCTTTCGCTTTGTGCAGCACAGCACTCGTGTCTCTCACGAGTCTCTCTCGTGTGTGTCCCTGTCTCTGTCACCTCCGCTTAAACGAGCAATAAAATAAAAGCATCTGACATCACAATTAAGTGAGCCATTTTTATCATCACATAAACATGTGTTTAAGGGTGATAAAAAAGACAGAAAAAGTGGAAAACCCATCATCTCTGATCCGATTTGTCTCCAATCGGACCATCCCTTGCTCTCCGAACAGAAGCATACGCAGAGCGAGTTGACGCGGGAGCTGAAATTAAGGGACTTCTAACTCCATTATCCGTCAGTGACTGGCAACCTGAGCAATGAGCTCAGTCACTTAGGGATGCCCGTCTCCGTTCGCCTCTTCCTCGCCGCGCTCCTCGCTTGTCAGCACTTCTTACCCTTGATGCAATCTGCGCGACCTCCCATCGCTCCGGTTTTATTGTTAGTCAGGGGGACAGTAATCATGCACTTGGCTCGGCTCCACTTGTCGGAGGTGGCTGGGGGGGGGGGGGGGGGGGGCTGGGGGTGTGGGGGGTTGCGCCGGCGTCCCTTCAGTCAGGAAAGGTAGTAGACGCACTTCAGAGTAAAGAGGCCCACCGGGGGAAACTTTAGCATCTCTTCTTTTGTGTGAATTAAAAATAATCAAGAAGATAACCGTTAACTCTATTCCAGATTGGACTGCAATCACCATTGTTTAAAAAAACAAACTCTTGCAGGGATATCTCTTATCCTGGACAGAAACAATTGCACAATTACCATTAAAAAGATTGATAAGGAGTTTTTTTTTTTTGCAGTTGTAGCCGTTTCCTAAAACACTAACGCTTATCCCTAGTTCGACTGCATCTCTGTCGAGTCAGCAGAGGGGGGGGGTCGGGATGGATGCACGGGAAAACAAAGTTATCAGTTTCAGATAAAGTGCCGTGAACTGATCGTTCACGTAAAAAGCTTTGCCGCTCGGCGCTCGTAGAACTCGATAAAACGTGGATTATTTCCCCTCCGTTTGCTGATTTACTTTACGTTTCCCCCCTCCCTTTTCCACATCCATGATAACCCTGACCTCCCTCCATGGAACTTAACACCCTTGTCAGCGTTGTTTTGTTTTTTTCCTTCCCCCTCAGCCCCCAGTTTTGCCTCCTAGGCTGAGCCTTGCCCTTTTATCTGTGCAATGACAAGCTAGCGAACAGAGATCAGACGCGCTGTCCGAGTGACTCCCCTCGCAGGAATGCCAGCGTCTAACGAACTTAAAGAGTATGTGACAGGATGGGAAGGTGTCGTGTGCTGGCATGTGTGTGCATATTTGCATTTCCCTTTAAGTGAATCTGTGTGTGTGTCAGAGCCGCGCCGGCCGAGTGTCGGAGCTGCAGCTTTCTAGTGCAAACACTGCTGGCAGCTCTCCATAGCGATCAAATCACACATCACAGAGCCCGGCGTGGATCAGCTCTGAAGTTCGGTCAAGTTAAAAGTTGTGTGGGTGGGGGTTTGTGTGTTTGTGTGTGTTTGTGTGTGTGTGCAGGCACAATGAAAGAATTAGCTTACATGTGTGTGTTTGTGAGCCCTGCGCCGCTGCTACTCCAGGGTCACCGGGGTGCCATTCATAGTCACAGTTTGTGACGGGTGCTTGACAAGCCCCGCAGGAGACGGCTTGATGTGCTGATACAGACAAGAATGTTTCCTTAAAGTGTTTTGCCAAGGAAGAGAAGAAAAAAGAAAAGAAGAGTGCAGGTCAGCAACGCGCCGCACATGGCAAACTTTACCAACCGGAATAAAACAAATGGGACAAAAGAAGCTGGCGAGATAAAGAGAAAACGGGGGGGACGGATAAATCACAGGAAACCAGCGAGGGATATCTCCCTTTTCCACACCACATGCAAGTGTCCTCTCTTTTTAAATATTCCCTGAGCGAGGCATTCAATGTGTTTTTATAAGGATTGCAGATCCTTTAATCAGATTGTCTTGTTGTGGTAGATTTTTCTTCCTAAACGCCCACAGTCACAAAAGGCACTTGGAAACTATTTGCTGTGACTCTTTTGTTGAGGTGGCCTGTCCGCCTCGTTGCATCTCTGTCATGTGTTCTTCTTAATTTAGGTCCGTCGAGCGAGACGAGTCTAGATCTGCATCTGTCGCAGTGTGTGTGTGAGCGTGACATTGCGTTCAGGTGAGGTGGCGTTCTCACACACAGAGCAACACTCCTTCTGTTTAGTTTTCTCAGAATGTAATCGTTGCACTCAACCCCGGGGAGTGGCGCCCAGTTTCTCAAGGTCGGAAAAGAGATTTACTCAAAAGTAGTCGGGTGAGATTCGGGGTTCGGTGGCATTTTTAATCACATCCAAATCCCCCATTGCATCTAGTTAGGTCTAGTTGTTTTCATCTGGATCCAATTGCAAAAAAAAACACCTTATCGTATATGGTCAAAGAAAGCGATAACAGAAATACCTGATTCCGACTCTTTGTCCGAATCCGAGACAAAACTCAAGTTCCATTCTTCCACCAAGGTCCGAGGAAATCCATTTCGTGGATTTGACGTAATCAAACAAACAAACAAACCAACTGACCGACAAATCAACTAAATAAATTAGTAATCTGCAATTTATGTTGACGTAGCTTTAAGCTGACAATTCGACAAACAGCGCAATATTGGGATCGAACCACAACCTTTTTAGAAAGTGGACGAAACGCTCTACCTCCCGAGCCAGAGAGACGTGGGTCCGTGAGGACTTTTAACCATTTACAGAACATAAAAAAGGCCCAGAAGGTGGACGGAGAATAAGATCCAGTCGGCGCTACTTCCTCAATGCAGCATAGATGAAAAATAATTGAGAACAAGCTGTAGCAGCATCTCATCTCACTGCAGAGACATGTGAGACATTGTGAACATGGAATCCTGCAGTGGAGGGAAGACGGAAGAGCCTCTGAAGAATCCTGCTCTCTGGCGTCACTGGCCAAACTGCAGCAGAGGAAAGTAGATGAAAGAGAATCATCAGCCTCCCCTGAATTAATCTGGGAGAGCGGAACTGGCCGACCACAGGCCCAACCCTAAATCAATTATTGGAATGTTCCAAATATCATCTGCATAAATAGCGCGAGGATCAATTATTATCGCAAAACGGCAGCAGTCTCTCGGAGATCAAAAAAAAACAAACACTGGAGCACAGATTAACATCATTACCGCCGAGCTCCCAAAAGAGGAAGGAGGGATGAAAAAGGGAGACAGAGGAGACGGATGATTCACTAATCGTCACCCTCGATTACTGGGGCTCGTGTTTCACCGGTCCTCCCCCCCAGCCCCCCCCCCCCCCCCCCCTGTGATAGAAATTTTACTCATTAGGGCAATGATTGATATTGATGTTTTCGAAAGATAACAAATGTTGCCTGAGAAGTCAGGGGTTGCCCTCATGACTGTTATGTGACATCCTCACTGACGAGGTCACCAAACAAAGACTTAACAGAACAGAGGATTTGTGTTTGTAAACTACTCAAGGGATTTTGAGAAACAGATGCTACATTCCAAAGGTCTGGGAAAGATCAGGTGACAGGATAATGGTCACCTGTTGCTTAACATGAAAGAGGTTGATCGATAACATTTATCTCCTCTCTAGGAGGGGCTTGGAGATGTATAAAGTGCTGCTTTTCTTGTATGTCATTGCTCATTGTATGAGATCCATTCCATGGTCTTGTACATTGATGCCCATCTGCAGATGTAGAATAAACTTCCAGAAAGACATTGTAATGACTTGTGCTTGATTATTGAGAAATTCCCATGACAATTTGGCTGTTGTTGGCAGGATCACTGATGTGAGAGGACATTCTGGATCTCAAAGCTGAAGGTAATAGTGCACAAAAGAGTCTAAAAGACTCTTACCTCAACCTCCCTAAACAGTTTGGAGAAGTGGGGACTGGATGCTGAAGAGAAGGAGAGCCCTCTCACTGAAGTGATCAAGCGAACCGAGTACGACAAGCTACAGTTTTCTTTCTGGCAAGTAAATTCTGGTTTTAGATCTTTAGAAAAAGGTCAAGGGTAAAGAGATCCACTCATTTAGTGAGGAACAGACGTGTTTGCATGGCAAGGTTTTGAGTTACAAAATCGGTGTAGGATCCAGGAGCGCTCCAGGAAGGAACCTTTCAGGAAAAAGGTCCAAATGTTAACGGGTTTAACAAGGTATTTGTAAATGTATGGAGTGTTTATTTATTTAAACACACCTTTAAGTTTGAGCTCTGACGTCGAGTTCATGATAAAATAACTGTTATCATAAAATAAGTAATAGCATTTCCAAGTATTTAATACCTAGAGGCGTATTACTAGAGAGAAGAGTGTGTCTAGAGATTTGAATGATATTTCTCTAAAAGTATTATGATGCACTAAGGGTATTTAAAAAAAAAAAAAAAAAGGGGAGAAGAGGTTTTCTAAAAAACCTCCTATTTAGGAAAAGTAATTACTCCTGTTGATGTAGTACAGAAAAATAATCCTTTAGTTAAAGGCATTGCAAAGATATCAGAAAAATGGCATGAACGCTGGGCTAAAATTGAAAGACCATGGCCGGTAGAGGGGACTATGAACCCAGATGTTATTAGAATAATACGAATACTTGTGTCCACATACAAATCAGAGCAAAGAAAGGGCAAACAAGGACAGAAACGCAAAGAAAAAAGACAGGTGGAGCTGGGCATTCTCCAGTTGTTTGACAATGAGGGACAAAAATTGATCAAAGCTGCAAATGATAAGAAAGATAGGGACATAGAAAATACAAGACAAACAGAAAGACAAATACTGCTGAAGAACCAGGTAGAGGAGTTGCAGACACAGAGGGAAGGGCTGCAGAAAGAAGGCTCTCAACTATTGTGCATGAAAAATACTTTGCGCTCAAGAAAATAGTCTGCACCCAAGAAGATGCTTCCAGTGGTCGTCCGAGGGCAGAATTTGGAGTATAGGCCTTGGCAGTCTACAGATATGTCAAGCATAATAGAGAAGTTACCTATTCTTCAAGATGGAGCACATTCTTGGATTTCAAAGTTGGAAGAGATTCATGGTGGGAGAGCAACTTGCCATGGGAGATATTAAGAGACTCTTGGCTAATCTCCTTGGAGTTCATGCTATGGGAGATATTCTACAGAAAGCTGAACCAGGTTCATCTCCAATCGTTCCAGCCATCATCAGTGGCTCCAGTCATCTCCTACCAGGAGACAGCATTTGATCGGGCGCAGACCTGGAGAGGAAGGTTCGATCCAAATTTTGAACAGCATTCAGAAGATTGTTATGATTGTGGACAGTTTGCCTGTGAGTGCTACTGCTGGATAGAATATGGAGGAGGAGAATACTGAAGAAACATCAGAGAAAGAACGGAGGATGACATGATTTGTGATTCATCCAAGATTTCTAAGTTGTCAACGTCGCAGTACAACAGTGTGCTTCGTCTGTTCCAAATCTATATTTGTTTTAATTTGTGTCTGTTTTGTATGCAAAGATACTGGTTCTCTTCTTTTTCATTCTAGAACATATTGGGGAAGATCACTGAAAGGGTGATTGATGTTCAGGGACTCTGATGTGTTGAATGGACTCAGACACTTCAGGCATGAAAATACTGATGGACTGAAGGACTCTGAACAAAGATAAAATCTCCAGATTCAACATGTCATCAATACTACAACAGAGAGTCAATGCTGCTGAGAAACTGCAGTGTTATACATTCTTATGTCTTATATATTGCATGAGTGATATTAGAAGTGAATTATGTTCTTTGTGTGTTAATTACTACGAAAAATGATGTTTTCTATTATTGAGTTAATACACTGGGACCTCAGATGTTTTCTTTTCCGTGAGGTTTAAGGATAGTGGTGTTAGGCAGGGAAAGGTCCATTGGGAAGCTCCAATGGGACAACCAGGCTGACCTTGGACATTGTTTTGTTTATTATTTGCTGAGAGTTCCATATGTATTTGCTTAAAGTAATTTCCTTAAACACTTTGCTAAAATTCCTCATTTCAATAGCATGGAGTACGATGTATGGCTGCCTGGGCAGAGGGGTCGTGAGAGAATTTTCCTGTCTAGTTGGTTTGATGGATATTTAAGGAAAGATAGCTGCCTGACAGGTTTTTCACTCTCACTCCTAAAAACTCTATAACTGTTGCTGTGTTGTTAAAATTATGCTGTAGACGGTTTGTTGTTTTTGTGATGATCATATGCCTGTATGTTTTATTCTTTTGATTATTTCGAGACTCTGTTTAGTCTCGAAGGGGGGTTATGTCGTGTATTCATTAGACTAAAACATGTTGGTATGTGTGCTTAAAACATAATGACAGGCTTGGATTGATGATGCCTGCCTTTTGGACTCTTAGTCATTCTCAGATAGTCCTCCTGACAGTTATCTTATTTACTCCGTAACTTTTGGGTGTGACCTTTGACCTGGGGAGTTGTTTCTGACCAGTTGATGTATGGATTCAGAGGGAATGTTTTTGAGTAACTTATCTTCGTCCTCAGACACAAAAATGTGCTATGCCTAGTCAGAAATCCCATGTGACCTGGATACATGCAAGCCATTGCAAGAGGGTACCCGAGCCAGGGGAGGATTCTTCAGGACAGAACGTGCGTTGATGTCAGCAGGTGTGCTTTCAGCCTTCGATTGTTTCATGCCCGCAACTAAAGGGGTGTGGAAATCATCGGAGCTACACGTCTCTAAAATTCAAAGAGAGGCGACACACTGATTAAGAAGAACAAGGACCCTCAAATTCCTGGAGGATGGGATTGGGAGTCATGGTTAATTGTAACAGGTTGGAAAAATGTATTGTTTAAATTTTTATGCCTATTTTGATTTCATTTTGTGTATTAGTGTTGTTGGCATGTTTTATTGTTCCTTGTGTTAAGACTATGGTTACATCCCTAATTAAGTCTATGATTGGACAATATGTTCAACTTCCTGAAACTCATCCATCTTGGACACTTCCCTTTCAGGATGATGAGATGATTTGAAGATATTTAGAGGATGTTGAGCCCTTAAGGCTCAAGGGGAGGATTGTGATAGAAATTTTACTCATTAGGGCAATGATTGATATTGATGTTTTCGAAAGATAACAAATGTTGCCTGAGAAGTCAGGGGTTGCCCTCATGACTGTTATGTGACATCCTCACTGACGAGGTCACCAAACAAAGACTTAACAGAACAGAGGATTTGTGTTTGTAAACTACTCAAGGGATTTTGAGAAACAGATGCTACATTCCAAAGGTCTGGGAAAGATCAGGTGACAGGATAATGGTCACCTGTTGCTTAACATGAAAGAGGTTGATCGATAACATTTATCTCCTCTCTAGGAGGGGCTTGGAGATGTATAAAGTGCTGCTTTTCTTGTATGTCATTGCTCATTGTATGAGATCCATTCCATGGTCTTGTACATTGATGCCCATCTGCAGATGTAGAATAAACTTCCAGAAAGACATTGTAATGACTTGTGCTTGATTATTGAGAAATTCCCATGACACCCCCCAGCAGCTGCCCTCTTGAATACGGCCGTTTGAACTCGGCGCCGCATGCCTCTCATCATTCAAATTTTCTGTATCCGCGGCACAAAGGATGAATGGGAGGCACCTTGGCGAGGAGCATCGGTGTTTAGGGGGGGCTGTACAAAAAAAAAAGGAAAATGAAATGTCACCGATTTTTGTTTATTGCTTGAAGCAACAAGTGCTCTTGAATAGTAAATGAATGAGTTCCGCTGGATTCGATCTCTTTTTCCTGGTTTATTTCCCACCTCACATTTCGTGATGGGGGGGGGGGAGGAAGGAGAGAAGCTATCACATTTGTCTTTATTGCAGACCCTGAAGCCAGGATAAATGAGTTTAAATGATGGAGTATTTGCATCACTGAGCAGGATTTTTTGGACAAATGAGCCGTGGCTCGGGATGAAACTCGACTCCGGGGCCCTCGGCGTGTAATTCCAATCACACGTGAGGACTCGCGCACTTCACTCGCCCCGGTGCGAGACGTCATATTTACATTTGCATGCAGATTGGGCGGCGGGGTGGATGTGAGGGAGGGATGGGGGGGGGGGGGGGGGGTATAAAGTAAGTGTGGACGTCTGAGTGGGTTTTATTATGTCACGGGAGATAAATATAAGCGAGAGCAGACCCACAGGACTCGGGAGTGCCAGTTATGTATGTATTCGTAATTATATTTTATTGTCCCCGCGTCTGCAGTTGGAATATTTATAGGTCCAGCATCATGGATAATTTAGAGAAGCGTATATGGAGAGTGAACAGAGTGAAGGTGGCCCAAATGTGATGCATGTCGGCTGTCGGCCCTGCCTCTGCTGTACGTTGCGTTCTCTAACGGGGGACACGTGTAATGCAAACATGCATGAAACTTTGATAGACCAGGGAACACCCCAGTGAGAGAGAGAGGACTCTTTTTAGCATGTTTACTGCACATTGTCTCTGTTACAGTCTGAACGAATGAGGACGGAGCTGCTTCAGTTCACTTCCTACTTCCCGCCGAGCATCCCCAGTGAGGCCAGTGGCCGTGTTTATCTGAATTTGCACTTACTACAGTGTCTGTGTACCTCTGCACCATTATCATCGAGTTAACTGTGGATGTATTTATAGTAGACAATACTGCAGCATTTTGATTCAGGACTTAAGCGCTCCTGCTTTCTAACCTCGACCAATGGCAACGCGGCGTTAACGCATGTTGTGCAGAGTAGGGGAAAACCGGCAGTGTCTACTACCAGTGGGGGGGAAAAGGAGAAAGTTTGTGTTAAGGCCGGCGCATGGTTCTTCAACTGCGGCTTTTCACAAAGACGTATCGATGGACTTGTTTTGATTTATGGTTCTCTAGGGGTTGCACGTGTTGCAAAGCAATACACCGCCAGAACACTAGGCGGAGTCAAGTTTTTTGTCGAAGACGACCTTAGAGACGCCTTCTTTGTTTGTGGCAGTCGTTGTCTACTGTTAATTTACATCGCCCATGCTGCTCCTCATACCCTTTTTCTGGCAGACAAAATTGTCCCTGATCTTTCTCCTAAGCTTCGTACACTCGTCGACCTGCAAACCGACGTTAGCCGAGATGTCCTTCAAGGAATTGGAGGCCATCTGCGTGTCATTGTATTCAGTCAATGACGGGTTATCCAAGTGGTCTTACTTTCAGATCTCTTCTGCTAAACGCTCTTTTATGTGGCCAATATTCGTTCTTCTAAATCTTCCTTGGTTTGTGCTGGTATTATGGGGCATGAAACCGGAAATCTGACTCCGGAAAGGATGTGGTTAACGGACCAGTCACAGCCTTGTGGGCTGCGTGAGGCTTGCGTAGCTTTGTCGTATTGTTACAAAAATTTGGCGATGCACGCAAGAAGGGGTACGCAAGCTAGCAAGGGGCTAAATCACGCCTACACACCTCCTAACCCTAGACCCCACGCGTGTTAACTTCATAAAGTCATACGACATATCAGTTATCTTTCTTAGACTGAGTTGTCCAGCTATGAGAGAAGACTCTAGCAGCAGCACACACACTTCTCGGACAGAAATGTCGTATAAAGCATTGGGCTTCTTGCCTCCGGGATCCCCTGAGGACCGAGATCACGGTCGTCCTGACCCGTTTGAACTGCAGGCACAGGGGTCGGTTTCATCCAGCCATTCAAACGGGAGGGGCAACAGCTCCGAGTTCTGATTTAGATTATATTTGAAATTGAGCGCAAACCTTTCAGCTTTCAACTCACCACCTTACTTTTTTACAGAAACAACAATCTCACAACCTAGAGACATCCCAAACGGTTGCCGCTATGTAAACATTTGTCCCGAAAGGTCCAAGATGGTTTGAAACACTAGGTGGCGGTATGAGCCAGGTTCAACCCCATGGATGTACATTTTCTCTTTGTGATATTAAAACCAGCATAAGAATCTTCCATCACAAAAATAATATATATAGTTTGTCACAGGGGACTGTCGGGCCAATTCGGAATTTGCTGTGTTTTCTTTTGCAGGTCAATGAGTCCAATAGAAATGTATTAAAAACAAATAAATAAAACAATGGTGTAGCCCTTTTTTATAGGGACTTTACTTTCTTACCTTAGTGATTTATTAGAAAAGCATGATTGACCCCTTTACTTTCCCTCTACCTGTCTCCACTCTCAGAACGAGTACTGAGCTGGGGGGGGGGGGGACTTCTGAGCAACTTTTAATTTTAGTGTTTTTGGGGTCACCGCACTCTGACGGCACACAGGCAATGTGTCACAGTTGATTCCCAAGTTCGGGGCGCGCCCGTCCCAGAGGATTCGATATTTCCATTAGGACTATTATTTCAAAAGTAGATTAATCCCCGTCATTTAACGCTTGGCTGACGTCCATTTGAAGTCATTATGAAGAAGCACTGACATCGTTTCATAAATTATTCACGGCGTAATCTGGGGCCGCGCCACGCTCGCCGAGCTGGGGGCCTGCGGGCCGAGCCACTCGTCAGTCGGAGGGGGAGCTGATGAATCGGATGCATCTTTCATTCGTTTTTGACAAGCGTGTAGATTTACATATTTCTCACCTGATTACTGGACACGCTCAGTTATTAAAAAATGACAAAATTATCTTATAAATTTGCCTTCGTGGGCTGTATCCTTCCAGCGTGGACGTGTTTGCACAACTTCAAATATAACAGGACGGACAAATTCATATGCGACATCTTTATTTTTATCTACCCCCCCCCCCCCAATGTTTGTCAGCGAATGCTCGCTATGTTCTTTCGCTGGATACATTTGTGGCATTAGCTTGAACACACAGCATTTGATCTATTATTATCTGTGTCTGTTCCACGCTGCAGCAATAACCCAGTTTCCCCCACAGGGATGATTAAAGTTTCATCTCATCTAATTCAGGAGGTGGATTTTTCCTTTATTGTACCAACTATATATATATATATATATTTTTTTTTACGTCTAAAATGAGGCCTGTGAAGGAATTCTGAGGAATAAATAGTGACTTAATTAAATGATGGGGGGGGTGGTAGAGTTACATTTGCATGCATGAGTGTGGGCGTTGACAGCTAATCTGTCGGATTAAAGTCACGTTAACGCATGAACTCTGCTGTACACCACAACATCTCATTGTTTATCACCGTGTCCGTCTTCAGTTCTCTAAAAGTCGAGCGCAGTGAATTCAGAGGAGGCTTTCCAACCGTGTTGTTGTTGACTCAAAAGAGCGAGTCGGGTGATATTAAGGATTTTTTTTTTGTGTGTTGTGAACAAATCCCATCAAACAAGAGCAAAACCAACTTTGGACTGATCCCACTAACAAACACAGCCCGTGGAGCCGAAAGCCTGAGCGCCAGTGTTTCCAGAAATGCATCAGTGACCCACAGTGTTGCACTGCCTGACATGAGCCACTGTATAATATTTACTTTTCAATAAACTTTATTTATATATATATAACCTTTCACAACACAGAGACAAGGTGCTTTCCGAGTTTAAAGTCTACGCAAGCAATAGGAAACCACTTTAAAGCGATTGGAAGATCACACACAGCAAAAGAACACAGATAAATGTGAGGGGAGAGAAAATGCAATATTTAAAGATGATTAAACTAGTTGGACATTTTAAAATGTACAAAACAAAGAGTTCTGTATTTAATACAAATTTATTCACATGCTTTCCTGTGTGAATTAAGTGTTTTGAACCAGATTATTCTTAATCTACACAGTTACATCCTGCTTCATTTTGATAAACTTTATATAGGTTATAGTTATTAGGACTGAAAGTAAGTGATTGCAGCATCTGATCGGGATGCCCGGGCCCCGCTGGAGAAAACGTTCCAGGCAGGTTTCTGGATCCTGCGGGCTTGCTCCGGGATCCCCTCGGAGGAAACGCTTGGAGGCTCGACTCCGGCCGCCGCCCCCGCAGCCACGGAGCCTCGGCGAGCAGCCAAAAGCGGATGGACTCTTGCCAAGCACCACACATGCAGTGTATTTTTTGTTTTGCTTTTTTGTGTGTTTGCGTTGGCAGGATGTTTCGCCGACACGCAAAGAAGGATAACAAACACCACACCTCTGTGTAATCAAACACTGAATCTACCTCGGGCCTCTTGATGTCACGGAGCTTCAAAGATCAACATTCCGAAAGTGCGGGAAAGCCTTTGTGTGCCAAAACAACCGATGCTCGTTTTTCCTTTCTCACCGATCTGATCAGTTTCGCGACGCTTTCATGTTTTTATGATTGACGTGATTCTTTGTTGTGCCATTTGAGCCTGAACCGACACAAGGCCACACAACCAGCTACCTGACCCGATCCGTCTCCCGTCCACGACTCTCACAATGCTGCATTTTCACGGGTTAACACAGTCATCCCCTTTTATTCTCCCCTCGTAATCCTTCTCAGGGTCCCAACAATAATTAGCTCTCTAATAACGTCCCGGTTTGCCCGATATTGATGCTGCACATAGTTACCATCCCTCCCCACGCCAATTATCTCAAGGCTGGCTTTAATATCTCCGCAGAGGGATTCACGCGAGTACGTCTAAGTTAATATCTCGCTAATTGATCTTTGGGTAAATACTGCCCGTGAGATTTTTTCGATGGAAACTACTCTTTTTTTCAAACGTGAAATTAAAGATGAAATGATTTTTTTGGGGGTAGCAAATGCATCAAATAACTACCGAAGATTTGAAAATGTGCAGTCATGTCGAGTGGTGCTTGTAGCCTCCTGACAAACATCAATACTCGCTCTCCTCGCAGCTCAGTTTTCCTTTCAACTCTGATGGGAAATATGTGGCTCCACCATGCTCGCAGGCTTATTGCTAATTTCGTCCGTCAGCTGTTTGGTGCCGTGCAGGTATCGAACATCGGGATTGCAAGACTGCGTTTTCCGTTTTTTTTTCAAATCCTGTTTTAATGAGCGCGATGAAAGCAAAGCTCTAAAACATTTTAATCGCTCGCAGGTACAGCAGAGTTGTGGTGATTATCTGAGGATGCGTTTACCTTGTCTCACGTTACCTTCTAATCATTTGATTCATGGTTATGAAGATGGTTCTTTTTTTTGGGGGAGAGGATGGACAAGGTTCTTCTCCTTGTTGAACAAGGGCGGAGGTGGGATTTCTATATTAACCAGGGGCCATTAAGGGGCCACAATCTCCACAGAGGTGCCATTTTGATATGCAACCTCCGTGCACTACTCCTGATTCAGCAAGGTGCACATTTAAGTCATTCCTTGTTTACTGGTAGCTCTATATAGATCGTTCCTTCTTCAAGAACACTGTGTAATTCAAAAAGCCTGGTAGACACATGGTGGTTAACAAAATAAAATGGCCAGACGTGAGAGACGATCATTTTCAGTTGAAACACTTGGGTGAAAAGCAATCCAGGGTTTATATAGCTCTCTGTGGGGTGACACTAACAACACAGGATACATTACTCATGCAGAACCACAGCTTTTGTGCCATTTGTCTTAGCATGGACAGATCATGTGAAATGTGATGGACGTGGAACATATGGACCGAGCATGAGTCGATGCAAGAACGTGGTTGACATAAAAAAAAGCAATAACACACTGATTTAGAGCAGATTTAACTTTAAAAAAAAAATCAACAGTTTCTATTCAACCTGTCAGCATTTCCCCTGGAAAACCAGTGTGCGTCTGTGTGTGTGCGTGTGTTCACATGAAAACACAACACCCACACTGGTGACCTGTGCACAACAAAACAGCCTCCTGTCACACACACTCACACACAGACACACCTCACAAGTCTGTCTGTTTATTTCCTCTGCCAGCTCCCGTGCACTCTTCCCCTCCCTGCCGGCAGCCAGTCCTCGAGATTTCTATCCGTTCCCTTGTTCCTCCGTGACTGATACGTGTTTGCGCCGCAGCTAATGGATCCTAATGAAGCTTTCACTGTCATAATGAGGACGAGCTCGGCAGCCGGCAGGACGCAACACACACCGAACTCGCTCCGAGACGACTCCCAGGACCCCGAGGCGCCCGGGGGGGGGGAAGTCAAACGCAGGCAGGATGCAGCAGGTTGTCACCTCGCATTACCTCCTGCGAAATGTTCCAATAAAACAACCTCATCCTGCTTCCCTCCTCCTCCTCCTCCTCCTCCTCCTTGAAAGGAAGGTGATGATATTCAGAGGCTTTAGAGAAGCAGGCGTATATATATATTTATACAGCGGCGTGAGATGAAATTTTCTTTTTTAAAGCATCCCCCTAGAAGGGAGGGAATTGCATTTGCGGTTGTACTTTGTTTTTGTTTTGTTTTTTTTTGGGGGGGGGGGGGGGCTTTCTTGTTGATTTGCTTTTTTCATTCAACAGCGAGTAATACTCTTCTGGATGTCATGTCACATTGGAAAGCCACAACGAGCCCTCAGCCACGTGGGAACGATCAGCAGAGTGAAGTTTATAGCGCGGCCGCAACTTCGGCAACGCCACAAACCCCCAACCCCCCCCCTTAAAAACAAACATAAAACTATACAATACTTTACTTCTCATATACCCTTTCAACTTTTTTTTTTTTTTACAGCTCTCATCCAATATAATTTAACTTCAACCTCAGGCTCTTTGCATGCATTTTTCATTTAGACTGCCTCGGTTATGAATTCTCCCGAGTTTCTGAGCCACGGGAAAACCTCTTCAAATACCAAGTTGCCAATAAATGCAGCAGAGCCGGACTAAGTAACTCGTAGTACACTGGGCTTAATCAACTCTCCACAACAAAAAGAAAGTCATTTAAATATGAGCTAACTGTTTCCTGGCATGTTGTACTGTCTGTTGTTGTTATTTTTAGTTGCCTGCGTTCACTTCCGTCACCTCCCCCTCCTCTCTCCCCCTCCGTCACCCATTATTTTTGGTCCGAGCATATGGGAGTGATGCGGCGGAGTGTGTTTCAAGTCATTCTGTCTGGCCCCCGTTCGCGTGGGCCGCGGTCCAAGCCGCCATATTTCCCGTTTGAATTAACGCTGACCCAGAATTGGCTGCCAGGGACGGAGTCTGTGCCAAGGTGGAGGGGCTTCAGTTGTTTTTTTCTTGTTGTTTTTGAAATCGTTCCTCGTTGTTTTCCCGAGAGGTACGGATGACTTTGAACACATCTTGGTGTTAACGTGAAGAGCACCAGCGCAGGTCTCCTTTATGGGAAAACTTTCCCTGAAGCATCTTCCAATAAAACTTGACTTTAGTGGCCAGCAGCTGGTTTTTATTTGCATCCGAGGTCCTTTTTTTCTAACGCAGAGCAGTTACTGGAAAAGCCTTGATCAACTGAAAAAGTCCATGTACGCGTCCAGTAAAGGTTTCTCAAAGATGGTCTCTTTCATTTTAGGTTGTTCTTATCACCCTAATGTAAGTCCAAGTGCGGTTTTATCAGTAATTTTTGGTTTGAACAATAGCCTGTATATAAAAATGGACATTGCTTCCAAATCCAAAATAAGAAACCTATGCGGAAGTGCTAAAAAGCGTAATACCATAGAAATCCAGCAGGGGCTAAAATGCTATTCAATAAAACGCCAATTTCTCCCATGTAATACTCCGACAAAAAAGTTTTCCCAACTGTGATTATGGTCTAAATCGCTGGATGCTCTCCTTCTTATCAGAGATCTGGTGATCCAACTGAAAATAATATCGTAAAACAATTAGAGTATGGAGTTTATAAAGCCGTAGATTTGGGGGCGTGTCTGTTCGATCGACAAACACGGACTCTCGGGTGATCGACAGGCAGCAGCCGAGATGGGTCGGACCGATTTTAACTGGTTATTAGGGTTATTGAGACTGACTCACGATTGGTCGAGCACATTTATCCAGGGGAGACGTAAATACAACGGAAATTTTTATTGCCGATGGAGGCAGCTAAATACTGTGTCCATGTCTTTTGCATCCAACTGTGATCGAGTCTGACTATTTGAATGACACTATAAAACAACAATTTCCCTCCACTCGTTATAACTTGGTTTAAAAAAAAAAAAGCAACATAGCAAATATCTCATCATTCCCAGCGCAGGCCTCCCTCTTTTTGTTTTCCCTTCTTTTTCTCGCCCCCTTTGTTTTCAAGGACACGTCTCCTCTCCTTTCATTCCTCCGCATTAGCAGAAGCCCGCCAGTGTCGTCCAGGCTTTGTTTGTGTAGCTCCGGCGCCGCGTTGGACTCATTATTGATTTTCTTGAAGTGGCACGCCTCCATCTTGGCTGCCGAGCGCGCCGCCGCCACCGGAGCCTTTTGTGCCACCCCCCCCCCCCCACCACCACCCCTTCTCCTCACCCTCAAACAGGCATTTTTTCAGCGCTTTCGGTTTATTCGAAAGGCATTTCCGATTATATATTTATATGCCGGAGTGGAGTTTGAAGTCAGCCTCTTTCCCTATTAGGGAGGGTAACCTTCTCCTCGCTGCTGAGCCTCTTCCCCAATTACAGTGACTGCTGCTGATGAAATGGCTGTGCAACACGGCCACTTGTCATTCGGCCAATTACTCCTAATGAAGCGCCACAGAGAGAGAGGGATAACTGTAACCGTGCCATGCTGCGTTTGTAACACCGGCACAGGGACAATAGTGTAAGCGTTTCAGATTTGACTAATCCATCGTCCTCAGCATTTTTCATATCCGGATGTGTCAAACTGTAACGGCCCCTGTGAGTCAACACGACAATTTGAGATGTGGAAGAATTCACACAATATTGTTTCAAATCCAGGAAAAAAATCGAGCTCTGATGTTAAAAAAAATCTGCTTTTACTCATCCGGGGAGAATCCGCTGAGCTCGGCCGCTTCCCTTGTCAATGCCCTGCTTCTCATTTATACAGTTAGACACGTTCACAGCTGGGAGCCGCTCAGCACAGCCACAATCTTCCACTTCTGGCCACTGAGCAGCTCCACTGGAGCATTTAGCTGTTAAGTGTCTTTCCTCAAGACCCATCGTGGGGCGATCTCCAGGGAATGGGGAATGGAGAGGGCTGCTCATTCATTACTCCAGGCCCCGACGCACACGGCCTATACCCGAAGCCAATCCATATCGTTGCATGAATTGTGTTTATTCACATCACAACAAAGGGACTTTCGCCTGTTTCATTTCATTAGGGATATTTGAAAGCTTCATGCACGTTTTTATTTCTACTCTGCAGTGATAATAGCTCTATTGGATTTCTGTAATCCCCCCAGATAAACCTCTAAATACTCAACCTTTACATCAAATTCTGATCCTCCACTTCACCTCTAATGCGTTCAAATGCTTAAAATAGACGGTATAATACCAACCAGGCACGTGCACAGATAGACCCCTACTGGTGCTCAAGCACTGGCCCTTTTGCCCTGGATGAGAAAAGTGCCCCTTCTGCTGGAGCCCACATTTTTTTTCATTCATCAATATTTAAGAATAAAAATTACTCTCTCTGTCATCAATTCCCCCCAAATGTGTTTTGATATCTGACGGGACATATACTTGAGTTCTTGTAAGTAATAACTTTTTTCACAAGAGGATGCTCCTATGAAGATCCTTTAATTTATTCAGAGCAGAGTTTTGATAGGTTTTAAGTTAGAATATTTTTATTGTTTATCATATTATTTGGTTATTCAATATGGCCTTGTTTTGTCTGTTGTTGCCTGTTATTCATTTATTTATTCAATTTGATTATTTGAGTTAGTTTGTTGACAAATATAAATGTATAAGTTGAAAATATCCTACCGTGTTTTTTATTTATTTATTATTATTATTTTTTATTTCATAAATAATTTTGGTGATGGGTGCCCTTTTTTTTGTTTGAGCACCTGCCCCCCAAAATGTCTGTGCACGTACCTGATACCAACCCACATGCAAGCTTCCCTCACAGGCAGGAAATGCTTAACAGCCATTTGCCTCCATCCGATACTGATTTCCCTGATGCTTTAGAGACAGAGACACGAAGACAAGCCCCGCAAAAATAGACAGTAAAATCAATACAAAGGAGGAGAAAGTGAAAATAAACCAGACAAAAAGGATCCAGGTGCAGCCGCATATCCAGTTTACAGCGGGTTTCATCAGATAAAATCACTTCTCCCTCCGAAAAGTTCAGACAATCACTGAATCGGAGCTAAGAAAACGCATCCTCTGATCACTGAAGGATCAAAAGAGCCGGAGCCTCTCAATATTCTAGCGCTGAATATTCAGTGAGACAATCCACATCAGAAATACATGCAGGCTTTTGTTGCAGGATGAGTGTCATATGCAACAAAAAAAAAAATCTAAAGACTCAATTTTTTCCTTGGCTTCTCCAGCTGCTGTAAAAGAAACTTCCACTCGAGCTCTGTAAATCATTGTCTGAGTTCCATGAACAATATCATTTCTCTGGCAGTGTGTTTCTTTCTTTTGGCTGTTCTGAGATCTGTCTGCTTTGCGATGACAGTTTTTTCACCGCCTCTCTGTTTCTGCGGGAGCAGAGGCTGCAGATCATCGGCACTGCAGCTCCTGAATCTTTTACCGATGTTGAAGGTTGGGATGGTGTTGCGGAAAAAAACAGGAATAAAAAATCATCTCGGAGGATCAGGGTGTCTGGGACTTTATCTTTTTAAAACATATTGGGGGATATAAAAGAGGGATTTATTGGGTTGTTGACAAAAGACGGATGACGTCCCGCAGATGCACACGTTTGACCAATCAGGAGTGAGTCTCAGCTGTCAATCATGACTTCCATGGACTTTTATAAAGCATCAAACTAAAACCAAACCTCCAAGACAAAATTTACCCATGTACAAATATCATTTACCTAAAATAGAGGAACCATTTTTGAGAAAATTAACATTAACATTGAAGAGGTGGGGGATTATGAGCTATACTGCAGCCAGCCATAAGGTGGCGATGAAGACACTTTGGCTTGGGGGGTCGTGTCGTCCATCTTCATGCACATTCTGGGCGTTTAGCGTAAATTTTAGATTAATGCATGTTATCTGTTGTCATCACCAAGGTTTGTCTTTACATAACCACACAAAACAACTACGTGAGCTGCCAGAGGGCCCGGCACCCCTTGCACTCCAGGCAGGGGTGGACTGGGACAAAAATTCAACCCTGGCATTTTCTGTCCAGACCAGCCCACAACATTATCAGCGGACACCACATAGAAGTCCACAAATCTCGCGGCATCTTCTCTCATGCATACTACTGTTACCACCTAGCTCAAAGATGGCAACAAGAAGGGAGGCCACACACAAACCTCTCAAGCCAAAAGTAAATGTATTTAACTACAAATCAAGATAGCTCTAACTACATAGTGGGATGTGTAAAATATGTTACGCGTCAGTGGTGTAAACAGTGTTTGGATGTGTGAAAATAAGGTGTGATGTATGTTGTAAGGTGCAGAAGCAAAGAAAAACAGGCTGAGGGCCCCATGCCCCTGGAAGCAGCCTTTAGATCTGCAGCTGAAGCCCAGCCCAAAAGGGCAGGCCCAGGGTGACGCCCCTGTTAGCTCTACCTGTGTCTGGAAAACAACTCCTCAGGCTCTCACATGTCAAGTGGTTAACCTGAGAAAGACATGGATACATTATAATGTCTCTAATCATCACAAATTAAGTATGATTTCATAAAACATGAAAAATGATAAACTCACCAGACTAGAGGAGACTCAACAGACATGGTACAGTGAAGGCAGAGAGTGGAGGCAGACATAGAGCAAGTCCTCGAACATGGACAGAGGGTGAACAACTCCTCAGGCTCTCACATGTCAAGTGGTCAACCGGAGAAGGACATGGATACATTATAATGTCTGAAAAATAAAGAAAATGTTTTCCTCTGTCCTGCACCTAGAGTTGAGAACTTTTTGGATGTGTGTTTCTTTTAAAACCTTTTGAAAATTATTATAATTATGAAGTATGAATTTATACATTAAAAAAGACATGATAAACTTACCAAATTCTAACAGTGGTCCCAAATGTCCACATATAAAACAGAGGGAGAACGACTCCTCAAATATATCACAACAACCTGTAATGGAGAATAATTTATCATTTAGTGTACATGATCACACCATTAAGGATCAACACATAAGCACAATAAAACTTCTGAAAAGAATTAGCTTGATTCTGCATCTCTATTTACAGCTCAGAAAGTTTACTGTTGCTATGGCAACAGTAAACGACGTTAGCAGCTCTTAGCTAGCTTAGCTAAATCATCTGAACAACAATAACCCATAATATCACAATTCGGCATATTAAAACAAAATCAAAAACGTTTTCTACTTTGTTTTGGACATGTCTCAAAAATGTAGCCTAGCCAGCCCCAGGCCAACGTTACTCACCATGTCTGCCTCCACTCGCTCATCATTGTCGAGTCCTCCTCGCTCGTCTCCCGGCGCACCTGCTGCTGCTGGGCTGGTGAACCCGGCACCAAACAGGTCCGTCAGTTTGGCACATGTAGCAGCCTCCACCTCCAGAGACTTCATTTTTTTTTCCCGATGCTTCTCAGCGCCACCCGGGCGTTTTTCACTCTTATTATCCATTTTAAGTTTCTGTCTCAGCAGCAGCCCGTCCCGCGACTCCCCCCGCCAATGCCATGAGGTCCCGCCCCACCCTGGTTTGTGTTGTGATTGACAGCACTGTCAGGGCTCTCTGAGCCTGTCAGCCCATGATTGATTGAAAATGACAAACAATAGACCAATAATATGTGTCGATGCTGGCAACACACTGCTAGCCCTCTGTAGCCAATTGGCCGGCCCAATTGGAGGGAATTTAGAGAGGAAGAAGAGAAAAAAAAAAAAGAAAAATAAAACATAGCGGACCAGACCGGCCCACATTGGGTCAACGGCCCACCGGGACGATGCCCGGTATGCCAGATGGCCAGTCCACCCCTGACTCCAGGGGATGACATGGAGAAAGAAGTTTTTTTAAGTCTGCCTCGTGCAAAAAGATTCAGAAAAGCATGTGGACTGCAATGCTTGACCCGAAGGCAAAGAAAAGAGGTCAAGAAGGTCCAGAAAAACTAAAAACAAGAGTGCAGCGCGAGAGGTGTGCAGGGTTCTGAAAACAATGTTGACCCCCCCCAAGAAAGGGCAGAAAGACACGGCTGAGAGGCAGGTGCAGTGCAAACCGGGGAGATGATGAGGGGGATTGGGCGCGGGGGTCAGTGTGGGAAAAGCACTGACAACTCCAGGGGAGATTAATGACTGCAGACTTATGACGTAGCGACAAAAAGGGTTCAAAAAAAAGTTTCGAAATGAACTTGATCGCCCTAAAGTACTCTTTAACAACCTTTCCAATTAGTATTCTATTGACCTTTGCATCCAGGACACGCTCCAGCACCCCGCGAGGCCAATGCTATTACTTTTTTAAAGAAGGAGGTGCTGTAAGTTTAATTTTAAGGGGGTTGGAATTTTCAATTTAATTCAGTATGGATCCGCGAAGTGTTAAATAATGTGCGGGGGTATTAAAGGGTCGATAACAAATTCCTCCGCACCCCTCCACGCGGACACACTCATCAGTTAATGGAGAAGCCTCGTTCGTCTCCAGTGCGGCGGCGCTTTATGTTTTCTGGCAGCTGGAAAGTGCGTTGTCGCTCACTTTCTCACATCCAAGGGAGCGAGCGATAATGTGAGGCAAATCACCGCCGTCCCTTATCTCAAAAATGAATGGCTCTCTTGAGCGACAGCCATAATGCATACAAATTACACTGCAGCACCTTTCCCAGGAAAAAAAACACGCACAAAAAAAGAGAAAACACAACCTAATCCTGTCTGAAGAGGGGCTTAAGTTATTCTAAATTGCGTCGCATGTTTGTTTGCAAATTGAACAAGAAATGAGATACGCCGGCGCTGGAGGGCACGCACCTTTTTAAAAGCAAGAGTGCCGGCCTTGGGAGCCGCTTTCTCTCTATCTCGGTGCAATGGAGGAAATGCTGGAGCCACAGCGAGGTTGTTGTACCCACTCTCTTTTTTAGAAGACTCTTAATTAGGGTGCAAAAAGGAAGGAGACGGTCCAACGGTTGAATATTTCTCTCCAAAGAAGTCTATTCTTTCAAGGCTGGGCAATTGTGCTCCTTTAACACTTTAACACGAATTTGAAAAGCCTTTTTCGCTTCAGTTATTTGGCACCTTTGAAAAAAAAAAACAAATCTGTTGATTTATTCCTTTCAGTTCCGTTAGAATCGCAAAGTCGGCAACTAAGATCATCCCACCCCCATACACACACACACACAACACGAAGACACACACATTCACGCGTGCTAACACCGCCCACCCGACAGCAGAAGGGCACACGCGGACGTGCAGACACGAATCCAAACAGATGCACACGCTCGCCCACGCCGGCCGAAGACGTACATGAATGCACCCCCCCCCCCCCCCCCCCGCGCGCGCGCGCACGTACAAGTTTTTGGTCGCGCACACAAAAACAATCAAAGGGAAGCGGTGGGCACGGCTCATCTCCCCGGCGGATTTTCTTAAAATTCCAAGAAGACACAGAGGACGGACGACATGTGGGCAAAAAATACACTTTATATAATCACCACATTTTTCTAAGTAGCGAGCCCACCCGACTGGATCTTTCAAAAGTCTTTGGACTCACCGTGGAGGAGCTGAGAGAGAGGGATTTCTTTGGAGTGGTTATCACAGGTTAAGGATAAAGGGGAGGAGAGATGAAGGGAGGGAGTGAAGAAAGGTAAAGGTGGCGGGGGATGACCAGCGGCCTGACTCTCTCCATATTGATTTCTTTTGTGGCCCAGTGTGCTGTATTTATCTTGCAGGCACACATTGACATTTACCCGAGCGTACACACAGTACAAACACACGTATATTACCAGGGAGGACCTCTGATGGTCTCAAACCTAGTCCACTAAAGGCATCGAGGCGCTCGGTGTCTGGCCGGCTGATAGCCGTGAAAGTTATTACAGATTACAGGTTGAGTTTGATGGAATTTGGGGGGGGATTAAAGCCTGATTCGGACCGGAATGTAGCTGCTGCTCCAGCCAGACAATGCACCCATTGGTTTGTGAGCTGCCGCTTTGAGTCTTTGCCCATTTTTATATATCCAGACTTTGGAGCAGGGCCGGGTCTAGGCAGGGGCAAGAGGGGGCCTGGCCCCCTCAAATAAATGTTGTGCCCCCTCAAACTAAATAGGGTTAGGGTTAGGGTTAGGCACAATGCCCCCTCAAGATTTGTGGCTGCCCCCTCATACATGCCTGTCTAGACCCGGCCCTGCTTTGGAGCTTGCCGACTTTCTGCCCCCCCACCCCCCCCCCCCACCCCCTGCACAATATCAACGCAACCACGCCCACCGGTGATGTCACGGCTGTTCATTGACTCGTTGAAAACTTATCAGACTGAAATTGTGACACGGTGCTTTAATATCAAATTTGAATGTGTGAATAAAAAGGACTCAATGGCTTTTCCATTGGAAATGTAGTCAAATTTTATTCATATTCTAATGATAAAGATACTTTTGTATGATATTGGCATATTCAAGTCCAGGTTTATTTTAATATTGTATTGTGACTGCACATGTTTTTGTTTTTTTATTCCTCTTTCTTTATTACCATTGCAGCTGTTGCCAGCATTGATATTAGTCCCCCATTAACATATTGGGCTGACTCAGCGACTCATTGGCACTAAACAGCTCTGACTCGCAAGCTGAATATTTCAACCGCTGCTTTACTACCCCGACAGAAAACCCTGTGTGTGTGATCTTTGTGTAAGGCCACTGTCTGGGACGGACAAAAACCACGAGTGCACTCCCCGCTGATGGAAGCGTTACGTTCATAAATCATGAGCACATCTCCCAAAATCAAGTTTGGTCCAAGACCCTGGGAATAACATGAGCACCGAGTCTCGGCGCCTGTGTGTGTTTGTGTGTGTTGTGAGACTCCAGATTGAATTCCTAATCTTCCCACTTGCCGTTTCATCTGCTGTTGCGGGGAGGGGATTATTATTATTTCTGGCGTTCCTCGATGCCAGGTTTAATAATATCATTCTTCAGAGTCAGATATGTCTCTGCCGAGAGCCCATAAGAGATAATTAACTCCGAAAATTAGCTTAGAGTGCTTTGTTAAACTATAACACGTAGAACAAACACGTCATGAGCTCTGGGTTGTGTATCGGTTATCGTGGACGAGGTGAAAACAGTAATCCCCGAGACGGACGCATCACCTTCAGGAGGTTTCCGCTTGACTTCTCCCCCGAGCAAAGTCCGCCATCCCTTTTTTTATCTTACAAATAAAAAAAAGAAGGGACATATGTTCTCCGGAGCAGTAATTCCAGCCGTGGATCATTGATTAATGGCCCACATCTGGCGGCGGCAGTTGTTGGTGCTGACACACAACTTGCCCCTCTCCCGCGGCCGGGGCTGCACTTTTCATTCCATCGGATGATTCCTCACACCGTGCCATCCCGCCATAACAGAAGAAATAGAGCCCCGCTCGAGCCAAGCGACGTTTCATAAATTCTTTTTGTTATTGCCCCCCGAGAAACCTTTTCTCTATCAACTTTTGTTATCGGTGGAAAATGTGCAGCTGATGTGTTTTTCTGCGGGGAGCACATGGGTATTGACCTTGGGACGAGGCACAGAATGGAGGGAGCAGCTTTCTTTTTTCTCCATTCGTTTCTTTCATTAACTCGAAACAGCAAAGGAGCCGATAGCACTCAGTGTTCACCAGGAGCAGGCTGCATCCCATTGGAAATGCTGACTGTGTATTATTTGAAATGAAAAAACACCTTTAAAAACACAATCGTTTGTACAAACATCCATTCTGTATATGTTTTATGTCCGAAGAGCCAATTTAAACTTTGAGGCTTCTCAGTTTTAATGGCTTAAAACTAGGTTTGCATGCATATGAGAAAGAGAATATCTGCATTAGTGCGGACAAGGCATCAGCAAAGCACATAAGTGCACATAGGTGTGTCAGTCACCGGGTCAGCATATCTGAAGTGAGTGATGAGGAGGGCGAGTGTGCTTTATGGCCTCCTGAGCCCCGTGGCTGCTCGGTTGTGCCGCATCTCTCGCCGGGGTCTCGCGCCGCCCATCAATTTGCTGGCGTATGAATTTTGATGTTCGCAAGATGCCTCCTGTACTTCATTATCTACTGAGTGTACCTCGGCTCCATTTCCCCCGATTGCCGCTGTGCAGGCTGCGGGTTGCAAATGCGAAACGATTTTTCTGAATCGAGGATATTTCTAGAGTCTAAGGATTGTTTTTTAAAAGTTTAAATTGTACGTTAGCCCTGAGAGCTCAACGAACAGCAAGTTAAGACAACACATGCAAGTTGACAAAACACAAGCAAAGTAAGAAAAACTCTTCATCAGGTTACATAACATTACATTACATGTCATTTGGCTGACGCTTTTGTCCAAAGCGACTTACAATTAGTACACTCAACATTTATGAGGGGCCATTTAGGGGTTCAGTATCTTGCCAAGGACACTTCGGCATGCAGATGGGGAAGAGTGGGGATTGAACCGGCAACCTTCTTTTTGGAGAACGACCATTCAAGGGGCCACAGTGTGGTCCCCTAAGCACAACACAACACATTAGACAGAAACGCGCTGCAAATAGTGAAACGAGCTGCAAATAGAGAAACGCGCTGCAAATAGTCATGTCTCTAGATCGGACCATCATCCTGCTCAGAGCTCACTGTGGGTCTCTCCGAGCGAGTGGGCGGGGTCGGAGCGCCGACACACACACACACACACACACACACACACACACACACACACACACACACACACGCCCACTCCTGGTATTTCATGATGGCCTGATACGATGATGATTTAAAAAATGAACATGACTTTCACTCACGTTCATCGTTACGTTCACGTTAATAATATGACAACTGATTCGTTAAGTTCAGCGCTCGTGAGGTTTTCTTACTTTGCTTGTGTTTTGTCAACTTGCATGTGTTTTCTTAACTTGCATGTGTTTTCTGAAGTTGCTGTTCGTTGAGCTCTCAGGGCCACCTTACAATTGGCCCGTTGGTCTTGAAATACTTGTATAACTTGATTTATTATGTTTATATTGTGGTCACATTGTGCATATACTGTACCTATAAGGTTTTCGTTGAAGCAGACACGACACCTGCTGCTTTCAAGTGTCTCATCTGACCATGATCGTCAAGACATCAAGCACAGAAACGCAGTCTAATACAACCGGGGGCAGCGTGGGCTCGCCGCAACGACGCGGTCAGCTCATCCCTCCGACATCACACGGTGAACTACATCTGCAGCGAAAGTTCCACTCGTCAAACCCTCTTCACTGTCGTCTCGAGACAGCCGGGGAAAAGAAAAAAGGGAGATGTGGGCGAATTGCTTTTTTAAAGCGGGTTTTGATCTACAGCACGGGCGAGGATGTCGGGGAGCCGGGGAGCATTAAGCCGCCAGGTTTTTTTCCTGCAGATGTGGTTTGATGTGACATTCCCCTCTCATCGCCAGAGAAAGGGAGCTGGCTAGTCACCGTGATGTGATGGTCCTGAAATAAAGCCCTGCCACGCTGAAACAATGCGAAATAACAGCATCGGGAATATGTTCAAAACTTGCAGGGGAAATTAAAAAGCGACGAGGTTTTTCTGTTTCAATGCGTGACAGCCTCGATTTGACGGCGCTCCCTAAATAATCAGAACTGTCTGATTGAAAGCGAAGACACAATTCCTTTCTTCCAAAAGCTGGTTTGATACATTATGCATTTGATCGATTTTTTTTTCTTCCCTATCTCTTTTTCGGAAGAATAAATAGCTGCAGCAGGAGCAATGTGTGTTTGTGATGTTTGCAGAGTCATCGTGCTACTTTTTGAGTTCAGGGAAATAACATGGAGGGGGGGAAACAATTTTTTGGGTCATGTTCCGGGTGATGTTTTTTTCCTCCTGGGGGCCATAAATTTGAAAATCCCAACAAAGTGAAATGGTTTTTATTCAATTTGATTTGGTTGTTGCAATTTTTACATATTCGTGCAAACATTCCTACATGAAAGGCTGAGGGCAGAGTCAGTGGAACAAGTCAATAGGCCCTAGAGCGGTGATCGCGCAACTGCCCGGCGATTCTTACATTGGTTTTCTTTGTGCTTTCATCATGGGTGTGTTTGTCCCCCCCCCCCCCCCCGCGCTTTATCTTGCGAGCAACCCACTCAAAATAAACAAACTACTGTCGGCGAAAGATAAACAGAATAAGTACGTGGAGTCTCGCCCTCTTAATACCGCTGTCTGGTCGCTGGCCTGGGAGCAGCTGCCTCCTGATCTGCATCGAGTTCATACCGTCCTCGCTGAGGGGACATCTGCACATCTGCACATCTGCACCAGGCATGACATCAGCCGACACTGGCTCGCCGTAGCCTTAGGAGACGCACAGAAGCCCTGGTTGGTTTTTGCTTTTGTTGGATTCACATTTAATACACTGAAATGCCCCTTGGCTTTCTTTCTCTTTTCCATCTTTGTGTTCCTTTCCTTTTCCCTTTTCCCTCTGTTTCCATTTCAACCTCGGGTTGCAGGTCCTGTATCATAAAAACTCCATTTGTCTCTTAGATTTACCGCTTTCCACCCAGATTTGCTTTTCAGAGATTTGCAGTACCTGCTCTGAAAGGTTAGGTTCACCGTCGGAGAGGCGGTCGCCTCGGACCACGCGAGGGGAAGAAATGAAAACAGGAAGCTTTCTCCTGCTGATTGAATCCACTCCCAGGTGTCAGGTGGAGGCAGCTCCTGTGTGAGCTGAAACAAAGCCGATTGATTGAGGCTGCGGTTATGATTTGTTGTTTGTGCAGCGTTTTGGGCTCTTGCATGCTGGGAAAAAAATACAAAAAAGTTAAACAAGCCAGTTAATGAACTGGAAAAATAAGTTAAGACCAACTCAAACAAATCCTTCAATTGGGAACACACCGATTGAGTTTTTTCAAGTTAAAGTCATAATTTGTGTTTGGGATAGTCGCCATTTGGTGTTGATTGTAAAATAGAGATATGATAACAAGACGATCATATTATACACGCAATTGGAAGTCTGCAAGAGAGGATGGTGCCGGCGTTTGCATTCGAATTTGTCATTTTGTATTATATTGACAAACTGGAAGAATGTCTGTATCTGTTATATTCTATGCATCAACGTAACGTTCGCTTTTCAACTTGGTCCAACAAAGTTCTGTTTCAGTGTGGTATGACATTGTTTTCTGCTGACTCATGAGAGCGACTGTTTCATGGGAGCTCACAGAAGCTCTAAAGCAAAGTGAGCTCCGCATGTGGTCAGAGCAGCGATACCCATCTCGTCAGAACAGACAAATAAAAACAAGAGTCGAGAAAAAGCCCCCTACGAAAAAAACCCGACTTCCCGGCTCTGAACACTGTTTGAATAGTAGGTGGAGAGTGAGTCCACAGAAATCATCACATACACACACACACACATGCCAGAAGGGAAACAGAGAGGATTCTCGGTGGCTTTACCACTTTTCCTCCCCAAAAAAATTCCAAAAGCTGTTTATTTCCCAGTCACAGTTCCGGACTAGAGGCCGTGTGCTCAACAAGGCTTAAGACTCCCTTTCGAAATCTATTCATCGGCACTCAGCATGTTAAAAAAAAAAAAAAAGTTAGAATCTCCCCCTGGTTTTTTCTTTTCTTCTCGAGATCCCAGAGCGGCGCCTGTTGTACATCTGATCCCTTTTGTGCTCCGGGATGAGAGCGGAGCGGGGGCCCGGGCCGGCGGACGACAATGGGGAGAAAGTCGAGGATACATTACATCGCGAGGGGGGGAATAGGAGGTCGTAATGGACCCGAGGAGGTTTTTTTGGGGATGGTAAATATTAGAAAAAAGCCCCGCCGGTGTCTGGTGTGTGTGTGTGAGGGAGGAATTTGGAAAAGGGGGTCACGGCCGCTCGCCCGCGGGAGAGCGCTTTTCTCTTGCTATCTGGAGACGCTATCTGCCGCGCGACTGGATAGACAGGAGTCCTCTGTGACTCGGACGGCGTATGTGTCACTCAACAGGCATGCCTTCATGTGCCGCTCCCCCCCTCCGTCACTCCAGATAACGCATCTCCTGCTACGTCGTGGATATTTCTGCGCGCAGGGCACTTTTATCCCTTTCTCTCCCCCCCCCCTCCCCGCCGCCCCCTCTCTGTCATCTTCCTGTGTAACACTACCTCGCCCCCATTCTCTCTGTGTGTACGCGACGGCACATGAGCCGCAAATTCAAGTGTCATGCATCTCCTCCACTTTGATCAGACGCGGCTATTGTGCCGCGACTCCGAGACACACAGTTTGGAACTGCCTCCTGATATGCCGCCGCCCCCCCCCCGCCTTTCTCTCCATCTCTCGCTCGCTGGTAAAGTGAGATGTGAGCCCCCTCTGTGCTCTCGCAAACACAGGGGGCTTTTGTGTGTGTGTGTGTGTGTGTAAAGGAGAGGGGAGCAAGTGCGGCAGCGCATTAGCATGGTTTGCTAGCCCTGCACACTAATGCAGAGCGAGGCCCTGTAATAGCCGGGGGTTCAGTCAGAGTCGTCCTCCCACAGATTTCCGAAGCCCACACTCTATACGGTGGAGGAAAGTAGAAGAAAAAAAAACAATGGCGGGGTTGGGGACCTCTGCAGATCTCCGAGGCTGATCAGGGTCCCCCCCTCCAGTTCTTTATCTGCAGCCACAAAGAGCGGCCATATCTAATTTCCCACATATGCCACGAGTATCGCTGTTTAACGCAGAACGCGGAACCGCCCACGACATCTCATAGCAGGCAATTAAATTAATGAATGGGTCGTTTTTTTGATCCTCGCGGGGCCCGGTAGAATTCCACCCGACTCTTCGACTCTTGTCAACAAAAGCCTAATTATTATTATTTTTGCCCCCCCCCCCCCCCCCCTTTACTGCCACGTTGTCACTTGCCAGGAGAGAAAAAGAGGGAGACGGTGACAATCCCCTTTTCTCGTTATGTTAAGTTTGTTGTTTTTTTTTTCTCCCGAGAGTGGAAGAAAGTGGCTTTAAAAAAAGAAAAGAAAAAAAGGCTTCCATCTTGATTAGAAGAGAAAGGAGAGGGGGGGGGGGGGAGTGAAAGGAAGAAGGTTGGAGTGATTCAAATGAGTGCCGGGGGTTTAAGAGCCTTAAGAAATACAGCCAAAATGAAACAGGCAGCAGAGCACAGAGGGAAGGCTCCCATCCAAAACACTATTATTTCCCAGCAGTCAAATTCAGACAGGCATGTCCCCCCCCCCCCCCCCCCCCCCAAAAAAAAAAAAGAAAAGAAGGGAATGAACTATGAAGAGTCAGTGAATGTGAGGGGGTAAAAAAGATTACAAGTGCATCAGAAGTGATTTCCATTCTTTTTTTCTTTTTTTTAATGCCACCTAGAGCCAAGTGCTTTTTTCACTATCGGAACATTCAATCTTCCCAGCGGGTGGCACTATTTATAACCAGCTTCATTTTACTCATTAACTACCGATTGATGGTTAAGTATTATAACTAGACCTGAGCGATTATGCCCAATGATCTGAAATCATAAGGCGCAGACGGCAGGGCTGGACATAATGAGGGTAAATAAAGGATGAAGTATAAAAACATCTCCATGTGTCCCGAGCATATGCCCACATAAACCTGCCCTAACAAGGGCTCCGGCAGACTGATAGCATTCCTGGGTAATTGCCGTCTGGGATGCAGTATAGACCAGGAGGGTTGCCGGGGCAGAAAAACAGAACGTGGGCAAAACCCAAACATCTGCGCTTAACCTGCCTGACCCAGCATGCTCGGGAACGGGCCCTGGAGATTGGCACAGCGATGGATGCTGGGGATGGATGAGCACGCGACCTCGTGACACGTAACGAGAGGCTTCAAAGTCGATTCACCGGGCGAGTACCGCGATTGCCAATGGGCGTTCGCGACCTCCGGCTCCGATAGCGTGGTAAGGGTCAGCGTTCGGGGTCAAGTTCCTGAATCCATCATTGTACAGCAAATTAAACCGTGGCGGAGGTTATGTTTTTGTCTGTTTGTTAATTAACCATTACATTTTGGTGGGGTTCCGTATCCTTTTATTTTTCGGGAACATATTTTTAGGGATTCACTGATTTACCAAGGATATATTCACGGTTTCCTAAAAAACGAATTCTGACCCATTTCAGGGACTGAGTGCCATTCAAGAATGACAATTAAGGAAAAGAAAAGAAAATAGAGAAAATGCATATCAAATATAAAGACCTTTGTCCTTTACCACGTCACAAGTGCCGCATGTCCCCAATTATTCAGACGGAGCAGAAAATCATTCGTGGGCAGGAAATGTTGACTCACAGCGAGTCTATTAAATCATAAAGCACGAGGAATTGGATTGAAAGAATTGGATTTTTCAACAAATTCAACAGTCCCTTTTAGGGGTGTTCCTTCCCCGGATATAGTTCATGTGTACATAATTTACTCGGTGGCGCTCACCTCGACCAACATTCTGCCTGCGGTAGTTTGCGTGATTACACATTACCGATTGGGGATAAACACCTCCATATGGTCCCGATCATAAAAAGCCTGAATGGATTAGCCCAGGTTGAACAGATATGCAAAACAGACATGTGTAAGGATAATACACCCCCCCCCCCGCAGTCGTGCGCCGCAGCAGCCGGGCACGTGATCCGCCGTAAACCACGATCAGCTTCGTCGCAAATTGCCTCATCAGGATTTGGGATTACGACGCAGGAATCATATGCTAACCCCCCCCCCCCCCCGAAGAAAAAAATGATAGAGAGGATTTGAAGTTGATGATCGAGGCCAACAAAAGACGAGACGATGTGTTTCAACCTGTTGCTGCTGCTAGTGCTCGGCGTGCCAGCCGGTTGAGCTCATGATGTTTGCTCGCCAGGAACTTTATTTGCATCCTCACCCAGGTGTCATTTACTCTTTTAGCCGGAGCGATACTTCACAGGAATAATAAATAATAAGAAACCAAAACCCCTTCCGGCTTTGCCTTCAACCTGTTTACTTGCGCTTACATAAATTGGAAGGTGAAAGCACTCAACGTTTTTTTTGGCAGCCCTGACGAACTTGGCCTCGGCTGCACTTTTGTTTACCCACTTTCTTGTGCCAACGTGATTCGTCACCTTTTTCCCAAAGATCCTGAGGGTTTAAAGGACCTCGTGGCAAATTGTCTTTGTAATCTTTGGCCCCTCCATGCAAAAGCATATTCCGTGTCTCGAAGTGCATTCCTTCGTTGTTTCTACAGTCTCATTAGAACCAGTTTCAGGGCCTGGCAAGTTAAACGAAGCTTGTTGTTCTGCGACAAAAAGTCATTTTCTGTTCCTAATTTCCCTTTCCCTCGTTTGCTTACTCGTCGTTATGCGCATTGAACTATCAGCAGTAGGTCTGGCTGCGGTAATTACCAGTTAAATCTACTTTCACTGGGTAAATCAGCATTAGATATATGACACGTACTTGAATACACGAATGAGCTCCTGCCAGGCCAAACACAATCATCCCCCGCCGAGTTTTCCGCAGCTGACACATTTGGCGCTACTTTCTTTTTCCCTGTCAATAAAACATACAAATCCTGCAACCCATCAATCAACCTTAAGTGTATAAATGTGCCGTGTCATGTTTAATTCGTCACAGTCGTGCTGCTGATGACAGTTTTGCAAGTTCAGTGGCCGTGTTTAAAACATGACAGGAATGTCAAATACGTTTTCGCGGAGGCTGTTAGCATCGCAATCTCCACGTGACCCTTTGAGTAATTACGTGCTGAGGTACTGGACATGTTTAAAGTCATTATTTATTTCAAACGTTTCAAACGGCAGATGTCAAATTGCCACAGGAGTCCGAGGAGCGAAACCTCAAACGACTCACATGCTCCACAAAGAATTCCCGTAAAAAAAAACTGGAATAACTGTCCACTTTTCTCGCGCCCTATAATCACTTTATGGGTTTTCTTAGCTTGTAAACATGTTGTCAGTCATCTAGCCTGTTGCTTTCACTGGCCCCGAGAACGGCTGCACCTGAATGCCACATTCTACGAGATGGATTCCTGTACAGACATTCACGGTTCCCCAGAGAACGTACCCTAATGGGTATGGAGGCTTTTCCTGCATGAGGTTGACATTTATAGAAGTGAGGGGAAATGTCCAGAGTCCCGATCGCCCACTTTTAGAACTGGTTCCCTGAGCACATTCCCGTGGAAAACAAAAGTGTAACGGATAGCTTTTAAACAAATCCTCTACTTGCGACTAAATAAACAAACAAACCAAACACTGACTCATGGAAACGTCTAGCTCCCAGTGTATAACCCTGTGGATTTCAACGAGAACACAGACTTTAAGGAGGCAAATGGAGGAAAACGTCCAGAGTCAAGACTGATTCATCAACCTTCACACCATCTACTTTCCGCGTCTTCGGTGATTTGCGGCGTTTATCCGTCGTCAGGTTTGTTTACCTCGGGTTAAGCGCTCCGATGCACCTGTGCGACACCCGTCTTACCAAAACACACAGGCTGTGGGTTATCAAAGTGGCAAAGATTGCTGGGTAATAAATGCATCGGTTTGTTCCGGAACAGTGAAGATCCCCCCCCCCCCCCCCTGTTTCCCCAAAAAACACATGTCATGAATAAGTGTCGGACAGGATTGTTAAAGGCTACACATTATATTTTCATGGTCCTATTCAGATGGGTTCTGACATGTGCAGCTGTGCGGAAATATGTGTCAACTTTATGTGTATTTCAATAAATGTTTCTTTTATCTTGTTTTTATATTGGAGCCATTTTCTTGTGGTTAATCACATAATATCGTGAAAAGCCTTTCTAAATACAATGACAAAAGATGAATTGGGGGTATAATGGAGTAAAATAAGTTTGAGAGTAACGCCAGGCAATTATAAGAATA